>NC_048570.1:68446937-68767437 GCF_013265735.2 Oncorhynchus mykiss | reverse complement strand
ATGAATCATTATAATAAGATATTTTCAGAGAGAATTTGTTTATTTTTTGTATTATTTTATTGATATTTTTTGTATGTTTGAGTATTGTTAATACCGGTGATTGGTTTGCTGGACATGTTTGATGTAGCAATGTAAGTTTATTTTTGTATTATGAATAAAATAAAATAAAATAAAACACACCTGCTTCCGGTCTCCACCACTTTTCTTTTGTCAACTGGCTCACACATTATCTCTCTCCCTGGATCTCCAGCTCTGCAATGTGCTAGAAATAAGAAACCGGTGGATGTATCTTTATTGACAAATTTAGGTCCCCGTGATTGCAAAGAGCAAGGTACCAGAGCAGAAAAAGCTGAAGCTAGACCAATTTATTTCGCTAGCTAGCGATAGGAGACAGATGGCAGCTGTCTAAACTTGTTTTGCTAATAACACCGTTGAGATAGCTAGCGTGAGCATGTAGCTAGGTTTAGCGTGAGCATGTAGCTAGGTTTAGCGTGAGCATGTAGCTAGGTTTAGCGTGAGCATGTAGCTAGGTTTAGCGTGAGCATTTAGCTTGGTTTTCTATGTATATTTGTATGGTAAAGAATGTCACCCACCTTGTGTTTTTCGGCAAGATCAGACCAAACAAAGTCAAAGAGGAAAGGTGTACATTATCTAGCTATAGCTAGAAATCTCATTAGACATCGTTTTGTAATGTTAGTTAACTAACGTAGCTATCAACGTTGTGATAGCTTTGAGAGTTAAGCCAAAATGTAAACAAAACAATGTTATTAGCTACATTGTGAGCTTTTGAACATTTTAAGGACAGTCATCAATCATGGTCAAAACCTTTTGTAGCTAAAGTTTCTGGCTCAGTATGTTAAACAGCATGATCTTGTCTGTCTGTAAAACTAATTTTGTGTTTCCAGGATGCTTTTCCACTTCTGTCCCCAGTGTGGCACCAAACTACAGCCTGGATTCCGGTTCTGCCCCTCCTGTGGGGACAAGTTGCAGTGTGTTGTGGACCCCTCTGGACCTGTGGAGGCTGCTTCCTCTGGAGTCTCTCTGCTTCATGTCACTGATGGTGTAACCAAGACTGCTAATGCAAGCAGTCCTACTCCAAGCACAGGACAACTGACTGGCTGGGACACAGAAGGTAATGGGCGAGGGGGGGCTTTTTCTGGAGATGGAAAGATGCTCTTGTCACATCTCTCCTTTGTTTACAGGTCTTGTCTGTGCCACCCCCAGTCCAGTGTCGACCCGTCCCCCACTGCGTAGGACCCGTAACTCAGTCCCCGCGGCCCGGAACGATGAAACTCCTAGTAGTATAGCCAGTCCTCCTGTCACTGCCTCCCCGAAACGTACTACAGGTAAGGGGACGGTGGCAGTATGATTATCATCAGTGGTAGTGAAGGAAAGGTAATGATCGTAGCCATTGACGGGCTTTGGAAATGTAATTGTCTCATTGATGCTTTAAAATTATTTTTTTAAATGGAAAACGTGTGTCCTCCCTATCGGCAGATCAAAGCCACAAATCTGTGATGTCTCCACGAAAACGACGTGCTGTCACCCCAAAAGTGGAGCAGATAAAAAAGGAACCGTCTGTGGAGCTGGCCTCCTCACCTGGCTCTTCACCTCTCCCCAGGTCCCCCTCCACAGGTGAGTCTAAACTACAGCCACTTACAACTAATAAAACAAATGACTCCCAACAGCCTGTCCTCATGGTTTTGGTCCTTTTTTTCCTCCCTCGTATGTGTGTGTGTATATGCATGTTCCTGTGTGTGTGTAGTCAAGGGGAAGGCGAAGAAGGCCAAGCGAGCATGTGCTGTGGAGCCACTGCAGGAAGGGGAGGAGCTTTGTGACACAACTGGCAGGAAATGGAGGCTTGTGAAACTGTTGAGTCAAAGCGATGCAGAGATGTTCTATGGAGGTGAGAGGTCACACTGCACTCTTCAGTTCTGGTCCAGGGTACCCTCAAGGTGTATAGGCTCTTGTTCCAGGCTAGCACCAACCAATCTTGATGATTAATTGACTATTCACTGATTCAGGTGTGTTAGTACTAGGCTGGAACAAACATCTGCAACACCCTGTGGGACCCCGAGGACCAGGATTGAAGAATAGTTTCACACAGGAGTGTCAAACATGGACCAGGCTGATTTAATCAGACACTTATTTTTTTTGTTCTTATATTCAATCTCTCCCCAGTCCTGCAGAATGGGCCAGGTGCCAATTCCAGTGACTGCAAGCACATCCTCAAACTAGTGAGTGTAACTGCACAGACTGTGTTCTCTAATATAGAATGATTATATTGGCTACAGTGTTGCTTTGCGTGTTATGTGGTGAATACTGATGTCTGTTCTTCTGCAGGGGGCTAAGGACGGGAAGATGTTTAATGAGCTGAACTTCCTCCAGAGAGCTGCCAAGCCCTCATCTGGTGAGTGTCAAGATCTGCCTTCGTATACCTGGCCAGCCCTCAGCTTGACTTCAGCTCTAAACGGACCCCTGACTGCATTACCCATCCTCTTACCATAGCTATCTACACATTTTAAGTAGGTCTGGCCGTACAGTAACACATTTGACAGAAGCTCTAAAGAATACAAAGCCAAGATTGTTACAATATCCTTTCATAAACAAGTCACAGAGAGGGCTTGCAGATCACTGATGTTTACCCCATAGGCAGTGGTGGAAAAAGTACCCAATTGTCATAGACTCAAGTGAAAGTCACCAAGTAAAAGTCTAAAAGTATTTGGTTTTAAATATACTTAAGTATCAATAGTAAATGTATTTGCTAAAATATACTTAACTATCAAATTGAAGTATGAATAATTTCTAATTCTTTTCATTAAGCAAACCAGACGGGATCATTTATTATTTACGGATAACCAGGGGCACGCTCCAAAACTCAGACATCATTTACAAACGAAGCATGTGTTTAGTGAGTCCGCCAAATCAGAGGCAGTAGGGATGACCAGGGATGTTCACTTGATGTGAATTAGTCAATTTTCCTGTCCTGCTAAGCATTCAAAATGTAATGAGTGCTTTTGGGTGTCAAAGAAAATGTATGGAGTAAAAAGTTCATACTTTTCTTTTAGGAACGTTTTGAAGTAAAAGTAGTCAAAAATATGAATAGTGAAGTGCAGATACCCCAAAAAACGACTTAAGTAGTACTTTCAAGTAGGAACATGCTTATATTAATGCAAAGCTGCAAACTGTCATGTGAATGGGCAACTCAGATGGGTACCTATAAGTGGCCATGTAAGTTGTGTAAGCTGAGGTATAGAGTAGAAGGAATTGTTTGGTTTGTTTATGACTGACTAGACTACTTACTGGTGGTGGAAGCCCATTGTAAGAGCCTCTGTTAGTTACTAATGAGCCTTTCCAACTGCTGTGATGCTGTCTCCCCCTAGTGGACAAGTGGATAAAGCACGCCAAAATGGACTTCCTTGGGATTCCTACCTGTGTAGGATTTGGTCTCCATGCAGACTCTTACAGGTGTGTGTGTGTGCGCTTGTACATATGGTGGGGATATGTGTGTTTTGAATGTGTAATCATAGACTGTTCTCTCTGCTACTGCGCACAAACAGTACTGGAGGTCCAAAAGACTTCTTAACAGCTTCTACGACCAAGCCATAAGACTCCTGAACAGCTAATCAAAGGGCTACCCAGACCCCTCTTTTATGCTGCTGACACTCTGTTTATAATCTATGCATGGTCACGTTAACTCTATCTACATGTACAAATTACCTCGACGAACCGGTACCCCCGCACATTGACTCTGTACCTGTACCTCCTGTATGTAGCCTCGCTTATTTTACTGCTGCTGTTGAATTATTTTTATTTTCTATTTTTTACTTAACACCTTAAAGTATTGTTGGTTAAGGGCTTGTAAAAGTAAGCATTTCACTGTAAGGTCTACAATAAGTATATTCGGGGCATGTGACAAATAAGATTTGATTTGTGTTTTTGTTTCAGGTTTTTGATTTTCTCCAGCATGGGCCAAACTCTTCAGTCTTTCATGGATGAGGGGGAGGGGCTCCTGTCTGAGAAAGTGGTCCTTCAGCTGGCCTGCAGAGTAGTGAGTGGTCTCTCAGGCTCATATAGAGGCCCTGATATGACTTCAAAATAGGATTCCCTATCTGATGTGCTTCCTGTTTGACTCTGCCTTTCTCCCTCCTCTCCCAGTTGGATGTGTTGGAGTTCATCCATGAAAATGAGTATGTTCACGCAGATATCCATGCTGAAAACATCTACATCAGCCCAGCACAACAAATACAGGTTAGAGTACGTTTGTATAGTTGTGTGTTTGTGTAGCTGCCAGACCCCTCTGCTATGCTCTTACTCCTGTATGCATGTGTGTAGGTATACCTTGCAGGGTACTGCCATGCTTTCCGGTACTCTCCTGGTGGCCGGCATGTGGAGTACCGTGAGGGCAGCCGAACACCACATGAAGGAGCCATAGATTTTATAAGCCTGGAGTCTCACAAGGGAGCAGGTGAGTCATCTTACAGCCTGTCAATCATCTGCAGTCCTTCAGATACTGTGGAGGAGGTACAAGTTGCCTCTAACCAACCATAAGTGTTTGTGTGTGATCGTACCTCCTAGGTCCGTCTCGCCGTAGTGACCTGCAGGCTTTGGGCTACTGCATGCTGCGCTGGTACACAGGGGCACTTCCCTGGACCTCCCTCACACACACACCAGCCCGCGTTGCCATGGAGAAGGAGAGGTGAGAGCTGAGGTTCTTACTATGGCAACAAAGCCATTGTGATAATGTTATTCTGTATTTATGAAATGGTAAAGCCTTGAGTGAGTGGCCAAACATGACCCTTCACTGTAATGGTCCAGATACATGGAGGACGTTCCAGGTCTCCTGAGTCACTGCTTCGGACAGAAGAAAGTCTCGAGTAAGTCCAGTTTTCTAGTGATTCGTTTTTGTATGCAGCGTAATATGTCTTGTGTGTGCGTGGGATATAATGCATCTGTATGTACTATGTATCAGGTGCGCTGCAGGTGTACCTGTCTCAGGTGATGGCTCTGCAGTACTCTGACCAGCCGGACTACAGGGCTCTGAGGGCAGGCCTTAGTGCAGCTCTGCAGAAGCTGGGAGGGTCACTGGAGCAACCCCTTGACCTGCAGGTCAGAATACCCCCACACACACAACCTCCACTCTATCCACAAGCTCCAGTTGAGAAAACCGTCAGATGACCACAGAAACCTGGAACCTCCCTCACCCCACAACCACCACTTAACAAGTGGGGACCAACATCTTTTAGTTGACATTAGTCATTACTTTCTCTTAACCCCCCCAGCAGGTTTGACAAGAAACCTGTCCCTTCCAACTGGTTAGACCACTCATCCTTACACCGCTACCTGTTCAGGTTATCTACTGAACTAATTTACACCTCTACACCAGTCTGAATGTTTTTCTGTATCTCTCTTCAGATGAAAGCGATCGGAGGAAGATGATCCTTCGGGATGAAAATTCACTAATGAGATTTTTAGCCAACTGTTTTTAAAATGCTGACTTTGTGACTCTGTATGTGGTGTGAGTCCTGCTGTCTTTTTATTATGTTGGAGTACACTCAAGGAGGAGCGTGGGAAGGTGCGTTTCATTAAGTTCACTGGAGGTGCAGTGCACAGAAACTCCTGGTTATGCCAGGTTAGTGAGCACTGCTGTAATGTGTTATTGTCAGCAGTGGTTGGCGCTGTGTCAGTGAATGTGTAGTTAATGTTTAAGCTATGAAATAACAGTTTATAACAAAGAACCTTTGGTCAGGGTGGTAATGTAAGTACAATAATGTGCACTGTTCCAGTTAGGTGTTGCAGATGTTCATGATATGCGTTTTACTTTTTGTATTGTTTTGATCACAGGATAATACTTTATTAAAGAGCTTTTATTAATTCAACTGTTTATCTGTATGTGCCCATTTCTTTGGGGTTTCTGGTGTTGATTGTGAAACACTGTTCTTGTGTACCCCTGAGTGCTCGGGGTCAGTACACTGATCTGAATGAGTAGATATCATGGCCCAATTCCAAACCAGTTCCCTGCTCACATCCCTAGATAGTTGTTGACCCCCTTCATCTGTCAGGAGTTGATGTTTGTGATGTGAGCAACATGGTGGAAGACTGTGTATGGAGGCTAGATGGAGCTAAACAACACAGACTAGCCAACATGCTCTTGTCACATCTAGACTTGTGCGTCTCTTACGACCCCTCTGTATAACAGAGGGTCCCTCCCTGATGGAACAGTTTCTAGGTCAGGACACTTCCACGGTGGGGACTCCTTGTGAGGCTGCTGGCTATGAGAAAAAAAAGTTAGGCTGCAGATTTATTATAAGACGGAGAGAACCTTTAAGTTCCATGAAAGAGGGGAGCAGAGAAATCCTGTTCATTTACAAAGTTCTGTGGTTCTTACTCCCTCTGCATATATTCCATCCTCCTCCCATAGCAGTTCTTCTGAGAAAATAAATATTTAGGGATGATGTCTAAAATGTTAGGTGTTCCATAAAGATGTTAGGCTACCTCTTCAGCCTCTGCTGTTATAGGTTAATTGTTTATATGCCTTTTATTTTCCTGCGTAAGTAAACCTCTGATTATACCTCTATTGCCATTCATTCCTATTAGACTGGTTTGGATTTCTCCCTGACCAATATAGCTGCCATGTTCACACCTTTCTGGAACTTTGAGGGTTTATGACATAGCCCTTCTAGTAATTTAATAGGATCTCTGTGTGAACCACCGTGTTGGTGTAAGAAAAAAAATATGTGAAGTGAATATGTATTTAGCACCAGAGACCACATACTGTTGTCATGGAAACATCACAAACTTCAGTGTCCTAGTTTATGCTGTGGAAGGGTATTTTCATCAGACCTTTTGAATAATTCAGTAAAGGAAGAACTAAGCCCACGCTCAGAGAGACTGGCTTACCTCTCAACCCCTCCCTGCACAAAACGCTTACAAAACCCAGGCGCTCACTGTACTTGAGAAGGAAAATAGGTAGTGCCTTAATGCGCAGACACACATTAAGGCTATAGCCTACTCCACACATGGCCCATACAACCATGTATTAAACATTGTGTTTCTGTGTGTGTGTGTGTGTGTGAGAGAAATGTTCCCTTGTGTACTTTAACCATTTGTACATTCTTACAACACTGTGTGTGTGTGTGTATATATATATATATATATATATATTATATAATATGACATTTGTAATGTCTTTATTGTTTTGAAACTTCTGTGTGTGTAATGTTTACTGTTCATTTTTATTGTTTACTTCACTTTTGTATATTATCTACCTCACTTGCTTTGGCAATGTAAACACTTGTTTCCCATGCCAATAAAGCCCCTTGAATTGAATTGAGAAAGAGAAGGAAAGAAATATGTGCTAGAAGCTGTTTCTATTGGCCCCAAGTGCAGATGGGTATTGCGACGCTTGATGGCTCCAGAACACTGCAAGAAAATCCTGAAACGTCGATGTTTATGAAAAACTTATTTTCACCTCCCCCTTCCTATTCCCGAGATATAACGGGATTCTTGTCGTCAGAAACAGACGCGCTTTTTCCGTTTACACCGAACGCCACTAGGGGGGTGGGCGGTGTAGCCCCGTGGCGTCGCCAGGAGAAGAGGGGGAGGGGAGGATGAGCGAGAGTGACAGTGACAAAGTGAAAAATTTGTTGGGAGTCGGAGTAAGGACAGCGCCCATGCTGAAATTGGATAGGCCTACCTTTTTATTCTCACATCGAAACATCGGACTCTTGTTCTCCGGTCGGAATAGCGGCGAATGAAACATCGGATCATTTGGACATGTACGTAACAACAGCAACTTGTAAGAATAATTTCCCTCTTGCATTCATAGTGTAATTTACAGTTTACAGTGTTATTTACGGCTTTCTCAAACTCTTCCGCTATGTGGCAAAGTGACAGATTGCGCATAAAAATATGTTCTGGTAGGCTACTAAACGTTTTTAACTAGGCTTGGTTTTGTTCAAATTGAAAGAGCCAAGACATTTTCTTCTTTTCATTCTACCGGACAGTGGGGGGTTGGAAAATGTTGCCAGGTTGGGCGTTACGGGGTGGATGGAGATTTGGGGTTGGGGAGAAGATGTCACGCTGTGGTTATCACCCGTAACGTGACCGACAATACATCCTTCTTTTCTTTTTTGGTGACCCAGAGGCGAAAACATCCACAACCACTGAGTCCAGGATCTCGAGTTTACCGGGTGGAAAACTTTGAGGCCATGTTCCAACTTAGTGGAGCATCCTAAACGCTGCGAAAGTGCGCTGTTTTGGAGTTGTTCGCCATGGCCTATGTCGTCCATTTATGTCTGTGTCTTTAGAGATTAAAGGATTATCCTCAATCTCTTTTTTTTCACACCACTGGGTGTCTGTCAATCTGTCGATGGGTTTCTCTGCATCTATCCACATGGTCCTTCCTTTATAATCCGTGTTAAATCGTTTATTCATGCAGGTGACCAGTCCCCATCACCCCTACCCTGAATGTAACTCACTGCTTGTGCAGTGGAGGATAGTTTGAATGAATTTATGACAAAGTTCCACATGCACAACAGTGCAAGGCCACTGTCTCACAATGATGACCTCATGGTTTCATTGAATTAATTAATCTCTGGGGTGGCAGGTAGCCTAGTGGTTACAGCGTCGGACTAGCAACCGGAAGGTTGCAAGATCGAATCCCCTGAGCAAGGTAAAAATCTCTCGTTCTACCCCTGAACATGGCAGTTAACCCACTGTTCTAGGCCGTCATGGAAAATAAGAATTTGTTCTTAACTGACTTGCCTAGTTAAATAAAGGTTAAAAATAAATATATGAATCTCTTCACTGACTACATTATTACTGTAATTCTAACCCTTTTTAGGGAGATCGTTCACAAGAAGGCCTTGTAAATCTTACAAAATTACAGTGGAGTAAGTCTTGCTGGCCAGCGCATGAACAGCAGGCCACCCTGTCACACACAAACACACAAAGCCATACTCTATGGACTTTATGCAAACCATCCAATATTTCTTGACCGTCCTGCATTTGCATAAAGTCTGTAGAGTATGGCTTTGTGTGTTTGTGTGTGAGAGAGTGGCCTGCTGCTCATGCGCTGGCCTGCTGAGTGTGTGGGAACAGCTCTATGGAAACTCAGCCTTGTGGGTTAATTCTTACAATCTGTCCTTTGTGTGCGAGCCGCCTGTGGAGAGGATTAATAATAGCTAATGATCCCATCAACTGCTCACTAACACTGGTGAAGAAAGGGGTACACACACAGAAAAACATAAACATCACAAATATAGATCTACTGCAGTCTACACCTGGATCAAGGGGTGGCACTGGCAGGGATTGAGTTTTGGCATGTGTGTGTTTGGAGGTTCATGTTTGAGATGAGAAGTGTATGTGGGGGCTGCTGTGTTTTGTGTATGTGTGTTTGTGTATGTCTATGTTAGTGAATGTGTTGGCTGGTAAAAAAAATAATCCATAAAATGTAATAAAGACAGCCTTCATTTATCAGATTTGTTACCCAAACCACACCTCTATCCAAACTAAACCTGACCTTGACTAACCTAAACTAATCCTCTCAGCGTCCGGCTTGGATTAAGGATTAAACTGGACGCTTGGAATTCAGCATGGTCTAAGGATTTCACAATCTTAGACCAGAAATCACTTGGACATTTCCATGGTGATGGTAGAGGTTGTATGTGTACATTATATTAAATAGGCTTCAAATTATGATTATTTTAGTTTATCTGTTCATCCGTCCTTCTCTCCCTCTCTCTCTGCCAACCACTTACTCTCTCACAGAAACACCCGACCATAAAGATGCAGGGTGGAGTAAGGGTAACTAACACTGTTTGGGATAGTAATTGGCAGTAAGTGGTTTGAGTGTTCTGTGTAAAAGGTAGGCTACTGCTGAGTCGTCATGTCAGTTTCATCTACAGGCATGTGGAGTTTTAGCCTCGCCTCAGCTCATTTACTGAATCTTTGTGTTAATTTAGGTTTGGCCTTCGCTAGTAAGATCAAGTTTAGCCTTTAATCCTTTTGTGTTACTGTCTTATCATTGCTAAGACACCTACCCTGTGGGGTGGCTGAAATGCTTATTACGCTCTTTTCTTGGAGAGGCTCTGTTCATGGTGACTGTACATGTGGCTGGTGTCTTGCTTGTTTAGACTGTTATTGTACTCTCTTTTCCAAAGAACATTTTGTAGTGTGTGTGTAATGCGTATGACACAGTGGACACACATGCAATCTAACAAATGCCTTGAATATATGAGCAGGAGGAAGATTGGCAGATTTACACTCTTTCACACAGTCATACTCATATGTGTACACTTGCACACACAGATGGTTATATATTCCTGGCCCAAGCTCCTCTGTAGAATGTCCTGTGTAGAGTCAGCCATCAGACTTCCTATATTCAGGATTGGATGCAGAGGGGGAGGAAGTGGGGGGGAACCGGGTTAATGGGGAACAGGGAAGGAAAGGAGAAAGAGAGAGGAAGCAAAAGCACAGAGTGTTTGCTGGATTCAGTGTTGGTTGTTGTGGTTGTTGAGCTATGTACAATGCAGCCACATAGCATTGGACACGATACAGAAGACAAGCACTGAGGGAAGGAGGGGAAGTAAGTGAGTGGGAGTTAGGCTGTGTTCTTGTCACGACTTCTGCCGAAGTCGGCTCCTCTCCTTGTTCGGGTGGCGTTCGGCGGTCGACGTCACCGGCTTTCTAGCCATCGCCGCTCCATTTTTCATGTATCCATTTGTTTTGTCTTGTTCCCTGCACACCTGGTTTTCATTCCCCAATCAATCCATACGTATTTATTCCTTTGTTCCCCGTCATGTCTTTGTGTAAGATTGTTTGTGTTAGGTGTATTTTGTAATTGTGGAGGCAGCAGGCAGGGCACTCTGACGTCACCCCTGGTGAGTATGCACCACTCTCATCCAGAGTCCTCTGTTGTCCACCTGTTTGTACCTGTTTATTTCCCTGAGTTCTCCCCGCATTCCCAGCATAAGGCGCTTGTCGATTCAGGCGCAGCTGGGAATTTTATTGACAGAGCGTTAGCACTTAGTTTAGGGATCCCCATTATTCCTGTAGATAGACCTTTTCCGGTTCACACTCTGGATAGTCGACCCTTAGGGTCCGGGCTAATCAGGGAGGCCACTATCTCCCTGGTCATGGAGACGCAGGGGGGTCACGATGAGAGAATCAGTCTCTTTCTCATTGACTCTCCTGTGTTTCCCGTGGTACTAGGCCTTCCCTGGTTGGCTCGTCATAACCCCACCATTTCCTGGCAACAGGGGGCTCTCA
This sequence comes from Oncorhynchus mykiss, assembly GCF_013265735.2. Taxonomy (NCBI): domain Eukaryota; kingdom Metazoa; phylum Chordata; class Actinopteri; order Salmoniformes; family Salmonidae; genus Oncorhynchus; species Oncorhynchus mykiss. Next base: position 68,756,166 of record NC_048570.1, on the reverse strand, counting down.
CGGGGTGGTCGCGAGAGTGCTCGGCGAGGTGTGTAGGGGTTTCCGTTGGTGCTACCATGGTGGAAAGTCCAGACCAGGTCTCCACCGTGCACATTCCCCTAGAATATGCCGATTTGGCTCTCACCTTCTGTAAGAAGAAGGTGACTCAATTACCACCCCATCGATGGGGGGATTGTGCGATAAATGTATCCCCTGATGTGTATCCCCTGTCGCAAGTGGAGACGGTGGCTATGGAGACATATGTCTCCAAATCCCTGCGTCAGGGGTGCATTCGGTCCTCCACTACACCCGCCTCCTCGAGTTACTTTTTTGTGAAAAAGATGGATGGAGGTCTGCACCCGTGCATGGGAAGGAAAGGATATTAGGAAAGGATGCATTTGAAAATAAGCCATGGAGTGGAATGAAGTTTGGTAGAGAGTAAGGGGGGGAAGAGAGCATGTGTGTCTGACCTGTAATGTCTTCCCTCCTGTTCCTTTACAGGATGTGTCCTAGGATCTGTGGAAGCCACCCCGCCGTGCTAAGTCCTCCCAGCATGCAGTAGGGGCGGTCCACCTTAACTCCACATGTAAGACACATGCACTCAATCACACGCACACCCACACACAGACAGACTCTCCACACCTGAATGCTGTAACACACTGACGGCTGGCACGCAGACAAGCAAGTCCACCCTGCGGTGTCTATGAACTGTGACCTTATCTTCCTCATTGAGCCAAATCTACTCATTGGCAGTAGTGTGTCTGTGTGTGTCTGGCTGCCTGTGTGTGTACTAGCCACTTATCACCCCCTGTGGAGTATGAAGCCACTACGAGCAAACACCATTGCATGTGTGTGTGTTATTGTCCCTCTCTTAATCTTCAGTACTCCACTATGTCTATTACAAAGTATATTTCTCTCTGTGTTTAGTTCATGGCATCGCCCTCTAAAGGAGCCAGGATGTTTACAGGTTCTACCAAGAACCCAACCCCTAAAATACCTCAGCCTGAGAGGCTGGACGAGGTGTACTCTGCACTGAGGAGAGGCCTACAGTGAGTACACACACACACACACACGACTGGCCTGACTGTTGTAGCAGACAGGTCTACAGCGATACAGGAAAATATTCTAAGTGAAACAGGAAATGACATCACAATGCTGTGTTCTCAGGTCATTCCTGCAGGTCCACCAGCTGGAGCTGGGCAGCCTGGGGCAGCAGATAAGAGAGAGCAAGAGAAATGGCCGTCTGGTGAGAACACACACCACCAATCACACCAGTCTGACAAGTACTAACCCATCATCACCACACTGGCCAATGCCGCTCGCACCATCCCACTTAGGGGACATTTAATTTCTCAGGACATTCTGTTAGAGTAATACTGTGTGCAATATGATGTTAACTTTTATATACCTCCTTTCCTCTCTGCAGGGGTCTCTGTATGAGTTGGATAAGGTGGGTTTCAATCACACCAGGGAAGATGACTGTATTAATTCACAACTCTATTAATAAACTAATGAATATGTACATTTTGGTGTGATTTAATAACCGAATAACTTGTCTTTGATCTTTGTGCTTTATCAGCAAGTGAAGGCTATAGAGAGATTTATGCGTCGCTTGGAGTTCCACCTCAGCAAGGTATGACTTTGTGTGTGCATCTGCAGTGCAGTAAGATACCTGTTAGCCATACATTTGTCATAGTGTTGTCATAATGTTGTAACTACAGAGTAGACTCTGTTTTGTTATAGGGTAACCATTTCTAATACTTTTTGGTAGCAGATTTAGGAGCTTTACAGGTCTGCATCACCATAGTGTTTCTGCACAGCTGTAATGTTGCTGTAACGTTCCAGGTAGAGGAGCTGTACGATGCTTACTGTATGCAGCGTCGGCTGAGGGATGGGGCCAGCAAGATGGTGACAGCCTTTAACTCTGCCACAGGGAGCAAGGAGGCACGGGAGAGCCTGAATGAGGCCAACAGGGGCTACAGGGAGTACACTGAGGTAAGGGGCAGGGGCTTATGGGTACACTGGGGAGACGTGTTAGAGAATCAAATCAAATCAAATTTTATTTGTCACATACACATGGTTAGCAGATGTTAATGCGAGTGTAGCGAAATGCTTGTGCTTCTAGTTCCGACAATGCAGTAATAACAAGTAATCTAACTAACAATTCCAAAACTACTGTCTTGTACACAGTGTAAGGGGATAAAGAATATGTACATAAGGATATATGAATGAGTGATGGTACAGAGCAGCATAGGCAAGATACAGTAGATGGTATCGGGTACAGTATGTACAAATGAGATGAGTATGTAAACAAAGTGGCATAGTATAGTATAAAGTGGCTAGTGATACATGTATTACATAAGGATACCGTCGATGATATAGAGTACAGTATATACGTATGCATATGAGATGAATAATGTAGGGTAAGTAACATTTATATAAGGTAGCATTGTTTAAAGTGGCTAGTGATATATTTACATCATTTCCCATCAATTCCCATTATTAAAGTGGCTGGAGTTGAGTCAGTGTCAGTGTGTTGGCAGCAGCCACTCAGTGTTAGTGGTGGCTGTTTAACAGTCTGATGGCCTTGAGATAGAAGCTGTTTTTCAGTCTCTCGGTCCCAGCTTTGATGCACCTGTACTGACCTCGCCTTCTGGATGATAGCGGGGTGAACAGGCAGTGGCTCGGGTGGTTGATGTCCTTGATGATCTTTATGGCCTTCCTGTGACATCGGGTGGTGTAGGTGTCCTGGAGGGCAGGTAGTTTGCCCCCGGTGATGCGTTGTGCAGACCTCACTACCCTCTGGAGAGCCTTACGGTTGAGGGCGGTGCAGTTGCCATACCAGGCGGTGATACAGCCCGCCAGGATGCTCTCGATTGTGCATCTGTAGAAGTTTGTGAGTGCTTTTGGTGACAAGCCGAATTTCTTCAGCCTCCTGAGGTTGAAGAGGCGCTGCTGCGCCTTCTTCACGATGCTGTCTGTGTGAGTGGACCAATTCAGTTTGTCTGTGAACAAGGCTATTCTCTCTTTCATAGAGCCTTTTAACATTTAAAATAGCCATTTACAGAATGGAAAGTAAGGTAAATTAAGTCTTGAAATAAGTAACTCAGAAATAAGAGTTTGACCGCAATGTCATGTTGCTTTGACAACAAACATCACAGATTATTATTCATATGAATGGCTCATTCTCTCGCTCTCGATCTCTCTCTCGCCTCTCGCCTCTCTTTCTCTCGCCTCTTTCTCCTTCGTCTCTCTCTCTCTCTGCAGCACATGTGTTCGCTGGAGAGTGAACTGGAGAACCAGATGGGAGAGTTTCACATCAAGATGAAAGGTGAGTAATTTTCTCACCCCCTCCTTCTCCCACCAATTTGTTCTGACCCTCACTCCCATCTGTTCTTACCACCCCCTCACTCTCTTTCTCTCTCTCATTCTAGTGTTCTCCCTGTGTGCATATGTTATGTGCTGTAACTGTATGTCTCTTGTATTGCAGGTCTGATTGGCTATGCACGGTTGTGTGCAGGAGACCAATATGAGGTGAGAATAACTAATTGACACACACTCACCTACATATGCACACATGCAGTATACGCACACACATGAGGCACTGATGGTACCCTTGACCCCCAGGTCCTGATGCGTTACGGGCGTCAGCGCTGGCGGATGAAAGGTCGTGTGGAGGTCAGCAGTAAACAGGTGTGGGACAGTGAAGACAACGTCTTCCTGCCTCTTATCACAGAGCTCCTGTCAATCAAGGTGAGAAAGCCCTTTGGATGGAGCATGATAGTGTTTATGATCAAATCAGTATTTACTGTAATTAACTCTGGATGAACAGGTTTGTGTTTATAATAACATGTATAATAACATATAGATATTATAAACATGTTCATAATAACAATATGTTATTACTGTATTGCCATGTTATTATCACATTATTGTACACAAACAGCAAAAATACCCAGAACTTAACAATGGTCCTAAAAACATCACTTACCGCCACCATTCAACTGACTGTGGTTGTTTGTCCATTGTGGTTGCCAAGGTGACTGAGCTGAAGAGCTTGGCCAATCACGTGGTGGTTGGCAGCGTGTCCTGTGAGACACTAGACCTGTTCTGTCCACTGCCTCAGACGGTTGCTGTGGATATCAATGACTTGGGGACAGTAAAACTGAACCTAGAGGTCAACTGGAGGTCAGTCTCACCTCAATCATCCCTCTTTACCAATTCATCCCCTTGTCTCACCTCCCTCCACCTCAACCCCTGTTCCACCTTCATCTATATCCCCATTCTATTGGTGATAGCCAAACCAGGCCATTTGTGAGAGAAAGAGTACTGTTTGTTTCAAGACTGACTCAGTTTGTCAGTAGTAATAACACACGATACAGCTGTTTCTATAATATATATCTCGAATGTAAATACAGTTGAAATCAGAAGTTTACATACACTTAGGTTGGAGGTATTTAAACTCGTTTTTCAACCACTCCACAAATTTCTTGTCAACAAATTATAGTTTTGGCAAGTCGGTTAGGACATCCACTTTGTGCATGACACAAGTCATTTTTCAGTGGGTCAGAAGTTTACATACACTAAATTGACTGTGCCTTTAAACAGCTTGGAAAATTCCAGAAAATTATGTCATGGCTTTAGAAGCTTCTGATAAATTATGTCAATTGGAGGTGTACCGTGGATGTATTTCAAGGCCTACCTTCAAACGCAGTGCCTCTTTGTTTGACATCATGGGAAAATCAAAAGAAATCAGCCAAGACCTCAGAAAAAAAATTTAAACCTCCACAAGTCTGGTTTATCCTTGGGAGCAATTTCCAAACGCATGAAGGTACCATGTTCATCTGTACAAAAAATAGTACGCAAGTATCAACACCATGGGATCACGCAGCCGTCATACCGCTCAGGAAGGAGACGCGTTCTGTCTCCTAGAGATGAACTTACTTTGGTACAAAAAGTGCAAATCAATCTCAGAACAACAGCAAAGGACCTTGTGAAGATGCTGGAGGAAACAGGTACAGAAGTATCTATATCCACAGTAAAACAAGTCCTATGACGACATAACCTGAAAAGCCACTCAGCAAGGAAGAAGCCACTGCTCCAAAACCTACGGTTTGCAACTGCAACGGGGAACAAAGATCGTACTTTTTGGATAAATGTCCTATGGTCTGATGAAACAAATATAGAACTGTTTGGCCATAATGACCATCGTTATGTTTGGAGGAAACGGGGAGGCTTGCAAGCCGCAGAACACCATCCCAACCATGAAGCACGGGGTGACAGCATCATGTTGTGGGGGTGCTTTGCTGCAGGAGGGACTGGTGCACTTCACAAAACAAATGGCATTATGAGGCAGGAAAATGATGTGGATATTTTGAAGCAACATCTCAAGACATCAGTCAGGAAGTTGAAGCTTGGTCGCAAATGGGTCTTTCAAATGGACAATGACCCCAAGCATATTTCCAAAGTTGTGGCAAAATGTCTTAAGAACAACAAAGTCAAGGTATTGGAGTGGCCATCACAAAGCCCTGACCTCAATCCTATAGAACATTTGTGGGCAGAACTGAAAAAGCATGTGCGAGCAAGGAGGCCAACAAACCTGACTCAGTTACACCAGATCTGTCAAGAGGAATGGGCCAAAATTCACCCAAACGTTTGACCCAAGTTAAACAATTTAAAGGCAATGCTACCAAATACTAATTGAGTGTATGTATACTTCTGACCCACTGGGAATGTGATGAAAGAAATAAAAGCTGAAATAAATCATTATCTCTACTATTATTCTGACATTTCACATTCTTAAAATAAGTGGTGATCCTAACTGACCTAAGAAAGGGAATTTTTACTTGGATTAAATGTCAGCAATTGTGAAAAACTGAGTTTAAATGTATTTGGCTCAGGTGTATGTAAACTTCCGACTTCAACTGTATCTTGCCCTCTCTCACTTTCTCTCTCGCTCTCTCACACACTATCCTTCTCTCTCACCCAGTCCGTTTGATAAAGATGACCAGACCTCGTCCTCCAGTACGGTTTCGAAGCGCTTTTTGTCCAATCAGAGCCCTCCAGACACACCTTCCATGCGCGAGCAGGTGTTTTATGTGAGTCACACCTTGGCCTCCCTGCCTCTCTCCCCAGCTTTAACCTATGCTTAAGTCAGCAGTTCATAATTGTCTGTAAAACCTAAATATTGTATTGTTTTATTGTTGTTATTTTAACCATTGATTACTACTTGCTATTATTAGTTACATTTTGTTCTGTTTCAGCTGCTCCCTGGCTGCTGTGTTTGTAGAGGTAGCAGTAGTGTGTGTGTGATTGTAGTAGAGGTGTGTGAGTATATCAGTGAGCTGTGTAGGAGAGGACTGTGTGAGCGTACAAGAGTGGGTTGTGGTGCGTGTGAGTGTATTGGTGAGCTATGTGAATGTAGGAGAGAAGTGTGTGAGGATAGGAGTGAGTTGTGTGGAGATCTGGTTGTGGAAGTGAATGAGGGTAGTGATATGTGTGAGACCAGAAGTGAGTATGAATGTAGCTGTGGTCCGATTAGCTGTTTAATAGTGGTTGAGTAGTAGTCCAATTTCTCCCTCCTCTTCCTCGCCACGCCGAAGAGCGTTTCTCCTCGGAGCACGGCCAGACTGGGCCAAGACTGGTCAACGTCGGAGGTGTTCCGTTACACTTTGGTGGACAGGCTCTCTCCACCCAGCCGAATACACTCACAGTTGGTGTGTGGCTGCATACAGTTGAAGAAGTGTGGTTGTCTGTAGTTGAAATATGGTGGTCTGGTTAGTGTGTGGTGGTTTTGTCATCCAGTCATGATTTTCAGTGTTCTGTACTTGGTAAATGTGAACTAGGCAGTGAGTGAGTCTTGGTCCATGTAGTCTGATCATTGCAATTTTCTGAAATGCAGTGCCATCTACGGAATTTGATTATTTTGTCCTTCAGATATATTGAAAATCATATTTGTATTTAAAGCATATGTTCAGTGCGCAGTTCTGGTGTAATTGTTCTGTCATAAGGATGTTTTAGCCAAGTTAATTGTGTGACAGGAGGCCTCTTGAGTAGCGCAGTGGTCTAAGGCACTGCATTGCAGTGCTAGCTGTGCCACTAGAGATTCTGGGTTCGAGTCCAGGCTCTGTTGCAGCCGGCCGCGACTGGGAGGCCCATGGGGCGGCGCACAATTGGCCCAGTGTCGTCCGGGTTAGGGAGGGTTCGGCCGGAAGGGATATCCTTGTCTTGTCGCGCACTAGCATCTCCTGTGGCGGGCTGGGCACAGTGCACGCTGACACGGTCGCCAGGTGTACGGTGTTCCTCCGACACATTGTTGCGGCTGGCTTCCGGGGTGGTTGGGTTGTGTGTCGCTTCTTCCAAGTCCGTACGGGAGTTGCAGCGATGAGACATTACTGTAACTACAACCAATTGGATACCACGAATTTGGGGAGGAAAAAGGGCTGAAAAATACAAAGCAAAAAATTGTATGACAGCAACACCGGGTCATTAAAATAGGAATTTAAATTCTCCTTTCCAGATGGAAATAAATAAATAAAAATTCTCCATGTTTTGTCAGATGGACTTGCCTATTATTGATGACATCTTTCTCCCCACCCCTTCCCTCTCTCATTTATCGCTGTGTAGTATCTATTGAGGAGACCAGGGGAGCTGGAGAATGGTACAGTCTGGTCAAACTCCTCTGAATCATCGGACGACTCTTCCAGCCCAGCCATGGGACACACACACAGGATGATGGCCACTCACAGCCTGCAGACCACACCCACTATCCAGATCTCCTTCAATCCCCGCCAATCAAGCGTCTCTACCCCATCCCTCTTGTCCAATCAGGAGGAAGGGGAGCCAGACGCCACCAAGGGATTTGGCAAAACAGACTCTGTGAAGTGTACACTGCTGAATGGCCATTTGAAGTGTTCACGATCTCTCAGCCATATCAGTGAGAGAGCCATAGACTGTGCTTCGACTAACAGGTTGTCTGACCAATCAGTTGAGTCCTCTGAAACTCCAGAACCCCTACCCCGCTTAGACCTTGAAGTCTCCTGTGTGGCTTCTCACTGCTCTAACCAGGACATGCATGAAGCATTGGACTTGCATGAGTCTGGGGGCCCAGAGTCATGTGTTTCAACCCCAGTGGATCAAGGTGATGCTCCTCCAGCCTCAACACTGCAGGCCGAGAAGCCTAGGGCTGGAGTTGAGGCTCTTCCCACAGACTGTGTACTGGGAGAGGGACTGAGGGAGGAAAAGTCCTCCGCGGAACACATTCACAGACTCCAATCTACTCAACCACAAGAGCTAACACTACCTGAAGAGACAGTGACTGTGAGTGTATGTGACAGTAGACATGTAATTGTGTGTGGGTAGACATGTAATTGTGTGATGTGTGTACTAAGTCTCTTTCCTCCATAGGGTCGATCTCACAGTCGGTCCTTCAGCTTCACTCAGGAAGTTGAGACTGCCCTGGAGAGCTTTGATTTTCTCAACTGCTCTGACCTTGATGATGAAGAAGAGGAGGAGAAAGAACAAGCAGAAGAGGAAGAAGATGAACAGAAGAGGGATGAGAAGGAGAAGGAACAAGAGAAGGAAGACGAGACAAGGGACTTTGCTGAGAGGTCAGCATTTCCTTCTATTATGTATCAGGCTCTAACTGAACTCATCCTGCCATCTAGTGTTTGAAAAGGGGAATGGTATGTGAATTTAGTTGAATCTGGATAGTTTGTATAATACTTGGTGAAGTTGCATAGTGCTGTTTTCTAATGCTCTACTCTCAAGCTACTTTGAATGTGCCCAAATCCTTCATATCCATTTCATAAGACAGAACTGTTTGCTCGATATTTTGTATTATACAGAGTGAGTCAGAGTCAGAGTCTGGGTGTGTGTGTGTGTGTGTGTCAGATTGTGGTCTGTAATATTCTCCTTTTTGCTTTCCTCAGCAGTGATGAGTGTGAGGACGATGTTATAGAAATCATTGTCGAGGCCCCTGAAGGCTTCCGGAATGAGGACTGTCCTCCTCTAGATGCAGACTGCAGCTCTGAGGTAATGATAATGATCAGGGGTTTATGCCTGTATAAATAGTGCCTTATGTTTCAGTGTTCTGAACTGTAGAGAACTTTGCATGTAACATTTACATAGGAGGAGGAGAGTAGCGAGCAGCTGCAGGCCTCCAGTGAGACAAAGGAAGAGCAAGAGGAAGAAAAAGAGAAGGAGAAAGTGGAAGACAAGAAGGAGGAGGAGCAGGTTACAGAGATGGACATCCCTGCCACACAGGAGCATGGTGAGGGGGAGGGTCAACACAGGGGAACCTGCTGACTTGAGAGTGGTTTGAAGTGTGAGTGGTGTTGATCGAGATGTGTGTAATTTGTATATACAGTGCATTTGGAAAGTATTCAGACTCATTTTGTTTGATGTGCAAATGAATAAAAAATAAAAAACTGAAATATCATATTTACATAAGTATTCAGACCCATTACTCAGTATTTTGTTGAAGCACCTTTGGCAGCGATTACAGCCTTGAGTCTTCTTGGGTATGACACTACAAGTTAAATAAAAGTTGCCTAGTTAAATAAAGGTTAAATAAAAAATATAACAAGCTTGGCACACCTGTATTTGGTGAGTTTCTCCCATTCTTCTCTGCAGATCCTCTCAAGCTCTGTCAGGTTAGATGGGGAGCGTTGCTGTAGAGCTATTTTCAGGTCTCTCCAGAGATGTTTGATTGAGTTTAAGTCTGGGTTCTGGCTTGGCCACTTAAGGATATTCAGAGACTTGTCCAGAAGCAACTCCTGCATTGCCTTGGCTGTGTGTATAGGGTTATTGTCCCGTTGGACAGTGAACCTTCCCTCAGTCTGATGCCCTGAGCACTCTGGAACAGGTTTTCATCAAGGACCTCTCTGTACTTTGCTCCGTTCATCTTTCCCTCGATCCTGACTAGTCTCCCAGGTGCTGCCGCTGAAAAACATCCCGACAGCATGATGCTGCTGCCACCACCATGCTTCACCGTAGGGATGGTGCCAGGTTTCCTCCTGACTTTACGCTTGGCATTCAAGCCAAAGAGTCTAATCCTGGTTTCCTCAGACCAGAGAATCTTGTTTCTCATGTCTGAGAGTCCTTTAGGTGCCTTTTGGCAAACTCCAAGTGGGCTGTCATGTGCCTTTTACTGTAGAGTGGCTTCTGTCTGGCCACTCTACCATAAAGGCCTGATTGGTGGAGTGCTGCGGAGATGGTTGTCCTTCTGGAATGTTCTCCCATCTCCACAGAGGATCTTTGGAGCTCTGTCAGAGTAACGATTGGGTTCTTGGTCAAGGCCAGACCAAGGCCCTTCCCCCGATTGCTCAGTTTGGCCAGGCAGACAGCTCTAGGAAGAGTCTTGATGGTTCCACTGCGTTCTTGGGGACCTTCAATGCTGCGGACAATTCCTTCGACCTCTTGGCTTGGTTTTTGCTGTGACATGCACTGTCAACTGTGGGACCTTATATAGACCAGTGTGTTCCTTTCCAAATCATGTCCAGTCAATTGTATTTACCACAGGTGGACTCCAATCAAGTTGTAGAAACATCAAGGATGATCAATGGAAACAGGATGCCCCTGAGCTCAATTTCAAGTCTTGAAGCAAAGGGTCTGAATACTTATGTAAATAAGTTATTTATGTTTTTTATTTTTTATAAATTAGCTAAAAATTATTAACCTGTTTTCGCTTCGTCATTGTGAGGTATTGTGTGTAGATTGATGAGGGAAAAATATTGAATACATTTTAGGATAAGACTGTACCGTATTTGGAAAAAGTCAAGGGGTCTGAAAACTTTCTGAATGCACTGAATTGATTGTGGAGGTGTCATTGGTGGAGAGTAAGTTGTATTTATGCTTCATGCAGGTGATGAGGCATCCTGTGTTGAGGAACCCCGCTCCTCGACCCACAGCAGTATAGCCACCACTGTCCTTTAACATAATGGAGATGCCACTTCTTCAGACCATTATCAGATGCCATCCTAAATCCCACCACTCTCTTAAGAGGTCCTTACCATTTCACCTCTAACAGATCAAAGAGCTCCACTCCTCTTCTCGATCAGACAATACATTTCTGCCATGGAGTTATTATAGATCAGACAAGCAATTTCTGCCATGGAGTTCTTCTAGATCAGACAAGCAATTTATGCCATGGAGGTGGAGATTGCGCAAATGAACAGAAATATATTTGCCTCCCTCACTCCACTCGTGATTGAAAACATGAATGACTATTGTTGTCCACTCATCCAAAGGCCGCGTGTACACACACAGTCACCTTACAGTGAAGATACATTTTTAGTCTAATGGAGCCTCTTCAATCAGAAAGTGCCTCAAGTTACAGAAAGAGGGATTGTCAGTTAACGAATACATGAAGAAAATGATATTTTTATTACGAACCAGAGAAGAATATGAATGAGTATAAAGAAGAGTTTTGATACATTGTTTATTTTCCGGATGACTTAGATTGTGCACTATAAAAGATACAATTATTTACTGTTTCATATAAATAAATAATGTTGAGCAAATATGTTGCCTGCTTTCAGATGTTTTAAACTTTATTATAAAAATATGTTGGTTAACCTACTACATTGGATGGTATTTCTATGAGAGTACTTTCGGTGTGCTTTAAAATCAGTATTTGAGAATGACAACAATGAAACAAAACCCCTCAAATGTTCTGTGCTGGCATCCAATACCCAAAAAGCAGCACTTTTACATCCATGACTACCAGACTAACATCTTTCTAAACTGTACTGCCCTCTCCTGGGTCATGATGGAGGAGGCCAAACATATTCCCACAATATTATTTTAACCTTTAACTAAATTATTGATAATTGGAAAGAGGTATATGGGATATACACAGTGCTTGACTTGGACTAAAATAGGTGCTGGTACAAATGTTTGGTGCCGGTACTGTATATTTTTAGGTGCAGGAGCTCCACAATACTTTTGAGCTAATATTTTATAAGAGGATTAGGAGCTCAAGCAGTAGAACGTTGGAGGTGCAGGTACTCAGCTCCAGTGAGCTCTTGCCCAAGTCAAGCATACACTATCATGGCCTGCTTCAATCCTTCCCAGCCCCACAATACATATTTGTTATATAATGAAAGCAACGTCTTTCACAAACTATTCTTACAAGCATGCATTTATGCTGTGGTTGCATGGTAGTCTTGAAATATTTTTTATTTTCATAGTGAAATATATCCCTATTAAGGTAACGCAAACTAATTATAGAAAAAATACAACTTTTTTTTGTCATGTGGAAACAACTGTTCACCCAGAACCACGCCCACGAACCCTGGAATTCAAAACTGGCGCTCAGACGTCACTGCCACACAACTGCTGCACTACCCCCCTCCCACTTCTCCCGTCGGGCCTCTGTCTGCGCATGCACACTCGCTCGCTCGAGGCCACCATTTTGTGTCGAGATAACTCTGTCAAAGCGTTAGAGGATTAATAGCGCTGGGACGCAAGGGCAATCTTCCCTACCGTTGCCAGAGGAAGACCGAACAAGCACTGAGCGCTCAAGCAAATTTACCAGAAAAAGGAAGACCGAGGAGCAGGTAAAACGGCACTTTCTCTGATGAAGGGGGGCATTTTTGTAGGAGCTGTCGTCGGCCTCTAGGTGTCACGGTGGGGCTCGCGGTCCAGGCGACTGGCGGGGGGGTGTTTGTCTCCCTCTATCGTTATCGAAATTTACTAAAAACATTTATAACCCAGAAGTTAGAGCTTCTGTTAAACGTATTAGTGTATTTGGACTGCTATTGCTTCTTATTAAGGCACAGATGGCTTTATAAACGCCTTAATGTTTAGTGGCTTGTTTAGGCCAGGCGTCCATCTTCTCATGCCCTTTGTTTCCTCTTTTGAGAAGAGAACCTGCGTCTCCGGGTTCTAGAACGAAAGCTTAACATTGAGTTTAAATTTTGTGTCGATGTATACGTTGTATCAATGTAACATCCTTAATGTGTCCAATCACTCACGGTGCAACACTTCGGAAGAAAAAAAATCTAATCAATAAATCTCTTCTGTAGTATTTCAGATTTACTGCATGGGTAGTTATTTTAGTCGATGTTCTACAACAATCCTTTGGTTCTAATATATCAACACGAATTGTATAATACTTTCTATGGATTCAAGCTATTTTACGGCTTCACAAAATGGGGCTCTAGTTAAGTTGGCTCGGTAACTAGGTAACGTTTCACAAAGGTTCCCGAGAGTAAACACGGAAGGAGGGAATGTAGAGTCATCTCTTAATATGTAGCCCAAATATGTCTGCGAGCACGGAGAGTAGATTTCTTCTTCAGAAGCTATCATCCGCACCACGTCCCATCGCGCCAGCCTGGTCCGCCTACAGCCGCCTTTCGATTTAAAACTTGTCATGAGAGCTCGAGCTCCCTCTATAACCCGCACGGTAATGTTACAAAAACATCGGCAATACCGGGGCAAGACACATGAGGGTGAACAGGGTAGGTTCCTTTTATCAGTGAGTTTCTTATATATATATAAAAAATGATCTGCTTATTTTGGGAAAGCTGTTTTTTTTTATTGGGACTTTTGTCAAATGGTTGGTAGACAGAGAAGCAGGATTAAAGATAAAATATTAAAATAAAATATTCAGCAGGTGTTCGGCAATTAGGCCTGGCTTGCAGTCGGCTTTCCAATTCATCAAACACCTTTGGGATGGGGTTGAGGTCAGGACAATGTGCAGGCCAGTCAAGTTCTTCCACAACGATCACAACAAACCATTTATGTATCGCTGAAACAGGAAAGGGCCTTCCCCAAACTGTTGCCACAAAGTTGGAAGTATAGAATTGTCTACTGACAATGTTTGTCTATGGAGATTGCATGGCTGTGCGCATCGATTTTATACACTTGTCAGCAAAGTGTGTGGCTGAAATAGCCGAATCCAGTCATTTTGAAGGGGTGTCCACATACTTTTGTGTGTATATAGTGTATCATGCTTTTTTTATTTCTTTTGATTTTACCTTTATTTAACTAGGCAAGTCAGTTAAGAAAAATTCTTATTTTCAATGACGGCCTAGGAACAGTGGGTTAACTGCCTGTTCAGGGGCAGAACGACAGATTTGTACCTTGTCAGCTTGGGGATTTGAACTTGCAACCTTCCGGTTACTAGTCCAACGCTCTAACCACTATGCTTCAAAGTTATTTCTTTAAAAATTCTTCTGGTGTTATCAGGTCGTTTCTATGGAGGGTGAAGTCGTTTCCATTGAGACCGCTCAGGTCGAGGGTCTCCAGGACAGTGGGGAGGGAGCAGAGCTGCTCCAGACTGCAGATGCTTCCCTGATGGAGGGGGGTGTGGCACCCCAAGATGTGACGGGGAATGTTGAAATGATGGTGATGGACACCCTGGACTCGACCCTTGACCCTGCCCTGCTACAGATGAAGACTGAGGTCCTTGAAGGGGGCGGAACAGTGACGGTCACCGGGGGAGACGAGGGACAGATCATCACCCTGCAGGTTAGTGTGATTTGTTAGTTTACGTTGAGAGAGGTTTGTAAGATATTCCTTGTAAGCCAAACTTGTAGGCATAAATTATTCAGAGAACTGACTGACCCTGACTGTGTCTTGACTTTAGGTGGTGAACATGGAGGGGAACATGGATCAGACGAGTGCAGCGCTGGGGCTTGGACAGCTGCAGCTGGTGCAGGTCCCTGTCACTACAGCCACCGTGGAAGAGCTCCAGGCCAGCTTCGTTGACGCCTCAGCAGGCAATACTGAGGCAGAGCCAGTGATCTGCCACACCCTCCCTCTGCCCGAGGGCTTCCAGGTCGGATGCTACTCAACTACACACACACTTTAAACAAGAATTTTAATATCCTGCTTAATGTTTCTATACACACTTTGGCCTGAAGGCTCTGGTGACATGCACTGACTATAATACAACTCTAACTCCTTCCTGGCAAATTGTTTTTGTCTGGTGTAGGTGGTGAAGGTGGGGGCGAATGGAGAGGTGGAGACAGTTGAGCAGGAAGAACTGCAGGCAGCCCAGGATGAGCTCCAGGTGATCCATGGGGAGGAGGAGGAGGAGGAGGAGGAAGCTGAGCCCCAAGTAGAGGACCAGACATGGTCAAAAGACCCAGATTACCAACCAACTGCTGGCATCCGCAAGGGGAAGAAGGGCAAGAAGAGCCGCCTGCGTTATGGGGAGGGGGAGCGAGACATGGACGTGTCTGTGTATGACTTTGAGGAGGAGCAGCAGGAGGGGATGCTCTCTGAGGTCAATGCTGAGAAGGTTGTGGGCAACATGAAGCCGCCCAAACCCACTAAGATAAAAAAGAAAGGTCAGAGTTGTGTGAAAGGTCAAGTTTTGTGTCTAAGTGGGGATGTGGCAACCCCTCTTTTGGGGTGTGGGGAGGAGATCTGTGTGTGTTAAAGGGAGACTCGGCGATGACGTAGATGCAGCAAGTAGAACGCATAGTGGGTCAATTTCCGCAACAACTATGAGCGTTGAGGCGCAAGGCTCAACTTCTGTGCTGTTTTGGTCCCGTGGCTACCACTCTCTTAACAGCGTGATGCGAGCCTGTGCAAACACTGTGTCACAGTGAGCGTGGCATCATGAATTTCGCTCGTCTCAATATTTGTGGTGCTGCTCGTGGCAACGTCATTTCGCTGAGTCTATTTTTGTATGTGTTTAATAACCTCTTTTGTCTCTCAGGTGTGAAGAAGACGTTCCAGTGTGAGCTGTGTAGCTACACCTGCCCCCGGCGCTCTAACCTGGACCGCCACATGAAGAGCCACACAGATGAGAGGCCACACAAATGCCATCTGTGTGGGAGGGCCTTCAGAACGGTCACACTGCTGAGGAACCACCTCAACACACACACAGGTATCTACAGACTCACATGTTCAGTCACAGGCTGTTTAAAAAAATATGTATGTACAGTTGAAGTCGGAAGTTTACAAACACTTAGGTTGGAGTCATTAAAACTCGTTTTTCAACCACTCCACAAATTTCTTGTTAACAAACTGTCGTCTTTGCAAGTCGGTTAGGACATCTACTTTGTGCATGACACAGGTCATTTTTCCAACAATTGTTTACAGACAGGTTATTTCACTTATCATTCACTGTATCACAATTCCAGTGGATCAGAAGTTAACATACACTAAGTTGACTGTGCCTTTAAACAGCTTGGAAAATTCCAGAAAATTATATAATATGCTAGTTGACATAATTTGAGTCAATTGGGGGTGTACCTGTGGATGTATTTCAAGGCCTACCTTCAAACTCTGCCTCTTTGCTTGACATGGGAAAATCAAAAGAAATCAGCCAAGACCGCAGAAAAAAAATTGTAGACCTCCACAAGTCTAGTTCATCCTTGGGAGCAATTTCCAAATGCTTGAAGGTACCACGTTCATCTGTACAAACAATAGTACGCAAGTATAAACACCATGGGACCATGCAGCCGTCATACCGCTCAGGAAGGTAACGCGTTCTGTATCATGTTGTGGGGGTGCTTTGCTGCAGGAAGGACTGGTGCACTTCACAAAATAGATGGCTTCATGAAGAAGGGAAGGAAAAATTGTCGATATATTGAAGCAACATCTCAAGATGTCAGGAAGGCAAAGCTTGGTCACAAATGGGTCTTCCAAATGGACAATGACCCCAAGCATACTTCCAACATTGTGGCAAAATGGCTTAAGGACAACAAAGTCAAGATGTTGGAGTGGCTATTATAAAGCCCTGACCTCAATCCTCTAGAAAATTTGTGTGCAGAACTGAAAAAGCGTGTGCGAGCAAGGAGGCCTACCAACCTGACTCGGTTACACCAGCTCTGTCAGGAGGAATGGTCCAAAATTCACCCAACTTATTGTAGGAAGCTTGTGGAAGGCTACCTGAAACAAATGACCCAAGTTAAACCATTTAAAGTCAATTAGTATTTGGTAGCATTGCGTGTATTAAAATTTCTGACCCACTGGGAATGTGATAAAAGAAATACAAACTTAAATAAATCATTCTCTCTACTATTATTCAGACATTTCACATTCTTAAAATAAAGTGATCCTAACTGACCTAAGAAAGTGAATTTTTACTAGGATTAAATGTCAGGATTTGTGAACCTGAGTTTAAATGTATTTGGCTAAGGTGTATGTAAACTTCTGACTTCAACTGTATTTACAGTGCCTTGCGAAAGTATTCGGCCCCCTTGAACTTTGCGACCTTTTGCCACATTTCACGCTTCAATCATAAAGATATAAAACTGTATTTTTTTGTGATGAATCAACAACAAGTGGGACACATTCATGAAGTGGAACGACATTTATTGGATATTTCAAACTTTTTTAACAAATCAAAAACTGAAAAATTGGGCGTGCAAAATTATTCAGCCCCCTTAAGTTAATACTTTGTAGCGCCACCTTTTGCTGCGATTACAGCTGTAAGTCGCTTGGGGTATGTCTCTATCAGTTTTGCACATCGAGAGACTGACATTTTTTCCCATTCCTCCTTGCAAAACAGCTCGAGCTCAGTGATGTTGGATGGAGAGCATTTGTGAACAGCAGTTTTCAGTTCTTTCCACAGATTCTCGATTGGATTCAGGTCTGGACTTTGACTTGGCCATTCTAACACCTGGATATGTTTATTTTTGAACCATTCCATTGTAGATTTTGCTTTATGTTTTGGATCATTGTCTTGTTGGAAGACAAATCTCCGTCCCAGTCTCAGGTCTTTTGCAGACTCCATCAGGTTTTCTTCCAGAATGGTCCTGTATTTGGCTCCATCCATCTTCCCATCAATTTTAACCATCTTCCCTGTCCCTGCTGAAGAAAAGCAGGCCCAAACCATGATGCTGCCACCACCATGTTTGACAGTGGGGATGGTGTGTTCAGCTGTGTTGCTTTTACGCCAAACATAACGTTTTGCATTGTTGCCAAAAAGTTCAATTTTGGTTTAATCTGACCAGAGCACCTTCTTCCACATGTTTGGTGTGTCTCCCAGGTGGCTTGTGGCAAACTTTAAACAACACTTTTTATGGATATCTTTAAGAAATGGCTTTCTTCTTGCCACTCTTCAATAAAGGCCAGATTTGTGCAATATACGACTGATTGTTGTCCTATGGACAGAGTCTCCCACCTCAGCTGTAGATCTCTGCAGTTCATCCAGAGTGATCATGGGCCTCTTGGCTGCATCTCTGATCAGTCTTCTCCTTGTATGAGCTGAAAGTTTAGATGGACGGCCAGGTCTTGGTAGATTTGCAGTGATCTGATACTCCTTCCATTTCAATATTATCGCTTGCACAGTGCTCCTTGGGATGTTTAAAGCTTGGGAAATATTTTTGTATCCAAATCCGGCTTTAAACTTCTTCACAACAGTATCTCGGACCTGCCTGGTGTGTTCCTTGTTCTTCATGATGCTCTCTGCGCTTTTAACGGACCTCTGAGACTATCACAGTCCAGTGCATTTATACGGAGACTTGATTACACACAGGTGGATTGTATTTATCATCATTAGTCATTTAGGTCAACATTGGATCATTCAGAGATCCTCACTGAACTTCTGGAGAGAGTTTGCTGCCCTGAAAGTAAAGGGGCTGAATAATTTTGCACGCCCAATTTTTCAGTTTTTGATTTGTTAAAAAAGTTTGAAATATCCAATAAATGTTGTTCCACTTCATGAATGTGTCCCACTTGTTGTTGATTCATCACAACAAAAATACAGTTTTATATCTTTATGATTGAAGCGTGAAATGTGGCAAAAGGTCGCAAAGTTCAATGGGGCCGAATACTTTCGCAAGGCACTGTATCCTTATTGAATGGATAGGGTGAGTGTTACTTATGTTAACTATTGCCACTGCCCTCTCTGTTTTAGGCACTCGTCCTCATAAATGCCAAGATTGTGACATGGCATTTGTGACCAGTGGAGAGCTGGTGCGTCATCGTCGCTACAAACACACATTCGAGAAACCCTTCAAGTGCTCCATGTGTGACTACGCCAGTGTGGAGGTAAGTACGCACCTCTGATCTATTTTTACATGTTATCTAGCTGTGAACTAATTTGCAATGTATAACTGGAATGTTATTTAAATGTTTCTCTCTCTCTTTGCCCCAGGTGAGTAAGCTGAAGAGACACATCCGCTCCCATACAGGCGAGAGGCCCTTCCAGTGCAGTCTGTGCAGCTACGCCAGCCGAGATACCTACAAACTGAAGAGACACATGAGGACACACTCAGGTAACACACACCCCTATCTCTCGGCCTTACACCCAAGTATTCCTGATTTTAGTTCTGTTGTTCGATGCTACACTACTTGACCAAAAGTATATGGACACCTGCTCGTCGAACATGTCATTCCAAAATCATGGGCATTAATATGGAGTTGGTCCCCCCTTTGCTGCTATAACAGCCTCCACTCTTCTGGGAAGGCTTTCCACAAGCGCATTAGTGAGGTTGGGCACTGATGTTGTGGCATTGTCATGCTGAAACAGGAAAGGGCCTTCCCCAAGCTGTTGCCACGAAGTTGGAAGCACAGAATCGTCTTGACTGTCATTGTATGCTGTAGCGTTAAGATTTCCCTTAGGGCCTTAACTATGGAAACCAGTCCCAGACCATTATTCCTCCTCCACCTAACTTTACAATTGGCACTATGCATTGGGGCAGGTAGTGTTTTCCTAGCATCCGCCAAACCTGTATTCGTCCGACGGACTGCCAGATGGTGAAGCGTGATTCATCACTCCAGAACACGCGTTTCCACTGCTCCAGAGTCAAATGGCAGAAAGCTTTACACCACTTCAGCCGACACTTGGAATTGTGCATGGTGATCTTAGGCTTGTGTGCTGTTGATCGGCCATGGAAACCCATTTCATGAAGCTCCCGACGAACAGTTATTGTGTTGCAACCGAGGACAGATTACTTTTATGCGCTTCTGCACTCGGTGGTTCCATTCTGTGAGCTTGTTAAGCCTACTACTTCGCGGCTGAGCCTTTGTTGCTCCTAGACGTTTCCAATGCACAATAACAGTACTTATAGTTGACCGGGGCAGCTCTAGCAGGGGAGAAATTTGACAAATTCACTTGTTGGAAAGGAGGCTTCCAAGTGGCGCAGCGGTCTAAGGCACTGCATTTCAGCTGCATCACACCCGGCCATGATTGGGAGTCCCATGGGGCGGTGCACAATTGGTCTAGTGTCATTCGGGTTTAGCCGGGGTAGGCCGTCATTGTAAATAAGAATTTGATGCTAACTGGCTTGCCTAGTTAAATAAATAAAATGACGGTGCCACATTGAAAGTCACTGAGCTCTTCAGGCCATTCTACTGCCAGTGTTTGTCTATGGAGATTGCATGGCGGTGTGCTCAATTTTATACACCTGTCAGCAACGAGTGTGGCTTAATTAGCCCAATCCGCTAATTTGAAGGGGTGACCACATACTTTTGTTTGTGTGAATATATATTTATTTATTTTCACACTACCGTTCAAAAGTTTGGGGTCACTAAGAAATGTCCTTGTTTTTGAAAGAAGCTAATTTTTCGTCCATTTAAAATAACATTGATCAGAAATACAACATTAACAATGTCTACATTGTAAGTGACTATTGTAGCTGGAAACGGCAGAATATCTACATAGGCAGAGACCCATTATCAGCAACCTCCTCTCCTGTGTTCCAATGGCACGTTGTTTAGCTATCATCGAAGGAATGAGCCTTACACCGTGGCCTGTTCTCTGGAGCGGGATCGATTTGGAGGTGTAGGGTCCGTCATGGTCTGGGGCGATGTGTTACAGCATCATCGGACTAAGATTGTTGTCATTGCAGGCAATCGCAATGCTGTGCGTTACAGGGAAGACATCCTCCTCCCTCATGTGGTACCCTTCCTGCAGGCTCATCCTGACATGAGCCTCCAGCATGATAATGCTACCAACCATACTGCTCGTTCTGTGCGTGATTTCCTGCAAGACAGGAATGTCCATGTTCTGCCATGGCCAGCGAAGAGCCCGGATCTCAATCCCATTGAGCACGTCTGGGACCTGTTGGATCGGAGAGTGGGGTCTACAAATATTTACACATGTTAAGTTTGCTGAAAGTAAATGCAGTTGACAGTGAGAGGACATTTCTTTTTTTGCTAAGTTTATATATACACACACACACACGTGTATCTGCCTCACATACAACCTAATAAAGCGTCCCTCTCTCTGGCAGGTGAGAAGCCATATGAGTGCTACATCTGCCATGCTCGTTTCACGCAGAGCGGCACCATGAAGATGCACATCCTGCAGAAGCACACAGAGAATGTGGCCAAATTCCACTGCCCCCACTGTGACACAGTCATCGCCCGCAAGAGCGACCTGGGTAAGCGACTCGCTTGTGCACAGTCATATCTCCTCTGCTGAAATACGGTCTTGTAACCTTGAGTGAATCAGTCTGTGTTCCTTACATTTGGATTATCCCTTCCTTCCTTTTTCACTCTCAGGTGTGCACTTGCGGAAGCAGCATTCGTTCATGGAGATGGGCAGGAAGTGTCGTTACTGTGACGCTATGTTCCACGAGCGTTACGCGCTCATCCAGCACCAGAAATCCCACAAGAACGAGAAGCGCTTCAAGTGCGACCAGTGTGACTATTGCTGCAGACAGGTACATGAAAGAGACCACCTCTACTTGTTTCCTCACAATCTTCCCTGATTTGAAATGGTGGAGATCCACCAGATATTTGCCATCATCAATCTCAGAGATGAGGAGAAGAGGCCACTTTAGACAATTGAGATGCCTCCCATGGATATGTTTGGAATCAGCTGGAAACTATTCTAGACCTCGGTGTATTCACTGACTGTCCTATGTATAACCTCTGACCCCTAGGAGCGTCACATGATCATGCACAGACGCACACACACAGGGGAGAAGCCGTACGCCTGCAGCCAATGTGAGAAAACTTTCCGGCAGAAGCAGCTACTAGACATGCATTTCAAACGTTACCATGATCCCAACTTCATCCCCACTGCCTTCGTCTGCAGCAAGTGTGGCAAGACCTTTACTCGCAGGGTAAGGGAACAACACACATCCACACTGCAGGCTAAAGGACTCATTCACATCCAAATGCATACCCTCCTGAGCAGGATACAGGACACTCAAAAAACACACCCTCCCACCAGGTTGGGGAGGATTGAAGCCTAGATGCTCCACAGTGTGTTGTGGTCTTAGTGCCTTCAGAAAGTATTCATACCCCTTGACTTCTTCCACATTTAGTTTTACAGCCTGATTTCAAAATATTTTTTTCTCTCACCCATCTACACGCAATACCCATAATCACAAAGTGAAAACATGTTTTTAGAAATTTTTCCAAATATATTGTAAATTAAATACAGAAATATCTCATTTCCATAAGTATTTACACCTCTGAGTCAATACCTTGTAGAAGCACCTTTTGCAGCTATTGCAGCTTTATGAGTCGTCTTGGGTATCACCTTCTGGATTTGGAATGTTCTCACATTTCTTCCAGATCTTCTCAAGCTCTGTTAAAGAGCCACTGAACACGCCAATTGTCAGGTGTTTTTTCTGTTGCTTATTAAAAATGAGATTTCAGTCTTTCCTGACCAATTCTGCATTTGGTTAATTGATTGTCCATCATGAGTCGCTGAATACATCTAACATAACCCATTCTGTAAATAATTTGTATGTTTTTGCCAAGGATGTTTTGCTTACACAATTTTGTTTCTAACTAAGGTGTTTGGTGCAGTATTTCTCAAGCAAACATTTTTTTTTCAGGGTGTTTTATGTGAACATTCGGAGCTGTTGAGCAGGTCTGTCACACTGTCTATGCTATTGGATTGAGTGCAATCACTGCAGCTGTTCATCCCATAGTGGGCAAATGAACATTGTCAGATCAAAACAATCTTAATTTACCCGTTGTGATGCATGAATGTTTTAGACGACTGACTTTGTCCCAAATTATCATGTTTACACTTGTAATAATAATTTTGACGCTAGTTTCTGACTCATCGGGGCCACGTGGTGTTTTTCAAAGGGAATCGATGTTTTTCAAAGGGAATCGTTGCTTTTTAAAGGCTATCTTTACGTTCGATGGGGAGCGCGGTGAACAGCAATCTTCCACCGGTTTTCAATGGGATTCGTGTCTGGGCTTTCACTGGGCCCGTCAAGGACTCTCACATTCTTGTTCTGAAGCCATTCCAGCGTTCCTTTGGCTGTATGCTTGGTCATTTTTCAGTTGGAACGTAAATCTTCACCCCAGTCTCTGAGGTCATTTTGCACTCTGAAGCAGGTTCTCATCAATGATTTGTCTTTATTTGCCTCCATTCATTGTTCCCTCTTCCTACCAGTCTCCCAGTCCCTACCACTGAAAAACATCCCCATAGCATGATGCTGCCACATCCATGCTTCACGGTAGGGATGGTGTTGAAGGGGTGATGAGCTGTGCCTGGTTTTCTCCAAACATAGTGCTTTGCATTCAGACCAAACAGTTAAATTGTTTATCAGACCACAATCTTTTGACTTATGGTCTTTCACGTGCCTTTTTGCAAACTCCAGGCATGCTGGTGCCTTTATCTCAGTAATGGCTTCCGTCTGCCCACTCCCATAAAGCCCAGATTGGGGAAGTGCTGTATATACTGTTGTCCTTCTGGCAGATTCTCCCATCTTAGCCATGGAACTCTGTAGTTCTGTCAGTGGTCATTGGGTTCTTGGTCACCTCCCTGACCAAGGTCCTTCTTGCATGGTTGCTCAGTTCTAGGCAGAGTTTGGGTAGTTCCGTATTTTTACAATGTCCCGATGATGGAGACCACTGTGCTCTTTGAAACTTTGAACACTCTAGAAATGGTTTTATACCCTTCCCAGATGTCTCATCACAATTCTGATTGTTCCTTGGAGTTCATGGTATAGTTTCTGCTCTGACATGCACTGTTAACTGTGGGACCATATATAGACGGGTGTTTCTTTCTAAATCATGCCCAAACAATTTAATTAGTCACAGGTGGACTAATCACGTTGTAGTGACATCTCAAGTATGATCAAAGGAAATTGGATGTACATGAGCTCAATTTGGAGTGTCATACCAAAGGGATGTGAATACTTATGTAAATGAGATTTCTGTATTTATCTTTAAATGTGCAAACATTTCTAAACATGTTTTCACTCTGTCATTATGGAGTATTGTGTTTAAATGGGTGCGAGAGAATCTATTTAATCCATTTTGAATTTAGGGCTGTAACACAACAAAGTGGAATAAGTCAACGGGTATGAATCCCTGTTTAAATTTTTTGATTTCTTCCATTTTCCATTATTCTTTTTAAACCAGTTAAACATACACATACGAACAACAACATCTCATCTGCCCAGACCCACATGCTCACCCCCTAATACCTGCATTTGCCACATGGCCTTAAATTGTACAAATTAGTTTTTCTAGGTCGCCCATGCTATTTCAATAAATCATTAGATTTTTTTCATTATGTTAATGGTTTATTTGCGTGGTTTTAGTATACATTTTTTCAAGATGAGTGATGAAGAGAATCATCCAGCCCATTGACTATCTCACTGTTTTCTGAAGGCACTGTATATGACTCTTTGCTCCTCAGAACACCATGCTGCGTCACGCAGAGAACTGTAACGGAGAGAACACCGGCGATGAGAACGGAACCCCGCCCAAGAAAGACCGCCGCGGCAGGAAGAGGAAGATGCGCTCCAGACGGGATGACGACAATGACGACACCGGTACGACCAAGTCACAGTTCACTTTATTGTTCTTATACATGCAATGCAACAATATCATGTAATATTGTTTACTATGCACCTTAAGAGTACATCGCTAAAATCCGTTTTTTCTTGTTCCTCTCTTCCACAGAGCCTGAGCTGGATGACATTGAGGAAGAGGAGGAGGAGCTGCTAGCTGAGATTGAGGTGGAGCAGGCACCACCGGTGGTCCCTGTCCCTGCCCCTGTTGGCCCGCCAGCCAAGAGGAAACGTGGAAGACCTCCCAAGGCCAAACCTGCCCCAAGTGAGTGTCACTCTGGTACCTTGTTGGAATAAAAATACCACCCTCCCTACTTAATTTCTTGAAGGAATCACTTTTCATGCAGACATAGCATCGAGTGAATACTTTGGCCTTCACATATTTAATCAGGTGCAGATCACTAATCAGTACCCGAGGGACTCAAAAGTCCCAAAACAGCTGGACAGATGTGTAAAAGTGGTTGTCTTCTTCCCTCAGCGGCGGCAATCATCCGGGTGGAGGATGAGGCCACAGGCGAGGTGGATGACATCATCGTGAAGAAAGAGATGAAAGCCGAGCAGGCGAGCCAGGAGGAAGAAGCTGTCGAGGATGAGGAGCCAGCAGTAGAGGTGGAGCATGCCAAAGGAGAACCTGCCAATCAGGTAGAAGAGTCACTCCAGGGGGAGGAGGTGGTGCAGGAAATGGCACTGTCTGTCACAGAGGGTCCCCCCAATGGTGACCTCACTCCTGAAATGATTCTCAGTATGATGGACCGGTGATGAAGACGAAGTCTCTGTCTACATCTAACAATACAAAGTGTCCCCTATCTGTACACTAACATACACCCCATTGTACCCACTATCAAACATACACGTATACCACACATGCACACCCCAGTTATAACCTGAGATCTTTCTCTGATGTTGATGATAATGCCTGGGACATGTCTAAAGATACCTTTAGCCCATTCTATTTTTTTAAGAGCTTATTTTTCTCTCTTGCGATCTCTATCTATATCCCACTGCGAAACTCCTGACACCCTCATGTTGAATTATGTTTGTATACAGAATCTGGATAACATTATGCAGACTGTTGTCACTGGAAAAGATGTAAGGAGAGGGAGGTGTTTTACATCATGATGATGTCTTATGTCAAATCATGTGCTCATTCTGCTATCAATTATGTTCTATATGCCCTCCAGAATGCCTTCTCTGTTGCATATTTTGGCCCACATTTGATCTCTTCATGTTGGCCCTCTTCTTGTGCTCTGTTGTCCGTCTAAAAACAATTATCATGTGCTCTCACCCATGGAATTAGCTGTTCGGGGGTCAAAGGTTAGGGGGGTAGGAGGACCTGAAATATTCTGCTTTTACAAAATGTGATGCTGTTTTCAAATGAAACACAATACCTTGCTCTTGTTAATTAAAGCTTTTAGAATTTATTTGTTTTTTGGTTTAATGCTTTTTTCTTTTGTACCATCAAAATTAAATGCTAGGGGGCTTGAATGGCAAGATATGATTGGAGGGGTGGGAGAATGTTTGACTGTACAGCCAATAATACAAATAAAAAAAGATCAACCTGTCATGAGTCAATTTGCTTGAGTTTCAGCCGTTATTAGGCTAATTTAGTATGGCATGTAGTACTGAAATATAGACACTATAGGATGTTTGATCATGTTTACACTAGAGTATAATCTGCCCTATTTATCTGCTACATGGTTCTGACAGAAGGCTTATGCCCACAAGTCTCTTTTTAGAAACCTGTTTGGAGTAGTAGGTGAACTAGACTATTTTGGTTGTTCCTGTTGAATTTCTTTCAGAGGATCTGCCCTCTGATATTGAGTGCTTCATTAAAACACAATTTTAGTCCCCTCCCTGGTTTTTCTTTGCTTGATATTTGAATCACTTCTTGGAGATTTACACACCAGAAACCCATTGCCTAGATCACCAATCATTTTCTATAACCCATCCATGTAAAATAAATTATTAATTTGTAATTTTAGCACATATTGTTCCCTTCCTGCATTTTGGTCAGTTCCATGAAGAACCTTAATTTATATTATAAATTAATATATGCTAGACTGCCTTGTGCACCTGCACCACTCTCCCTCTAACACAAGCTCTAAATTACTCCATTCTTTCTCTGTCTTATTCTTTTGGTCTTCCTCACGCTTTCAGAGGAAGGGGGGGGGGAGTAGAAAGGCGAGGTCCCTTGTTGTCAAATCTGTCAGTCTAGCTCAGCTTGGCCCCTCCTACCTTGGTGGAGGCAGTGAATACTGCTGCTGGTGCTCTTAGCAACCGTGCCTTGGCAACAGAGCACCACGACAACGGAGTGCTGTGTCTCCCCTTATGGAGCTTCCATTGGGCGGGCCGGCGCTGAGGCACTACACCCGCAGCAGACCTAGACCACACCGACAAAACCAACACCTCCGCCCCAGCAGACTACAGGTACAGAGGGATGGAAAAATATGGGTGCTGTGTAGAGGCATAATGGTGAGGGGAGATGTGATAGGGTACAGTGGGGAGAGGGAGGGATGGAGGGAAGATGCCTGGTGCCTGCTTGATTCAAGGTACTTGTATCGCAACAGCAACCAGCTGCTTGCATATTCAACACTAATAGTGTTTGTTTGGGGGGATTGCCTTTGTGTATAGGATTGTGATTGTATGTGGCTAATTTCTAGGGCTATATAATGCTTCGTCTGAAGCTGGTGGGCTTTTTCTTGGTAGGTATGTGTGAATTTTCTCTACTTTAGCCATCATCACCTTATCCATTGTATGCCTGCCATTGGTACTGTATCAGTCACGGTCAGAGTTGCACATGTAATGCTGGTTTTGTTGGATGAACTAAACCAAACCTAATCACATGGGCAGCCTTAGTGCCACAGGAGATGACATCATAGGGTATTAATGGTTTTCTGAGTCAGTCATTGGTAATTGTACATACCAATGGTAGTCTGATAATGTAGATCTAGGGGATATATGAGGTGTTGATGTGTATATTCTGTGTGTCAGGGAAGTCTGAGCCCATGAGGTGACAATTTTATGTAATAATTACTATGTGCTATATGAAGTAAACTGCTCTCAGTAACCTGATATCCAACATAGCACTCTTTCCACGAATTGGAAACCCTTTTGCTTTCTATTTCTCTGGTAGTCTAACTGCATTCACACACATTCTCACACACAAACACCTAATAATCACAGATGTCGTAAAACACATGTCTTTCTCTGTGCGTGTATGCATGGGTGTGACACAGGAATCAGTGGTTGACAATGAAAATGGAGTCCCTAATCACATGGGGCGAGTTGATGAGGGAGTTGAAGAGTTCTTTACTAAGAGAGTCCTTCCTGTCGACACCGTGTGAGTATCTGACCAAACTCATTTTTAGATAATCTGACACTTCACTATCTCATCCCCAACACATCTTAACCAGCTCACAATAAACCTATTTAAATTTGAGTAATTTATGAGATGCTCATATTCATAACAACCTACAATAAGTACATAAGTATAACATTTTCCTGACCACATTACCTGCATGCAGGCCCTAGCTTGTCCAGCTCAGGCCACATGGCCAGGAAAAACTTGGGCCCTATGATTGACAAACACACACATGCTGATCCTGTGCTACTCTGACTCTTCCTCCAGGAAAACACAGAATGAGTCTGAGGAACCTCCCATTACTGAACAGGAAGTGGAAGTAGCGCCTGCTAGCGCCGCCCCTTGCCCCGCCCCTTCCAGAACCCTACGGAGGAAGCTGGGCGAGTTCTTCACCCTTAAAAAGCGGAGGGCTGTGAAATCAGAGGGAAGCCAAGAGGGGAAGGCCAAGAAGACCTCCATCGCCGACCTAATTCGGCCTCTTAGGGAGGCCACCAGAGCTGAAAAAGATCAAGTGAAGGAGAATGAAAAAGTGAAAGAGAAGGAGAGTGTGGATGACAGCTTTGTGACAGGAGATCCAGTGGAAGCAGAAACCCCTCCTGATGGTCCCACTCCACTGAGGGGTGAGGCTCTACCCCGTCGTGCGCTAAGAGAGGGGAAGTCACAGTCTCTCATTCTGCTCTCTGGATCCGCAGCCAACACTGGGAACACCAAGAACACTGCACAAGGGAAGGTAGATGTTCAAATGTGTTCAACCGACCCTTTGAAACAATTTGATGGGTTAAAGCAATTTGGTAAATTCTACACTGCCTATGAAAGGATTGTTTTTGCTTTTATTTTGAGCATTCTTTAGTTTGGTCTTATCGGCACTGACTGCTTCTCCTTGGTTCTGGTTAGTTTCAGAAACACTCATCTGACAGCCATCATGGCTTTGAGCAGCGCCTCCAGCTCATGCTACAACGTATTGGTGTGTCCAAAGCTCAGCCAGGAGAGACACAGGTGTGTATGTGCATTTATCTGAGTGTGTATGTGGTTGTGTGTCTATATGGAAAACATAAAACTTCTTATTCCATTCTACAGAGTCAGGAGGGAGAGATGAAAAAAGCTGAATCAGAGGGTAAGTCCTTTTACTCATATAACACTTGCTAGAGTATATGTGCAAGTCTGTGTGTGGTAATGGATGTGTGTTTTCCTTCATTTTCTGTCTCGGTTTCAGGCACTATCATCGATAATAAACCTGAGCCCCCACCCACATTTATGAAGCCCCGGACCATGTCCACCTCATCAGGTAACACACACATGCACAAATACACTCATGCAGACAAACACGCACACACACACACACACACACACACACAAACACACGTTATTGTATACAATTTTGTGTATCTTATGCTCATCTTCTTTCTCTTTAGATACGAGACGAGCGGTCCGACAGAGTGTGTCCGCACATGAGTCAGCTGGGAAACCTGCTGTGCCTCCTAAGCCAATAATTAAGCGAGGCCCAACCCCACCTCCCACTATCTCCGGTCATCTCACCCCTGAGAATGACCTATCCCAAATACAGGAAGGAGAAGCATGTTCCCCCACAGACCCCACCCCTAGTATCACTGATACCCCTACCAGTTCTAAACCTATCCCCACTGACACCACTATTCCCATCACTGTCCCAGATCCCACTAACTCTTCTATTCCCACAGACACCATAATTCCCTCCCCTGTCCCAGATCCCACTAACTATTCTATTCTCACTGACACCATCATTCCCTCCCCTGTCCCAGATCCCACTAACTCTTCTATTCCCACTGACACCATCATTCCCTCCCCTGTCCCAGATCCCACAAACTCTTATATTCTCACTGACACCATCATTCACTCCCCTGTCCCAGATCCCACAAACTCTTATATTCTCACTGACAACATCATTCCCTCCCCTGTCCCAGATCCCACTAACTCTTCCATCCCCGTTTCTACTACTGCTACTTCCTCTAATTCAATCCCCAATGACATCATCCCCTCTACAATGTCTGCACCTACCCCTATCAATATTACAGCACCCACCCCCAACACCACCACCTTCATCTCCAGTACTAACCCTGCCACAACCACTACCAATACCTCCATCACAACTACATCTGGCCCTATGAATATTACAACTTCCAACCCCCCTACTGACATGAACTTTGACTCTATCCCCACTATTACCCCCACCCCAACTCCCCCTGCCTCCACTGACTCCACCACCCCAACCACCTCTGCGTCGTCCATCTCTAATCTAGTCACGATCACCATTACAAGCATTACTGCCCCAACACCTGTTAACACTAATACTGATACCCATACATCAACAACCCCCATCACTAATGCTTCTACCCCTACCCTTACTGATACTACTGCCTCAACTTCTACTGACTCGACAACTCCAACACTAAATACTCCCATCTCCATAATTGTTTCTGCTGGCAACAACACTTCTACTCCCACCCCCACTACCTCTCTGTGTCCCACCCCCACTAACTATCTGTGTCCCACTACCTCTCTGTGTCCCACCCCCACTACCCTAATTACTAATTCAGTTACCCCACCTCCATCTCCTGCTGCTACTATAACAACCTCGACCCTTAATTCTATAAATGGTGCTTCCACTCCTACCCATATCTCCATAAACTCCACAGACTCCAACGCTACCCAAACCGGAACTCACAATACCAGCGCAACTAACTCTGTCAACTTCACTTCTACCTCAAGCCCCACTAACTCTACTAGTCCTATCCCTACTTCCTCTACCAGCTCCACTTCCACTAACTGTGCTGCTTACACTGCTACTATCCCTAGCAGTCCGATTCCCATTATCTCTAATAATCACTCCCCCACTGTCACTTCTATCCCCACTGCCACTCACTCAACTAACTCCACCAATATTTCCTCCCCCATATTCTCTTCTACTCACACCACTACTACCACTACAAGTCCCATCCCAACTAACTCTACTAGCCTGACCACTACCCCCACCCCCATTAACTCTAGCCCCGTCACCACTATCGCTACAGGCTGTTCTAATATCACCACTGCCACTAACTCTTCTGTCCTCATCAGTAGCCCCAACCCCACTAACTCTACTACCAACACCCCCACTAACCCTTCAAATCCCACCAACACCACTAAACCTACTAACTCTACTACACACACCACTATCTCAATCCCCACTAATTATGTTACTCATAGTCCCACTAACTCTTCTACTCATAGCCCCACTAACTCTTCCAGTCCAACACCCACTAACTCTGCTAGCCCTACACCAACTAATACTATTCAACCATTACCTGAGGAGAGAATTAGCCTTAATCCTGCAATGGGACTGCTGTCCATGACTAAGGGTACAAGTAAGTGTGTGCGTTCAATAGTAATAATAATATTGCTTGAAATTTGGAATTAACCTGTTGAAAATAACATTTTGTCCCTCCCTTTCCTCTCCTACAGATGACCTGGATGCTGAGAGGGTAGAGAGGAACAAGGAGACAGAAGAGAAACATAGCAAGGAAGAAGATGTCAGGAGGGCCACAGAGAAAGAAAAATAACAAATCATTGGCGCACAACATATGCAAAACCATAAAAGAGGAGGAGGGTCTGCAGAAGGTAGATGAGATAATGAGGCAGGGAGTAGAAGGGAACAAATCAAATGAAGAAAGAGAGTTGTGTAAAAAGGATGGGGATAAAAAGAGGGAAGGAGGGAGCAATGTGTCAGATGAAAAATAGTTAAAAACTAAGGAGGTGGTAGAGAGCAAGTCAAACAAGGGACCAACTACTGTGATAGAGGCAGGGGAGACCACAGTAAAATAAATGGGGGGACAGTCCATGGAACTGAGTACAGGGACCACATCACAGCAGAAAACCGCAGAGGGTGGAACATCGGACCAAAGAACTGAGACCCCCTCTGTGTGACACAAATGGACTGACCCAGCAACGTGTCCTTTTTTTTCTCAACCATGTTTACATTTGCATTGCATGATTATGTAATACATCAACTGTGGTGAAATATGTTTACAATAGATGGATATGAGACACAGTATAATTAAAAGGAATATTCATAATGTCATGATGTCTTCATCATGTTTCAGTCCGTCTGTTAGTTCCTAGCTCCCAGTCTCTTTCGAATGTCTATAACTAAGCCTAAACCAGAGATGTATGACAAAAGTTGGTGGAAGGGGAGAGATAGAAGTGTTTCTTCATGGTAGTACCAGAGTGAATCATTGCCCTATTCCCATATGCCCTCAACGATACACCTTGACGGACAGAAATTATTGGATTGATTAAGGTAATATGTGGTTGCAGAACCATATCTGGCCATCACCTGTCTCCAAGGACAAATTGTCAAGGGCAGACAGAGGGGAGCAATTACACTAGGGGATGTTGCTCCCAATAAGTTACTCCTATAGACATAATTTCCTCATCTCCTTTATTTTTTTAAGGGTAGATGAAGGGACTATACAGGTGTTCCCCACAAGTGCTTTAATACAGACATTTTAGATAAGGGGTCATGAATGGACAAGGAAAGGAATATAACGTGTGCGTGTGCAGTGGGACAGGACACACTTCGGTATCGAAATGGCGTGAACAGTGTTTCCCATGATAGGGGATTGCAGTGGGAACCATTTGCTTTGGAAAGGTTCCCCAACGGAACGTAAATAAAGTAACATCAGTCAGTGGAACCGCTACATTCAATCAGACTCAAAGGTGGTTGTCGTTGTTTTACTATCAGGTGAGTTGCAATATATAATTGCCGCTGTTCCCAAATGTAATAGTGTAAATCTAAACGACATGACGACCTAGGGCAGTGGTTCCCAACCAGGGGTGGTAATTGAGTAGACACATAAGACCAAATGCACATGAGGGGGTACTTCAGGGGTACTCCGGGCAAAGCAAAATTCAGTTGGTGGTACAGTAACTAAAAAAAGGTTATGAACCACTGACCTAGGGGATCTACAGTAGCTAGCTAACGTTAGGGGTAAGCAGCTAAGTTTCCTGTCACATGAGTAGGAGGAAGACTTCGCCGTACAGTTCACAACAAAGCTAGCTAAGTAACGTTAAAGTTGGTATTGATGTTTTCTCGATATGATCTATTCTATTAGCTAGGCCTAGTTCTAATTTATCTTAGTTTAGTTTGTAAACTAGTTATGTGTGGGAAAGTTAGTACCATGAGAGGCTTTTCACTGCAATGTTTAGCTAGTTAATAAATCCACAACTGTGTATGGATATTATAGTCACCACAGTTAGTGTAATAACAGGTAACTAGCTAGTATACTGAAAATAGTATAAGGGACTAGTGCCATCAACTCTCAACTGTCACATTATTCTGTACATGCCTGTCTCCAGTGTTTTAGGGTGCTTGGCCATGACTCGGGGTAGGAGGACTAAGTTGGAGTCCTGGATAGAGCAGGTCATCCTGAGTAATGGCACAGAGCCAAAGGAGGAGAAGAAGAACACTGATAAAAGCGCATGTTGTTGGGGTAATGAGGCATCTAGTACATACACTTCATGCAAGGCCTGTGTTCCAAGTTTAGAAGGTGTGTGTGTGTAGGTCGGCCGGATGTCAGAGTTCCAAACCCGGCCGACTGAGAGTTTGACAACATTGCTGTTCCTCTCTGATGGAGTGGTGCACATCCCCGCCATACTGACCCAGGACGCCTGGGAGACTCTTCAGGAGTGAGTTAACATTTAGGACAAGCGTAGAGGCCTATGAGATCATATTAAATTACATGTATGTCTAAAACCCACCTATAAACCATTTATTTTTAAGCCCAGTACAAATCTAACAGCCAACATAAGGAGAAACAAGATGAGACAAAACTTATTAAGGTAATTAAAAACCATACAGCAAATGGTGATGCATTTCTATCTATCTGTATCCTCTGGCAGGCAGGAGGACCGTGAGTGCTTCTCCAGTCTCATTAATTGCACAGTGTGTGTGTATTCATACACCCTGCAGTTCAGCATGGACTCTGAGCAGGTGCATGTGAATGATCCTATGATACTGGTACTAGAGTAGTCCTTTGGTCTTAGAGAGACAGCTCCTGTTCTTTATTCTTTACCATTCATATTTTATTTTACTCTAAATGTGTCCTCATCTCCTCAGACAAGGAGTCAGTTTTACTTATCGGTTGGTGAGCTAAAGACAACAGCCCTTGTTGGTAAGAGACGCACCGCCTGGCCTCCAAACCCAGACACCCACACATATGCACCTTAATTGGGAAGAACAGGCTCATTCTAATGACTGGAGCGGATTGAGTGAAATGGTAACAAATGCATCGAACACATGGTTTCCAGGTCTTTGATATCATTCCATTTGCTCCGTTCCAGCAATTATTATGAGTCGTTCTCTCCTCACTAGCCTCCTGTGATACACACATTAAATGTAGTGACTCTCCAACTTGCTTTTGTTTCAGCACATCGCTCAACTCAGTCAGACAAAAGATCTGTACAACATGGAGGTGAGTATGGGGTGTGTGTATTTATATGTTTTTTTTTCTCCAAATGTTATTTAACGAGGCAAGTCAGTTAAGAACATATTCTTATTTACAATGACGGCCTACCAAAAGGCCTCCTGCGGGGACGGGGGCTGATATTAAAAATAAAAATGTATTAAATAAAAATATAGGACAAAACACACATCACAACAAGAGAGACAACACAACACTACATAAAGGGAGACCTAAGACGACAACATAGCATGGCAGCAACACATGACAACATCATGGCAGCAGCACAACATGGTAGCAGCACAAAACAGAGTACAAACATTATTGGGCACAGACAACTGCACAAAGGGCAAGAAGGTAGCGACAACAATACATAAAGGGAGACCTAAGACGACAACATAGCATGGCAGCAACACATGACAACATCATGGCAGCAAACATTATTGGGCACAGACAACTGCACAAAGGGCAAGAAGGTAGAGACAAGAGTCTGTGTTTGTGCATTTTTTGTTGTTGTATATAATACATGTGTACATTACTTTATATATTGTATTTGTTGATCATGTGTTTTCTTTTATCCCCAGATCCCTGCTTGCACAGGATTCTGTCCATACTCAGAACACCCAGTCTGGTACGAAACTCTATACACACTGCACTACATTGATGATTTGTATCCTTATTGTTTGCCACACCTGTGTATATGACTGTGTTTCCTATCTACTAGAGTTCAGTCTGTCAGAGCTGCTGGGGGAGTGGCAACATGACTGGGGCCAGTCTCTGTTGAAGGATGTGATGGAACTCCTGAGGACACCCACGAACCCCCCCCCCCCTCCCCACAGCCCTCCACCTACAACGCCCTCACACACACTGGCACCAGATGGGCTATTGAAAGGTTCAGATATAAGGTGTGTGTGTGTGTGTGTGTGTGTGTGTGTGTGTGTGTGTGTGTGTGTGTGTGTGTGTGTGTGTGTGTGTGTGTGTGTGTGTGTGTGTGTGTGTGTGTGTGTGTGTGTGTGTGTGTGTGTGTGTGTGTGTGTGTGTGTGTGTGTGTGTGTGAGAGAGAGAGAGTGAGTGAGACCAACCTATTAAATGTATGAAAACAGTAGGAAATCTGCAACTTTACAAGAAGGTTGTTGTTTTTTCCTAGAGGGAGGATACTTTCAATGTCCCTGTGTCTCACCTACACATCCCAGATGATCTGAGCCAGAAACTACACACACCCTCAGGTAACAACCAATCGTTGCTGCTGACATTAGGCAGACTGACAGGCCAGTGCCTCTGGAGAGAAGACATCCTGCTCATGGTCCCACACTTTCCCGTGAGTTATGGTTGTTAACTGGTCCATGCTGTAGATTAAGTATTTGCTATCTGTTACTGCTAGCTGAAATATGCTGCTACCACAATAGAGCCCAGTGTGTGTACAAATATCTATATTTTTCTCTCCCTCTCTCTAGAGGAGAGTATGGATGGTGAGGTGGTGTCAAGGGTGACCGGAGGAGCAGTGGCGAGCCCATGGGACATGTTTGCTCCAGCAGCTGAGCTGCTCAGGACCTCCTCTGCATCTGACGGTGTGCTCCTTTCCATTTAACTTTTCAATCATTCAACCTCTATACACACACACACACACCACACCATGCACATTTATCTTTGCGCCGCACTAGAGATATTCTAACTTCTGTCTCTCATTGGTTCCCTGACAGAATCCATCACCTCGGAGCCCCTCCCCCTCCAGAAGAGCCCGTCTCTGCTCGACCCCACTCCACAACCAGTCACCCTTGCAACGTTTCCCCTGGCAACCAACACCCAGGTGCCAACCCTGACCCATGGGGCCACCCAAAGGTCAGGCGAGCACTCCCTTCCTCCTTATCAAAAACCAGGCCCCTCCCACAGCCTACTCCCCTCCAGTGGCGGCTCCTCCACTGTGAGTCTATCTACAAAGCACCAACGCTCTGGCATGAAGCTCCACCACAGTGGCTTAACCACAACACTTCAACTTCCAGTCACGGAGCAGCAGGATCAGGTGGAGGAGGATGTTGTGAAGAGGTGTAGGAAGGTTAAGAAGAAGAGTTCTGTGCAGACCCCCGAGGATAATGATATCACCTGGGAGGAGGAAAATATGCAGAAGAACTGCAGCCTGCCCTCCTGGATGTTTGAAACTCAGGAGGTTTCCAGGATTGGGGAGGGAAGCAGCTGCAAACGGCAGTTGCAGCAATAGCCCCCTGGAGGTCCTCCAATGTAAGGGTGACCAGTTTTCAACCAAGAAATAGGATATATATTGACCATTTAGTGGAATTTTTAACCTGTCCGTTTTGTTAGATTGGTGTGAAGTAAATTATCTGTCTTGCTGTCTCAGGTTCACAGTGATGGCACTTCGTTCTCATATTCTTATCAGCTGTGTGGCCGGATTTCGAAGGATCTAAGCCATTTAAAGTGAGTAAACCGTGTGTGCGTGTGCGTGTGCGTGCGTGTGCGTGTGCGTGTGCCGTGCCGTGCCGTGCCTTCGGAAAGTATTCAGACCTCTTTGCTTTTTCCACATTTTGTTACTTTACAGCCTTATTCTAAAATGGATTAAATCAGCAATATTCAGCAATCTACACACAGTACCCCATAATGACAAAGCAAAAAACAGGTTTTTAGAAATTTTTGCAAATGTATAAAAAAAACTGAAATACATAAATATTCAGACCCTTTGCTATGAGACTTGAAATTGAGCTCCGCTGCATCCTGTTTCCATTGATCATTCTTGAGATGTTTCTACAACTTGATTGAATTCTACCTGTGGTAAATTCAATTGATTGGACATGATTTGGAAAGGCACGCACCTGTCTATATAAGGTCCCACAGTTGATAGTGCATGTCATAGCAAAAACCAAGCCATGATGTCAAAGGAATTGTCAGTTAATTGTCCACATTGACCCTGTACCCCCTGTATAAAGCCTTGTTATTGTTATGTAATTTTATTTCGTAAATATTTTCTTAACTCTATTTCTTGAACTGCGTTGTTGGATAAGGGCTTGTAAGTAAGCATTTCATGTTAAGGTAAGGTTGTATTCGGCGCATGTAACAAATACAATTTGATTTGATTTGATTTAGAGCTCAGAGACAGGATTGTGTAGAGACACAGATCTGTGGAAGGGCATGAAAAAATTTCTGCAGCATTGAAAGTCCCCAAGTACACAGTGGCCTCCATCATTCTTATGTGTGTTCCAAGATGGCGTAGCCGTCAGATGTCTGTTTGTCCCATGTATATATCTTTTTAATCTCATTTTCCATCTACGGACTGAACATACTCTCCTGCAACCCGCCTCACCCAATGTGGTACGGATCTGCTATTTGTTTTACACTTTAGAACCAGAACCCCCATCAGAAGCTAGCCAGCTAACTAGCTAGTAGTCAGTTAGCCACTGCTAGCGGTCATCACCGTTAACTCGGACATCAGCCAGCCTCAGCCCGGTCAATTCCTGCCAGTCTGCACAGTATAACAACCCAGAGCATATCGGACTGCATTTTCTCTACCACATTTCCGGATTCCTACCGCAAGCTTTGAACTTTTACACCAGATCATCGCAGCTAGCTAGATGCTATCCGAGTGGCTACTCCTGGCTAACGTCTCTGTCCCGAAGCAAGCACCAGTTAGCCTGGAGCTAGCCTCGAGCTAGGCACATCGCCCGGCTAGCTGAAGAAGTCCATCAGCCAATTCTTGGGCTACAATACCTATTCTGCCAATTGGCCTGGACCCTTTTACTGCCGACACGGAGCCCCGCCGATCCATCACGACTGGTCTGCCGACATAACCGTCTGAGGGGGTTTCAACAGGCTCTTCCGTTGTGACATCCCCCGAAGGCCCATCTGCTATCCCCGGCCCGCTAGCTGTCTGAATCGCCGTGTCTCTAGCTCGTCTAACTACTCACTGGAACCTATGATCACTCGGCTACACATGCCTCTCCCTAATGTCAATATGCCTTGTTTATTGCTGTTTTGGTTAGTGATTATTGTCTTATTTATCTGTAGAGCCTCCAGCCCTGCTCAGTATGCCTTAGCTAGCCCTTTTGTTCCACCCCCACACATGCGGTGACCTCACCTAGCTTAAATGGTGCCTCTAGAGACAAAACCTCTCATCACTCAATGCCTAGGTTTACCTCCACTGTACTCACATCCTACCATATCATGTCTGTACATTATTGCTTGAATCATCTATTCCTCCGCACCCAAAAATCTGCTTCTTTTACTCTCTGTTCCGAACACACTAGACGACCAGTTCTTATAGCCTTTAGCTGTACCCTTATCCTACTCCTCCTCTGGTGATGTACAGGTTAACCCAGGCCCTGCAGCCCCTAGCTCCACTCCCATTCCCCAGGCGCTCTCATTTGTTGACTTCTGTAACCATAAAGGCCTTGGTTTCATGTATGTTAACATTAGAAGCCTCCTCGTTAAGTTTGTTTTATTCACTGCTTTAGCACACTCCGCCAACCCGGATATCCTAGCCTTGTCTGAATCCTGGCTTAAGAAGGCCACCAAAATCCTTACATTTCCATTCCTAACTAACATTTTCCGACAAGATAGAACTGCCAAAGGGGGCGGAGTTAGCCTGCAGAGTTCTGTTATACTATCCAGGTCTGTGCCCAAACAATTTGAGCTTCTACTTTTAAAAATCCACCTTTCCAGAAACAAGTCTCACCGTTGCCGCTTGTTATAGACCCCTTTCAGCCCCCAGCTGTGCCCTGGACAACATATGTGAATTGATTGCCCCCCCGTCTATCTTCGGAGTTCGTGCTGTTAGATGACCTAAACTGGGACATGCTTAACACCCCGGCCATCCTACAATCTATGCTAAATGCCTTCAATCTCACACAAATGATCAAGGAACCTACCAGGTACAACCCTAAATCCATAAGAAAAGAGAACCGATATAGCCCTTGGTTCACCCTTGACCAGCCTGCCCTTGACCAGCACAAAAACATCCTG
This sequence comes from Oncorhynchus mykiss, assembly GCF_013265735.2. Classification (NCBI taxonomy): domain Eukaryota; kingdom Metazoa; phylum Chordata; class Actinopteri; order Salmoniformes; family Salmonidae; genus Oncorhynchus; species Oncorhynchus mykiss. The sequence goes on along the minus strand of NC_048570.1, from coordinate 68,716,705 downwards.
TGGCGTTCTGCATTAGCACCGAATAGCCCCCGCGATATGCAACTTTTCAGGGAAGTCAAGAATCAGTATACTCAGTCAGTTAGGAAAGCCTTTTTCAAACAGAAATGTGCATCCTGTAGCACTAATTCCCAAAAGTTTGGGCTTTCAACTCTGTATTCTTTTTTTTATATATATATATATATATATTCTTTTTTTTATATATATATATTTTTATTTATTTTACCCCCTTTTTCTCCCCAATTTCGTGGTATCCAATTGTTGTAGTAGCTACTATCTTGTCTCATTGCTACAACTCCAGTACGGACTCGGGAGAGACGAAGGCTGAATGTCATGCGTCCTCCGATACACAACCCAACCAGCCGTACTGCTTCTTAACACAGCGCGCATCCAACCCGGAAGCCAGCCGCACCAATGTGTCGGAGGCGCATCCAACCCGGAATGTGTCGGAGGCTACACCGTGCACCTGGCAACCTTGGCTAGCGCGCACTGCGCCCGGCCCGCCACAGGAGTCGCTGGTGCGCGATGAGACAAGGAGATCCCTACCGACCAATCCCTCCCTAACCCGGACTAGGCCAATTGTGCGTCGCCCCACGGACCTCCCGGTCGCGGCCGGTTACGACAGAGCCTGGGCGCGAACCCAGGGACTCTGATGGCACAGCTGCCGCTGCAGTACAGTGCCCTTAACCACTGCGCCACCCGGGAGGCCCTAATCGCCGTATTCTTATCGGCAGACTCAACAGCCGTGGCTTCTCAAATGACTGTCTCACCTGGTTCACCAACTACTTCTCAGACAGAGTTCAGTGTGTCAAATCGGAGGGCCTGTTGTCCAGACCGCTGGCAGTCTCTATGGGGGTGCCACAGGGTTCAATTCTCTGGCCAACTCTTTTCTCTATATATAATAATGATGTCGCTCTTGCTGCTGGTGATTCTCTGATCCACCTCTACGCAGACGACACCATTCTGTATACAACTGATCCTTCGTTGGACACTGCTAAAAAAACACCAGACGAGCTTCATTGCCATACAACACTCATTCCAAGACCTCCAACTGCTTTTAAATGCAAGTAAAACTAAGTGCATGCTCTTCAACCGATTGCTGCCCGCACCCTCCCGCCCGACTAGCATCACTACTCTGGATGGTTCTGAGTTAGACATTTGTAGTTGTCCACATATTCTAAGTGTCTGGTTAGACTGTAAACTCTCTTTCCATACTCACATTAAGCATCTCCAATCCAAAATTAAATCTAGAATCGGCTTCCTATTTCACAACAAAGCCTCCTTCACTCATGCTGCCAAACATACCCTCGTAAAACTGACTGTCCTACCGATCCTTGACCGGCAATGTAATTTTAGCCCCCAACACTCTACTCAGACTACATCCAGCTTGCTATCACAGTACCATCCGTTTTGTCACCAAAGCCCCATACACTACCCACCACTGCGACCTGTATGCTCTCGTTGGCTGGGCCTCACTACATATTCGTCGCCAAACCCACTGGCTCCAGGTCATCTAAGTCTATGCTAGGTGAAGCCCCGCCCCACAGGTATATTTCACTTGTCACACCCAAACCCAACACTCCCTTTGGCTGCCTTTCCTTCCAGCTCTCTGCTGCCAATGACTGGAACGAATTGCAAAAATCACTGAAGCTGGAGTCTGGTATATCCCTCTCTAACTTTAAGCATCAGCTGTCAGAGCAGCTTGCCATTCACTGTACCTGTACACAGGATGGTAAACCGTGGGGTGTTGGGTTGAGCGTGCAGAGGTTGACACAGAGACAGGGAGGTTTTAGTCCGCAAAAACAACTTTACTAAGCCAGAAAATAAACATAAATGTATTTTATTTCACCTTTATTTAACCAGGTAGGCTAGTTGAGAACAAGTTCTCATTTGCAACTGCTACCTGGCCAAGATGAAGCGTAGCAATTTGACACATACAACAACACAGAGTTACACATGGAATAAACAAAACATACAGTCAATAATACAGTAGAACAAACAAAAAAACGGGCCTGTTTTGAATATACAATGTGTGTACAGCTCTGTGTTATGTGAAGGTAACAGCCTACCAACATGACACACTCATGTATAGCCTCCTGACCTGTGAGAATTACAGGAAAATCTCAACGGAGGCCCCTAAAACCCTGACAAACTTTTACAGATGCACAATTGAGAGCATCCTGTCAGGCTGTATCACGGCCTGGTATGGTAACCGCAGGGCTCTTCAGAGGGTGGTGTGGTCTGCCCAACGCATCCCCGGGGGCAAACTACATGCCATCCAGGACACCTACAGCACCCGATGTCACAGGAAGGCCAAAAAGATAATCAAGGACATCAACCACCCGCGCCACGGCCTGTTCCTGCCTCTATCTTCCAGAAGGCAAGGCCAGTACAGGTGCATCAAAGCTGGGACAGAGAAACTGAAAAACAGCTTCTATCTCAAGGCCATCAGACTGTTAAATAGCCATCACTAGCAGGCTTCCACCCGGTTACGTAACCCTGCACCTTAGAGGCTGCTGCACTATATACATAGATTTTTTTTCTTGGAATCACTGGCCACTTCAATAATGTTTACATACTGCTTTACTCATCTCATATTTATATACTGTATTCTATTCTACTGTATTTGCCTAGTTAAATAAAGGTTAAATTAACACCTTTTTGTTGTCAATGCCACTCCAACATTGCTTGATGTAATATTTATATATTTCTTAATTTCATTATTTTACTTTTAGATTAGTGTGTATTGTTCTGAACTGTTTGATACTACTGCACTGTTGAAGCTAGGAACACAAACATTTCGCTACACCCGCAATAACATCTGCTAAATATATGAATGTGACCAATAAAATTAGATTTGATGGAGGAAAGTGCTTTTATTGATGAACCATCATTACCTTATTCATGCAGGGTTAGAGTTTTTACATTTAACAGAACCTTTGGGGTTTGTTGGACAAGGGCAAAGCAATTGGATAGAGTTCGACCACCTCAAAATTCAGATTTCATCTACAGGAGCTACTATTATTATTACTGGTTATTACACTCCAGCAAGATAGGTGGCGGCAATGCCCCAATTGTCGGAAGTATACCTACTGCATCAAACACGGAACAGGAAAAAGAGAAAGAGAGGAAGGCAATTTGCGCATGGTTACGGCCTTCCATTTTTCTTTGTTATTGTTCTAGTACATCTTTTGCATTGCATTTCTACCTGAGGATTTTGAAGCTAGATTTTGTATAGTGGTATTGGAGCAATGTCGAGTGTGCCTGTTCCCAATCGTTCATCCGCCGGCTGGCCGCGCGGGGTCAGTCAGTTCGGCGGGAACAAATACATGAGCGCGCCTGCAAAACCACTCAGCCTGGAGAGAACCATTAATTTGTGAGTAACAGGGTGAAGGGACGACGACGATTGGTTTTTAACGTCAGATTATGTGTGTATGTATAGTGGTTATGCAAAGACTACTACAATACCCGTATTTCACTCAATTGTATGGAAGAGTTAATGGACTGCAAGCTTTGCAGGAGTTTAAAAAATATATATATTTCACCTTTATTTAACCAGGTAGGCTAGTTGAGAACCAGTTCTCATTTACAACCGCGACCTGGCCAAGATAAAGCAAAGCAGTGCGACGCAAACAACAACACAGAGTTACACATGGAATAAACAAACATGCAGTCAATAATACAATACAGAAAGTCTATATAAAGTGTGTGCAAATGAGGTAGGATAAGGGGGGGGGGGGGGGGGGGGGGGAAGTTAAGCAATAAATAGGCCATAGTGATGAAATTATTACAGTATGGCAAATTAAACACTGAGGTGATAGATGTGCAGAAGATGAGTGTGCAGGTAGCAGTACTGGGGTGCAAAGGAGCAAAATAAATAACATGGTGATGAGGTAGTTGGATGGGCTATTTACAGATTGGCTATGTACAGGTGCAGTGATATGTGAGCTGCTCTGACAGCTTGTGCTTAAAGCTAGTGAGGGAGATATGAGGCTTCAGTGATTTTTGCAGTTCGTTCCAGTCACTGGCAGCAGAGAACTGGAAGGAAAGGCAGCCAAAGGGAGTGTTGGCTTTGGGGGTGACCAGTGAAATGTACCTGCTGGAGCGAGTGCTTTGGGTGGGTGCTGCTATGGTGACCAGTGAGCTGAGATTAGGCGGGGCTTTACCTAGCAAAGACTTATAGATGACCTGGAGCCAGTGGGTTTGGCGACGGATATGAAGCTAGGGCCAGCCAACGAGAGCATACAGGTCGCAGTGGTGGGTAGTGTATGGGGCTTTGGTGACAAAACGGATGGCACTGTGATAGACTGCATCCAGTTTACGAGGGTATGTTTGGCAGTATGAGTGAAGGATGCTTTGTTGCGAAATAGGAAGCAGATTCTAGATTGAATTTTGTATTGGAGATGCTTAATGTGAGTCTGGAAAGAGAGCTTACAGTCTAACCAGACACCTAGTTATTTGTAGTTGTCCACATATTCTAGGTCAGAACAGTCCAGAGTAGTGATGCTGGACGGGTGGGTAGGTGTGGGCAGCGATCGGTTGAAGAGCATGCATTTAGTTTTGCTTGCATTTAAGAGCAGTTGTATGGCCATGGAAGGAGAGTGGTGTGGCATTGAAGCTCATCTGGAGGTTAGTTAACACAGTGTCCGAAGAAGGGCCAGAAGTATACAGAATGGTGTTGTCTGCGTATAGCTGGATCAGAGAATCACCAGCAGCAAGAGCGACATCATTGATGTATACAGAGAAGAGTCGGCCCTAGGATTGAACCCAGTGGCACCCCCATAGAGACTGCCAGAGGTCCGGACAACAGGCCCTCCGATTTGACACACTGAACTCTGTCTGAGAAGTAGTTGGTGAACCAGGCGAGACAGTCATTTGAGAAACCAAGGCTGTTGAGTCTGCCGATAAGAATATGGTGATTGACAGAGTCGAAAGCCTTGGCCAGGTTGACGAATACAGCTGCACAGTATTGTCTCTTATCAATGGCGGTTATGATATCGTTTAGGACCTTGAGCGTGGCTGAGGTGCACCCAGGACCAGCTCGGAAACCAGATTGCATAATTGCATAGTGGAAAAGGTACGGTGGGATTCGAGATGGTCTGTGATCTGTTTGTTAACTTGGCTTTCGATGACCTTAGAAAGGCAGGGTAGGATAGATATAGGTCTGTAGCAGTTTGGGTCTAGAGTGTCTCCCCCTTTGAAGAGGGGGATGACCGTGGCAGCTTTCCAATCTTTGGGGATCTCAGACGATACGAAAGAGAGGTTGAACAAGCTAGTAATAGGGGTTGTAACAGGTGGGATTTTAGGTGGGATTTTAACAAATCAAAATGTAATTAAAAAGAAGGATGGACTCCAAAAAACAAGTTAACCTACAACTTCCATTGACACTATTAAATATGTAAATTATGTTAAGTAGCTTAATAATGAACCTATGTATTGATGTGAAAACAGATTTGAATTTCTAATAATTAATATATCATGTTTGTAAAATGTGAAACAAGCACGAGCTAGCGCGATCGATCTTTAGGATTTGGTTGTCAGATTGCATCCAACTTTTAGGTGCATACACCACCACCTATTGCACTGCTGTGAGAAATGGCCTACCTACATTAAATTGTTGATACCTTAGTGGAAAATTGCCCCTCCAACTATTAGCCATCTATAATTTAAAAAATCTCCACCCCATTCCACTATTTAACCCTATCTAATCCTACTCCAGACCACGGGTCTTGAGAGAACAGAACACTACCACTCAACACCCGCTAGTGAGATCATATTGGCGCGTTGTAGCATGTATTTGCATATTTTTGTTATGGAACGTGTACTCTGATTTGGGTGTGTGTGCCCAATAACTCAATTTGTAGTAAACACCACCATTTTTTTTTAGAAACTTTGGAAAATGGTTAAGTTTACAAAACGCAGTCCACTCTGTTACAGATTATAGTTTTGGAAACAGAAAACTGTATTACGATTATTACGAAATGTTTAATCGATGAGAAAATCTGCAGAATGTCTCCCACTGCCAGCCACTGGGCTTCTTCTCATCACCATATTTGGTTGTGAGTGGAAATGCCAACCAGATGCTTCACATTTACACATCAGGTGAAATATCTGGCGTGTTCTTTTGTCTCATTCTTCTATCTTTGAGCTAGCTCTGCTCTACTTAATGGCCCCTCCCTTTCACTCCACCTGTCCCGCCCAGAAAACATTTGCCAGTGAGATGTCTCGCCCTGGGGCACCCGTGATATGGGGACAATAAGTAAACCTGGGCGGCAGGGTAGCCTAGTGGTTAGAGCGTTCAAATCCCAGAGCTGACAAGGTACCAATCTGTCGTTCTGCCCCTGAACAAGGCAGTTAACCCATTATTCCTAGGCCGTCATTGAAAATAAGAATTTGTTCTTAACTGACTTGCCTAGTTAAAGGTCAAATAAAATACATTTAAAAAAACAGTGGCCCCGCCCCGATCAGAAACAATTTGAGAGTGGGGTGTCATGCTTTCCTACCGTCTCTGGGCTAGCTTTGGGGTGAGTAACTACCGGAAGTGTTGTCAAATCTAGTGGACTGCTATAGTATTAGCTAGCCCTGCATGCTGACGAAAAACTAACAGTCATTAAAGACTAGCAGTATTTCAATCTTCTCGATATGTCGTTTAGGATGATGAGACAATTAGTAGTACACTGCCATCTCCCATCCCTGGATTGAGGTATGTTTTCCAAGCAGTATCTTGAGCCGGCTCTGCGCTGTCCTGATTGTTGCATAGCCACGTTCTGACTGGAGAGAGAATGTAATGAATGTCTATTTGAATTCTGGCTAGCTTTGCAGCTGACTCTATGTCCAATTTGACAGCCCAGTTTGTGGCACAAAATGATGATGAATTGCTAGTCTACCGTCCTGTAGATGCATCCTCATTCAAAAGCTATGCCGTGTGTGTTTGTGGGGGGGTTACTGAGTAGCAGTGAAGGCTGTTGAGGGGAGGACGGATCATAATAATGGCTGGAACAGAGCGATTGGTATGGCATTGAACAATGGACACCATGTGTTTGATGTATTTGATACCATTCCACCAATTCCGCTCCAGCCATTACCACGAGCCCTTCTCCCCAATTAAGGTGCCACCAACCGCTTGTTCTGGGTAGTGTGTGCATGTTAGTCGAGGCATGTGCACATTTAAAAATGGTATTCATGACATTGTTTCAGATACCCTCTCACCAACTACACATTTGGGACCAAGGAGCCTCTGTATGAGAAGGACAGTTCAGTGGCAGCACGGTTCCAGAGGATGCGGGAGGAGTTTGACAAGCTGGGCATGCGGAGGGCGGTGGAAGGAGTGCTTATTGTCCATGAGCACAGGTTGCCCCATGTACTGCTGTTGCAGCTGGGAACCACCTTCTTCAAACTGTAAGCACTACTACCAACCAAGCACAGCCTGCAGGAGTTACATCAACAGTCTGTTTGTTTTTAAAGTGTGTGCATGTATGTTTGTATGGTTCTCTTATAGGGTTGTCTATTTGTCTCTTGCAGGCCAGGTGGAGAGCTGAGCCCAGGGGAGGATGAGGTGGATGGGCTGAAACGCCTGATGACAGAGGTACGATACACATACACTCTCAAAGGAGGCCAGCCAGAGTTGGAATCACAACCTCGGATGACATCCATCCTAGCATTCTCTTAGCTCTCAAACTCTTCTTCTCCATATGTAGAGTTTTCAGCCATTCCATTCGCCTACATTTGGCTCCGTGTAAACTCCAATTCTGATGCTGTGTGTTAATGTTTAGAAACATCAATAATCATTGCTTTTGAAAAATAATCTTAAAAAAAAAACTTATTGTAGCAGTTTTGCACACATTGTGTGCCTCTAGTTGAACAACACTTGCTCCCCAGTTAGCTTACACACAGGTGTGCAGAGCGCGCAAGATAGCTAATTAGCACAGGTGGCAGCCTATGTCTTCCGTAAACAAGCACTGTAACATGGGGATATGGCCGTGTGGGAACACAAACCTAACCCTATAAAGGTGTGTAGTAATTTACAGTTTGAAAAATATATATTTCTCGCTGATATGAAAGATGAATTCCTTAAGTTTCCAAAACAGTACTGCAAGCGATGCGTCTTAATGTTTAGAGCAAGTGTCGGGGGCTTTTAACAAAACTACCCCGGTCAAAAGACACTATCGTCAATAGGCGCTAAAGTAGTTTGCGTCTATCAATGGGGTAGCATTCTCTAAGATCCTGCAGGATGCCGTGATGCCATAGTGATTGTCTTTACTGTGTCTTTGTCAGATCCTGGGCCGGCAGGACGGGGTGAAGCAGGATTGGGTGATCGATGACTCCATCGGAAACTGGTGGCGCCCCAACTTTGAACCCCCACAGGTGAGCATAACCCAACACACAGTACAGTTTACACTGAAATTTATGGAGGAGGAGAAATTGAGCCTGCAATAAATATTTGTGTGTGGTAAATATTTGCTTTTCTGTTCTGCTGCAGTATCCCTACATTCCAGCCCACATCACTAAACCCAAGGAGCATAAAAAGCTCTTCCTGGTTCAACTGCAGGAAAAAGGTAAGCGCCCCTTAGCTAGTCAAAATCTGTTCTACATACTCTACTCACATAATCATTAGTGATATTTGCTTCTGTGTCTTTCAGCTCTGTTTGCAGTCCCAAAGAACTACAAACTGGTGGCAGCCCCTCTGTTTGAGCTTTATGACAACGCCCCCGGCTATGGGCCAATCATATCCAGCCTACCGCAACTACTAAGCAGGTAGTGTGTGTTTATATATTGTGTATAAATCACTTTTGTGTGTTAGAATGAGTGTATTAAGGGTGTGTGTGAGCTCAGGTATGCTGTATATTCATATTTATTTCCTGTAGGTTCAACTTTATCTACAACTAAATGGTGTGAGAATGGGCACAGTGGCTGGCTGTCTCTGTGAGTGCAGCCATATATGGGTGAAATGAAGACATGGCGTGGAATTAATACAATGTGGGGCAATCAAAATAAGCAACACAAGGCTACTCACCTCTGGCTTCCTGGTAAGGCTGAACAAAAAACCCACCATCTCAAGAGAAGGGGCCGTAAATGTGCTCTTTACAATGATGGAAGAAAATATGTCAGACTTTTTGTTTGGATCTGAAAAAAATCTGTAATTTCTTACATGATTAAACTGCAACCCAGTGTCTCAAGAATCAGATGTTATGCTCTTGCAACAGAATACATTTATTTGATTAAAGAAACAACAGCATTGAGTTTCCTGTTGTGTTTTAACCTGTATTACTGTCATGCTATTTCTTTTTCTTTAAAAAAATAAATTAGTCTTTTCATGAAGACTGGCTTTTATACCAAGTGTGTTGATGACGTTTTGGTGTATTGTTTTCACTATATATGCTTCCCTCTTGGTGATGTCATTTGGAAACACAATGTCAACTTTCACTGCTATATTGACGACACAAAATGGCCTAACCTGAAAGCCTCTATTTTAGACATAAGGAAGTAGATGGTGGCAAATGCTTAACTTTTAAACTCGGACAGAAAAGATGCTAGTTCTAGGTCCCAAGAAACAAAGAGATCTGCTGTCATATCTGACAATGAATATCGATGGTTGCGCAGGCCTCTCAAATAAAACGGAAGGACCTCAGCGCTACTCTGGACCCTGATCTCTTTCAATGAACATCAAACTAATTTATACTAAAATTAATTGTAAACGATAGCGAGAAAGGAAAGAAGAGAAAGAAAAGTGAAGAGCGAGCAGAACTTTATGCACTACTCGAGGACGAAGATGTGAAGAGGGGAGTGAAGGAAGCATGGTCGCAGCGAGCGAGGTACTCTCATGGTCAGCTACTTGCTAGCTATTTTAGCTACATGTGTTTACACCAAGCACATGCTTTGGCTAGTCTTGTTACATAGATGGTTATTTGATCGATACGTTATTAGTCACCCTACATATCAATATTGTCAGTCAAGTGCAAAGCTTTAGTCACAACTTTGCTTTCATGACCACTGATCTGAAAACACTAGAAGATGTGGGTCAACTACCTCAACCATTATCACTTTTCATTAAGTTACATTTTTTATTAGTAATTTTTAAGGAATACGCATGGTATTCATCAGCCAACGAACTGCGTACTTGCAGGTTCCTTCTCGACAATGAAACAACACAAAGATACGATTACGAACTTAAAGTAAATGGCACCGTAGTATATAACTTTTTAAGCTTAAGTATAATACAGGAAGGCACCATTTATAGCTAATATTTAAACGTGTATTGGAGAGGGGGGCAGTGTATAAGCTGAGCAGTATAATAAGAGTCTGGTAGCAGCAGTTGTGATGTGTGTGTAGCATTCGGAAAGTATTCTGACCCCTAGACTTTTCCCACATTTTGTTACGTTATAGCCTTATTCCAAAATGTATGAAAAAAAACTATTTAATCAATCTACACACAATACCCCATAATGACAAAGCAAAAACTGATTTTTTTGTAAATTATTAAAAATAAACTGATATCACAGGTAAGTATTCATACTTGTTACTCAGTACTTCTTGAAGCAACATTGGCAGTGATTACAGCCTTGAGTATGACACTACAAGCTTGGCACACCTCTATTTGGGGAGTTTCTCCCATTCTTTTCTGCAGATCCTCTCAAGCTCTCAGGTTGGATGGAAAGCGTTGCTGCACAGCTATTTTCAGGTCTCTCCAGAGATGTTTGATCGGGTTCCAGACTCTTGGCTGGGCCACCCAAGGACATTGAGACTTGTCCCAAAGCCACTGCTGCGTTGTCTTCGCTGTGTGCTTAGGGCCGTTGTTCTGTTTGAAGTCAGGTCCTGAGCGCTCTGGAGCAGGTTTTCATCAAGGATCTCTCCATTCATCTTTCCCTCGATCCTGACTAGTCTCCCAGTCACTGCCACTGAAAAACATCCCCACAGTAAGATGCTGCCACCATCATGCTTCACCATAGGGATGGTACCAGGTTTCCTCCAGATGTGACCCTTGGCATTCAGGCCAAATTGTTAAATCTTGGTTTCATCAGACCAGAGAATCTTGTTTCTCATGGTCTGAGAGTCCTTTAGGTACAGAGGAACTCTGGAGCTCTGTCAGAGTAATCATCAGGTTCTTGGTCACCTCCCTGACCAAGGCCCTTCTCTCCCGATTGCTCAGTTTGGCTGGGTGGCCAGCTTTAGGAAGAGCCTTGGTGGATCCAAACTTCTTCCATTTTAGAATGGTGGAGGCAACTGTGTTCTTGGGGACCTTCAATGCAGCAGATTGTTTTTGGTACCCTTCCTCAGATCTGTACCTTGACACAATCCTGTATCAGAGCTCTACGGACAATTCCTTCGACCTCATGACTTGGTTTTTGCTTTGACATGTACTGTCAACTGTGGGACCTTATATAAACCGGGGTGCCTTTCCAAATCATGTCCAATCAATTGAATATATCACAGGTGGACTCCAATCAAGTTGTAGAAACATCTCAAGGATAATCATTGGAAACAAGATGCACTTTAACTTAATTTCGAGTCTCATAGTAAACGGTCTGAATACTTATGTAAATAAGACATTTCTGTTTATTTTTTCTAAATTAGCAAACCTTTCTAAAAACCTGTTTTCGCTTAAAAAAATATATATTTTAGAATAAGGCTGTAACGTAACCAAATGTGGAAAACGTCAAGGGTTCTGAATACTGTATATGTGTATGTCTGTGTGGGTCTGTGCATGAGTGAGCTCGTGTGCTACGATGTGGAGAATAAGAACAGTTCAAGTGTTCAGCAGTCAGATGGCTTGTAGATAGAAACTGTCACTGAGCTTGTTTGTATCAGACCTCATTTGCTTATACCTTCTCCTTGTAGCTGGGGTGTGTGGGGTCCTTTATGATGCTGCGTGCCTTCCTCAGACACCCTTTCGGGTATATGTCCTGGATGGGTGTAAGCACGGTCCCAGTGATGTACTGGTCCATCTTCACCACCCGCTGGAGGGTCTTGCATTCGTGCACGGAGCAATTCTCATACTAGGCCGTGATGCAACTGGTCAGGACGCTCTTGATGGTGCAGCGGTAGTATTTGGAGAGGACCCGGGGCGGCATGCCAGATTTCTTCAGCCGCCTAAGGAAGTAGAGACGCTGTTGCAACCTCTTGACAAGAGTGGTGGTGTTGTTGGTCCATGACACGTCCTCTGTGATGTGAATGCTGAGGAACTTTAAACTAGTGACTCTCTCTACTGCAGTACCGTTGATGTGGATCGGGGCATGTTCCCTCCTCTGCTTCCTGAAGTTAATCATTTGGGCTCCTGAGTGGCACAGCGGTCTAAGGCACTGCATCAGTGCAAGTGGCGTCACTATAGTCTCTGGTTCAAATCCAGGCTGTATCACATCCGGTCGTGATTGGGAGTCCGGTAGGGTGGCGTGCAATTGGCCCAGCATCGTCCCTATTTGGCCGGAATAGGCCGTCATTGTAAATAAGAATTTGTTCTTAACCGACTTGCCTGGTTAAATAAAGGTTAAATAAAAAAAATTTAAAAACTGCTTTGTTTTGCTGACATTGCGGGAGAGGTTGTTGTCATGACATCCCAATGCCAATTCACGTATCTCCTCCCTATAGGCTGACTCGTCATTGTTATCAGGCCTGCAACCGTGTTGTCGTCAGCAACCTGATGGAGTTGGTGTCGTGCAATGCCACGCAGTCCTGGGTGAACAGAGATTGCAGCAGAGGACTGAGGGCACACCCCTGTGGGGCCCCTGTGTTACGGGTCAGTGTGGAAGAGGTGTTGTTGTCAATCCTCACAGCCTGTGGTCTGCCCATCAGGAGGTCCATGATCCAGTTGCTCTGAGTTTGGTGTCGAGCTTGGAGGGAACAATAGTGTTGAATGCTGAACTGTAATCAATGAACAGCATTCTCACAAAGGTGTTCCTCTTGTCCAGATGTGTTACAGCCGTGTGCATAGCGATGGAAATGTATCTGGGTCTGTTGTAGCGGTAGGCAAATTGGAGTGGGTCCAGTCTGCCTGGCATGCTGGCCTTGGTGTGGGCCATGACCAGCCTCTCAAAGCACTTCATGATGACCGATGAGAGTGCGACGGGGTGATTGTCATTTGGGCCACTGGGACGATGGTGGTCTCCTTAAAGCAGGTGGGGACTACAGCCTGGGTCAGGTTGAAGATGTCTGAGATGCCAGCTGGTCAGCACACCCTCTGAGAGAGCGGCCAGGGATGCCATCTGGGCCGGCGGCTTTGTGAGTACTCACTTTTTTGAGAGTTTTTCTCAAGTCAGCCCTGAAAAGCGAAAGCATCTGGTCGTCCGGAGCAGCGAGAGTCTTCCTGGATGGCTCTTTGTCTGCCTTGAAGCAAGCATTCAATGTGTTAAGATCATCTGGGAGTGAGGCTTTGGTGGGCACCGCACAGCTGGATTTGCCTTTGTAGTCTGTGGTAGTCAGTAGTCCTTGCCACATGCGACGTGAGTCTGAAATGTCAAACATCATTTCAAGTTTGAGTCTGTATTGTCTTTTTGCGTCCCTAATCCATTTGCGGAGCTCCTACCTGCTTGCCTTGTACGTGTTTCGCACCACCGATTCATCGGTTTCGTTCTGCTGACATTGAATGCTGCGGTGCAGGCTCTCATATATGGCACCCAAAGAGAAGTAAGAAAATGGTGTCACAAAAAAAGTATGTTTTTGGAGTATTGAGGTTTACCACCTTCCTATGTGCTGTTAGAATGGGTTAGAACCTTAAATGAAAATGTTCCAGAGGTAACAACTGACTCTAAGACATACATTAGTTCATGTTACATTTATTCACATAATTAGTGTTAAAACGTTTTTTATATTGGTAGACCAGTCGTTGAGTGTTCCTCTGGTGTTCCTCTTAAGGGGACCTGGAGCTAGACTGCCACCCTTTCCCTCACTGCATCATCAGGAACTTCATCCAGAGTGACAGCTTTACAGAGAACCTACAGAGGGAGCTTCTAGACCTCAACTTCCATGAGAAGTCCAACGACCTGTACAAATTGAATCCGGTGAAAAAGGAAAACTGATAGGAATACAGTTTGGAAACGGGTTGCTTCTTGTTCATAATCTTTCTTTACTCTGCCTTTTGGAGTTATGACATTGGGAGTTGTGATACTCATTGACAATTTCTCTTACAGTCAGATGGCCTGAAAAAGAGAAAAGAGCCTCACATCACAGGCTTGAGTATGTGTCTGTGTGAGAGCAATTTAGGGAGGTAGAGAGAACATGTTTGCTTTGTGTGTGTGTAGCAGACAGGGATCTGTGTAACTCATTCCTCCGCCTGAAGTGTCTCCACTTGCGCGTGCTTCCACAAGTGTCTCCATTTGGACGACTGAGTAAGACGCTTCAGGATGGCGGTCACGTGTTTGTGAGGGAGAGGTCCTGAGTTCAAGCCTCGGTATGCACTGAATCAGGGGAAAGCGGTACTCACTACGCAAGCAGCTTGATGTTCTTTACATGTGCATGCTCTCAGTTTGGCTGTTTTTGAGCTTTGTGTGTGTTTTCAGGGCAGGACTATTTGGGTGGTTTCGATCCTGGCTGGGGGAAGTGTTGGGGGTAGAACTGAAGCCCACAGTGGACATTTCCTGTGCCAAGTACCAATACACCGGTGAGTCACATGTTTTTACCTCTACTCTTCAAAAAAACAATGAGCAAGCCTTAATATTAGCATGCTCTTCCTAGAAAAGAGCAGAAGCACTGAGCTATCCCCCCAAGATATCCTGTTCTACCCACTGCATAGTTAGTCTATATGGACATGCATATTTCTGGAATTAATTATGAAATATACACATTGTCTTTATCAATGCCCTCTCTATCTCTCTGTCGGTAGATGTTCTGTTGTGTCATGATGATGAGTTGGAGGGGAGGCGTGTTGCCTTCATCCTCTACTTTGTCCCTCCATGGGAGAGCAGCGATGGAGGAACCCTGGATCTCTTCAGCGCAGATGGTAAGTATTGGTGTGTGTGTGTGTGTATTGGCGTGAGTGAAAAAATGTGTGTTTTAACTTATCTACTTTGTGCATAGATCACTTCCAGCCCCATAGTGTGGTGAAGTCTCTGGTGCCCAGCTGGAACACTCTGGTTCTCTTCGAGGTTTCACCCGTCTCCTTCCACCAGGTAGTTCTTCCTATACCACCGGATAACAACCACACACTTCACACCTCTCACCTGTCCAGGTAGCAGTAGTGCAATCTACGGATGGTTGTCTCTGTGTGTTTGTCCAGGTTTCACGGGCCGTCTTTGGAGCGACCCCCTCGTCACACAGATCCCCCCTTGCCAAGGAGCCCCCACCTTCTCAGAGATGTAAGTTTGTGTGTGTTCTGAAACAGGGAACTCACAGCCATATAGCAAGGATGTGGTCACAAGGATGTGTGTGTGTGCATTTTACCTGAGTGTGTATTTTGTTTGTCTGTTCACAGTGCTGCTAGAGTGGCTGACTCCACTGCATCTGGATGTTGACTACCAGTCACAGGTTCAGCAAGAGTTAGAGGACAGCTGAGATCCAGCTCAAGAATTTCCTCAAAGTAACACCATTACTCTACCTCTTAATTTTTCCATCTCTCTCCTGCTGCCTCTCTCCTGGTTGACAGTGTCTGTCTCTACAGGAGGAGAAGTTTAAGGAGGTGAGTGAAGCACTGCGATCGACTGACGTCCAGTGGACCAAGCAAGGTCCTCCCAACAGGAGTTGAGCCTGTCAAGTAATTTGTTTGTGTGAGTGAGAGAGAGATCCCGAACGTGTTATGATGGCTGTAAACGTATATGATTTGTGTAAATATTTTTGTGTATGTCCGTTGTGCAGATGTTATGAAGTGACTTCGTTAGAGTCCTTCCCCCAGTGTGTGAGTGCATGCTGGGAGCTGTTGTTCTCGGAGGCGTTCTTACTGCTTCTGTCCAACTTCACTGGCCTGATACTGCACTATCTCAGCCCTAGTGACGAAGACAAGGAGGAAGAGAAGGACCAAGAAGATGAACAAGAGAGAGAAGCCACAGGGTCATCTGGGTACAAACCATCAGCTAATAAGAATACCAAAGGTGTGTTGCTTGTTTGTGTATGTACACTACCGGTCAAAAGTTTTCTCTGGTTTTTCTTTATTTTTACTATTTTCTACATTGTAGAATAGTAGTGAAGACGTCAATACTATGAAATAACACATATGGAATCATGTAGTAACCAAAAAAGTGTTAAACAAATCTAAACATATTTTATATTTGAGATTCTTCAAATAGCCACCCTTTGCCTTGATGACAGCGTTGCACACTCTTGGCATTCTGCCAACCAGCTTCACCTGGAATGCTTTTCCAACAGTCTTGAAGGAGTTCCCACATAGGCTGAGCACTTGTTGGCAGCTTTTCCTTCACTCTGCGGCCCAACTCATTCCAAACCATCTCAATTGGGTTGAAGTCGGGGGATTGGGGAGGCCAGGTCATCTGATGCAGCACTCCATCACTCCTTCTTGGTAAAATAGCCCTTACACAGCCTGGAGGTGTTGGGTCATTGTCCTGTTGAAAAACAAATGATAGTCCCACTAAGTGCAAACCAGATGGGATGGTGTATCTCTGCAGAATGCTGTGGTAGCCATGCTGGTTAAGTGTGCCTTGAATTCTAAATAAATCACAGACAGTGTCACCAGCAAAGCACCCCCACACCAAAACATCTCCTCCTCCATGCTTCACGGTGGGAACCACACATGCGGAGATCATACGTTCACCTACTCTGCGTCTCACAAAAACACGGCAGTTGGAACCAAAAATCTCAAATTTGGACTCCAGATCAATGGACAAATTTTCACCGGGCTAATGTCCATTGCTCGTGTTTCTTGGCCCAAGCAAGTCTCTTCTTATTATTGGTGTCCTTTAATAGTGGTTTCTTTGCAGCAATTCGACCATGGAGGCCTGATTCACACAGTCTCCTCTGAACAGTTGATGTTGAGATGTGTCTGTTACTTGAACTCGGTGAAGCATTTATTTGGCCTGCAATTTCTGAGGCAGGTAACTATAATGATCTTGTCCTCTGCAGCAGAGGTAACTCTGGGCCTTCCATTCCTGTGGCAGTCCTCATGAGAGCCAGTTTCATCATAGCGCTTGATTGTTTTTGCGACTGCACTTGAAGAAACGTTTGAAGTTCTTGACATTTTCCGTATGGACTGACCTTGATGTCTTAAAGTAATGATGGACTGTCATTTCTCTTTGCTTATTTGAGCTGTTCTTGCCATAATATGGACTTGGTATTTTACCAAGTAGGGTTATGTTCTGTATACCCCCATACCTTGTCACAACACAACTTATTGGCTCGAACATATTACGAAGGAAAGAAATTCCACAAAGTAACTTTTAAGAAGGCACATCTGTTAATTGAAATGCATTCTAGGTGATTATCCCATGAAGCTGGTTGAGAGAATACCAAGAGTGGTCAAAGCTGTCATCAAGGCAAATGGCGGCTATTTGAAGAATCTCAAATATAAAATAGATTTAGATTTGTTTAACACTTTTTTGGTTACCACATGATTCCATTTGTGTTATTTCATAGTTTTGATGTCTTCACTATTCTACAATGTAGAAAATAGTACAAATAAAGAAAAACCCTTGAATGAGTTGGTGTTCTAAAACTTTTGACAGGTAGTGTGTGTGTGTGTGTGTGTGTGTGTGTTGACCCCTGTGTGTATCCTCAGATATGTGTGTTTGTGAGCCTTGACCTTTCTGTACCTCCTCAGGACTGAATATGCCTTTCTAAGTATGTATTGACCCCTCTGTGTGTATTCTCAAGAGCCGAGCACTCCGGTGTGTGTTGGAGAACTGCGTCGCTGGGCTCACGGGGACTACACACTACTGCACGATGGAGACGCATCGAGAGCGGAGTACGCCCTTGACCTACTGCTGCCCCTGAGCTGTCCTGGTCAGTCACACACACGCTTAATCACACACACGCTTAATCACACTCACACGCTTAATCAGACACTCATGCCTAATCACACAGACACACAATGTAGGTTAGAATCATAGTTTGGGAAATATTTAAAAAATTGTAAGTGTGAATGTTATCATACACAATATCAAATCCAAAGTGTGAAAACTGTCTTTTTATTTTTCAGACTGGCAGACCGAGTTTGGGGGTTCACCTCTTATATTGCTAATGAAGAGGATGAGGAGGTGAGTGATGTCACTGTTCAAATGGCAACTGGTCAACTAGATTCCTGTGATTGTCATGGTTGTCATTTCTCATCGGTGTCCTCCTGTCCGCAGCTCCTGATGGTGTATCCAGAGGTCAACTCCCTGGCTCTTGTCTACAGGGACAAAGAGACTCTCAAATTTGTCAAACATATAATTCACAGAAGCTCCACCCTACCTATTGGTGATTCTTGTTGGAGAGCAGTTTATGACTTCTCCTTTGTGTATTATGATTGAGTTTTTGTGTGTATGTGTTGAGGTGTATGTGTTTGTAATATAACATCACTGTGAGGGGTGGTCGGTCTACTCTAAAGCCTCATGATGTCATGTGTTCTTCATTAAAGTGAACAGACTGGGATACCCTGTTACCATGGTTACCTGGTTTTGGTCGGCAGCCACAGAGTAACACAGGTTTTTTGTTGTTGAAATGTCTTCAGTGACAGCATTTGGTAGTATTTTGTGTTCATTATCGTGCCGTTGTTGTGGCCCTGTATGGCTGAGTTGGTAGGTCATGGCATTAGCAACGCCAGAGTTGTGGGTTTGTTTCCCGGAGCTACGTGAAATATATGCACACGTGATTGCAAGTCGCGTTGGATAAAAGCATCTGCTAAATGGAAATAATAATAATATTATTATTATATATTGCTAGTTTATTTGTGTGTCTGTAGTATGTGTTCAAACTATCTTACAGTATTCATGCTGTCACTGTAAAAACGAATCTGTCTGCAAGGAAAGTAAACTACAGAGCAGTGATTGAACATTAGAGAACCAAATCCACACACACTCGCACAACCACTACTCCGATGTTAAATTCTTCACTTGGATATCAAACTGAATAACAAATGAGTAAAAACAGTTAGATGTTTGGCAGACCTATGATTTCACTCATCTTTTAAAATGTATTTTTATTGGCCCATCCCCTCTTCTTACAGCATTTGTTGTTATATTTACGCATGACTCATATTTTACATACATGGCACCTTTTTTTTTTACACAGTAGTTACATAGCAAAATATAGTTATTTAAATACATTGCATAGTACTTAAACACATCGGTATACATTATTTAGTTTTTAGTCACCGTAGTGAAAATATTGAAACAATGGTTGCAGTCTGACTGTTACATTTCGACAAAGGATGTAGATACATACTGTAACTATAGATTGTTACACCAGATATTGTGATTTAACCAGAGGCTTTTGGTATCCATTACTTGGAGTTACAGACTGGGTACTGTTTGGTGTAACACAGAGAATTTTCGAGCAACTTTAACTTGGCGACACTATCTTCGTTCTCGATTCGGACAAACGTATCTTTTAAAATGTCGGTGTCCAATTGCAAGTGGTGCGAAAATGCTCCATTATTAAAATACATGTTTTGCTACATTAAGTAATCTAACGATGTACACGTCGCCGTCTTGTCTATTTCAAATATTCTCCCATCGATCGAGATAGGTGTGTCATCATGACAACTAGGGAAACTGGGATATTTTCTACGATTTGGCAAATCGGAAATGTATGAGTTTCCTAATTCCAACTAGCATGTGAAAGCGGCATAATCTCTCTTGGGCAGATGAAACGGCGAGAAACTGTCAAGGCTCACATAGAATTGTGTTATTACTAGCAGCGGTAGTTTCTGGTTTTGGGTTTTAATCGTTGATTATTTGGACAAATCAAGATTGGGCGAAGGCGGTGCTTGAACTGGTGCGGTTATTTTCAAGCCCGCGTGGACGATAAACGGTTTTCAGTAGAATCCACAACCACAAAGTAAAACAATTCTATATCATATCTTCCTTTGCACAAAGGTAATCACAATTGTTAATGGAACCCCCCCCAGCAGTGAAATATAGATAATGTGTTTGTGATGATTACAATCTTGCTGCTGTGATCAAAGAGGATACTTAGGGATGAACAGTAGTCTAACATGTTTAATGTGTGTGGGTGTTTGACAGTAACACAGCAGTTACAGATATATTTCAGCACCAGGGTTTATTAATCGATGGGGATATTTTAGCTTTGCACACTGATGCGCTGGCATATCAGATTCTGAGAGAGGAAGAGAGGGCTCAAGTCTGTCTTGACTTCACCTGTCCGAATTTTCTTGGAAGGGGCTCTCTGATTAATAGTGAGGCCATTTCCTGTCATGCCTAGATAAGACCGACAGTTTACTGTCAGACCTTATGTGGGCCTTGCTCACATCATTTTTGTTTTTTATGTGAATCCTTTCTATTCTGTTTATAGGCTCCATCTGGCCTGTTTTTGTCCCCAAGCAGTTGCCATAGTTTCAGTCTGTAACATAGGTATTTCCTTTGAAAGTGAACATGTATTTCCTTGTTAATAAATGTGGCCTACCTTCTCTGAAATAATCTATTGTCCGACAATGTGGATGTGCACGTAAGGAACCCCCCATACATTCAAATGGCGCAGTGATTACTTCGAGGAAGGAATATACATGTTAACAACATTTAAACCGGGCAAATGAATAACGTCACCCATGGCCCTGCTTCCAAAAACATCAAATAACAGTAACTATCTATATAGGCCTAAACAAATAACCTGTTACTTATTTGGTATGTTGCTTCTCAGTCGATTAATTTTGACTTTAGTGTCATGTTCAGTGGGTACATGCAATTATATAATTTCAACATTGTCATTAGCTACACAGTTGCAAGCAAATAGCTAAAGCAGTAAAGGATCAGTTCCGACAAATATTTCCTTCCAATCAAGCAACAAAAACAGTCAAATACTTCCTTCCTGTAAAGATACGTGATTCTAACCAATAGGGAAACGGCATGTTCTTTCTCACCAATCACAGTGCCTCAGGTTTCCCTGTAACCAATTGCCTGTCGGGAAATTATTACTGTATCTGTGTTTTCCTGTGGTCAGGTCGTGTTGCCGTCCTTACAACATTTTTTTCTTTGAAGGTAAGTTAACAATACAATTATGATTTTACTTTAAACCCAAAACGAAATTATAGCCTATACAACAGTTAATGCCACAAATGACAGTAAACAAATGCATAACAGTACGTCAATCATGAAAGAAAATGTATTCAAGTTGCAATGATTCCTTTCTATCGTTGATTAGGCTACTGTTTTGTAACAACTTCAATGTATGATTAAAACTTCACCAATAGTTTTTATTATTATTGAAGGTCAATAGGCGGTGTTTGGTGCAGCTTAATTTACTATAAAGTAGGTCTACTTTTCTAATTTCCTAAAAGTCTGAACCGCACTGTGTCCAACGTGGTCTCAGAGCATTCCGTATTATTCTGTACGTAAACGCAAGACATGTTACATTTCGTATGGGAAGTATTAATTTGTGGATGTCCATCATCCATTTCGAATGATGTTACAAATTACTATTAATATGACATATTACAAATTGCAATTTGTACCATATTGTAATGAAACAGGCAGGGCGCAGGTCTCGAACCCTCGACCTTCTAACCCGAAGTCCAGCTCGCTGTTGACTGTGCCACAAAAGCATGCTTAAGCGGCAGAGTCGATATCCACGCTTATAAACCCAGGGTCGTTACACTATTCCCTCCTTTCAAAGAGCTCGTCCTCGCACTAGCTTGCGACTCTACGTCTTACAGGAACTCACCGGCCAAGCACACGCACTGTCGTGGATGCAAGGTCCGACCACTTCTGACACCAATGTAATGAAACAGGCAGGGCGCAGGTCTCGAACCCTCGTCCTTCAAGTCCGAAATCCAGCGCGCTATTGACTGCCACAAAAGCATGCTCAAGCGGCAGAGTCGATATCCGCGCTTATTAACCCAGGGTCATTACAATATGTTACAAATTGTGATTCATACAATATGTTCTGAATTTCCAAAACATATATGTTACACAATAAATTTAATTTTTAACATTAGCTAGCTCTAGGGGTTAAGGAAAGTTAGGTTAAAGAGTTAGGGAAGAGTTATGTTAGGGGAAGGGTTCGCTAAAAATGTTAAGGTTAGAGGAAGTTACTAATTAGCTAAAATGCTAAAGTTGTCAGTGATGAGATTCGAACACATTCACATTATATTCCTGACCAACCACCCTCCTTTAGTTTTTTTCTGGTTGAGGTTATTCATAGTGCAAGAAAGTGCATAAATGAAAAGGGAAAACAAAACACAAAAGTTTTGGCCTTTGGCCATTCTCAGTGTTAATCTACATTTAATTTATTTGGGAACCATGATGTTCTAATAAATGTCTTTATTTTGCATTCAAGTCTCTGTTTTGGATTTATTCCTTTTTTCGACAGTGTGCGGGTCTCCATCTCTTTCACTATACCAAACGTAACATATCATATTGATTTGAGTGACTCAGATTTACATTTACTATGTTACGTCTAGTCTATGAGACCAGTCTGCTGTGTCATATTCTTGCCTCATAGCAGGAGAGAATGTAGTGAAATTCCTGTCATCTTGTACATGTGACTCACGGGACTCGCGTTTTCACAGAGCTGCATACCACACAGTGCTACCTGTCTTGTAGGCTCAGTAGTCTAAACCATAGATTTATATAAACCCTGGATTGCTGATGCTATCTATTGGTCAATGAAAGACTTTGAAGCCACATTGGCACTCTTCAGAAAAGCAGTAGTTCCATAGTTATGAATAGAATTCTTCAGTATTTCATTTAAATCTTTCAAGGACAAAATTACATGTATTTAATTATGTTGTAGCAGTGGGGACAGTGACATATTAGACACATAAAATTATACTTTAAGGAAAATGTTTTTATATATTTTCATTTTTTATTTGTATGCTTAGCTCACGTAATATGATTCAAAACTATGCATTAAGGTGTCTGTAATAGAGTTAACATGGCAAAAACAAATAAAGGCGTTGTAAAATATTCCAAAATATTTGTATCTTCAAAACAGCGCCCCTGTTTTTCATTAGTCTAACCCGTCATAGACCTCACCAGTTTGTAATAATAAACAACAAAAATAAGGTCTGAGGTAGCACAGGCTTAAGAGATCTTATATACAGTGCCTTGCGAAAGTATTCGCCCCCCTTGAACTTTGCGACCTTTTGCCACATTTCAGGCTTCAAACATAAAGATATAAAACTGTATTTTTTTTGTGAAGAATCAACAACAAGTGGGACACAATCATGAAGTGGAACGACATTTATTGGATATTTCAAACTTTTTTAACAAATCAAAAACTGAAAAATTGGGCGTGCAAAATTATTCAGCCCCCTTAAGTTAATACTTTGTAGCGCCACCTTTTGCTGTGATTACAGCTGTAAGTCGCTTGGGGTATGTCTCTATCAGTTTTGCACATCGAGAGACTGACATTTTTTCCCATTCCTCCTTGCAAAACAGCTCGAGCTCAGTGAGGTTGGATGGAGAGCATTTGTGAACAGCAGTTTTCAGTTCTTTCCACAGATTCTCGATTGGATTCAGGTCTGGACTTTGACTTGGCCATTCTGACACCTGGATATGTTTATTTTTGAACCATTCCATTGTAGATTTTGCTTTATGTTTTGGATCATTGTCTTGTTGGAAGACAAATCTCCGTCCCAGTCTCAGGTCTTTTGCAGACTCCATCAGAATGGAGTCTGAATGGTCCTGTATTTGGCTCCATCCATCTTCCCATCCATTTTAACCATCTTCCCTGTCCCTGCTGAAGAAAAGCAGGCCCAAACCATGATGCTGCCACCACCATGTTTGACAGTGGGTATGGTGTGTTCAGGGTGATGAGTTGTGTTGCTTTTACGCCAAACATAACGTTTTGCATTGTTGCCAAAAAGTTCAATTTTGGTTTCATCTGACCAGAGCACCTTCTTCCACATGTTTGGTGTGTCTCCCAGGTGGCTTGTGGCAAACTTTAAACGACACTTTTTATGGATATCTTTAAGAAATGGCTTTCTTCTTGCCACTCTTCCATAAAGGCCAGATTTGTGCAATATACGACTGATTGTTGTCCTATGGACAGAGTCTCCCACCTCAGCTGTAGATCTCTGCAGTTCATCCAGAGTGATCATGGGCCTCTTGGCTGCATCTCTGATCAGTCTTCTCCTTGTATGAGCTGAAAGTTTAGAGGGACGGCCAGGTCTTGGTAGATTTGCAGTGGTCTGATACTCCTTCCATTTCAATATTATCGCTTGCACAGTGCTCCTTGGGATGTTTAAAGCTTGGGAAATCTTTTTGTATCCAAATCCGGCTTTAAACTTCTTCACAACAGTATCTCGGACCTGCCTGGTGTGTTCCTTGTTCTTCATGATGCTCTCTGCGCTTTTAACAGACCTCTGAGACTATCACAGTGCAGGTGCATTTATACGGAGACTTGATTACACACAGGTGGATTGTATTTATCATCATTAGTCATTTAGGTCAACATTGGATCATTTAGAGATCCTCACTGAACTTCTGGAGAGAGTTTGCTGCACTGAAAGTAAAGGGGCTGAATAATTTTGCACGCCCAATTTTTCAGTTTTTGATTTGTTAAAAAAGTTTGAAATATCCAATAAATGTCGTTCCACTTCATGATTGTGTCCCACTTGTTGTTGATTCTTCACAAAAAAATACAGTTTCATATCTTTATGTTTGAAGCCTGAAATGTGGCAAAAGGTCGCAAAGTTCAAGGGGGCCGAATACTTTCGCAAGGCACTGTATTTTGTTCTATATACTTATATGTACATATTCTCATTCACCCCTTTAGATTTGTGTGTATTAGGTAGTTGTTGGGAATTGTTAGATTACTTGTTAGATTTGTGTGTATTAGGTAGTTGTTGAGAATTGTTAGATTACTTGTTAGATATTACTGCACCGTTGGAACTACAAGCACAAGCATTTTGCTACACTCGCATTAACATCTGCTAACCATGTGTATGTGACCAATAAAATTTGATTTGATTTATTTGTCAGTTAACATGACCTTTATGAATGTATTTGTTTATAATGTACATGATTAAAAATTCACAAAAAGTGAGATTATCTCATAGAATGAAACTTATAAAATCTTCTAAACCTGTGTTTACCACAGGCCTTATTTTCTGCGTTTATCTAAAAAAAAAACTTTTCTCGTAAACTTTGCCCATTGAATCATTACTAATCATTACTATTGCTCTCTATAGAATACCATATAAGTATTCACTACAAAAAATGAGACCGACCAATTCGACTTGTTTGGCAGTCTGTACCTTGTAGACTCTCGTTTTCATCCTAATCAAAAGAATGGCATTCGCTGAATTGAACCAATGTCCAGGAATCCTTTGGTTGGCACTTGGCAGGATGATTTTAGTCTTTGACGCTGCAGTGGTGGATGTTAAATGTTGCATTAATAAACTCTTGATGATGACATAATCCTCATACACTCTATGGTATTCTAGGCTACATCTGGTGAATTAATCCAGCACACTTTCAGTTTTAGTAATGTATGACACTACCGGTCTATGAATGTAATGATGGCTTATGATTACATGTAGGCCAGGGGTCCACAATTACATTCAGCCGTGGACCGATTTTTCCTTGAGCGGATGGTCGGGGGACCGGAACGTAGTTATAAATCAATTGTACACTACAAATTGACAGCAAGAATCTGGGTTCCACATCTTTTATTAGAAATAAGTGAACCACACAACAAACAATAAAGACGTGACGAATAAAAACGCGACAACAATGGAGTGCTAACATGCAACTACACAAACAATATCACACAAAACACAGGTGGAAAAAATGCTACTTAAATATGATTCGCAATTAGAGACAACGATACCAGCTGCCTCTAATTGGGAATCATACAAAATCACCAACATCGAAAAACAAAACTAGAACCCCACATAGAAATAATAAACTAGACTAAACCCCCAGTCTCGCCCTGACCTACTCCACCATAGAAAATAAGGGCTATGGTCAGGACGTGACAAGTTCTTAAACTGAGCAATCGGGGGAGAAGGGCCTTGGTCTGGGAGGTGACCAAGAACCCAATTGTCACTCTGACAGAGCTCCAGAGTTCCTCTATGGAGATGGGAGAACCTTCCAGAAGAACAACCACCTCTGCAGCACTCCACCAATCAGGCCCTTATGGTAGAGTGGCCAGACAGAAGCCATTCCTCAGTTAAAAGCACATGACAGCCCGCTTGGAGTTTGCCAAGAGGCACCTAAAGACTCTCAGACCATGAGAAAGAAGATTCTCTGGTTTGATGAAACCAAGATTGAACTATTTTGCCTGAATGACAAGCGTCACATCTGGAGGAAACCTGGCATCATCCCTACGGTGAAGCATGGTTGAGGCAGCATGCTGTGGGGATGTTTTTCAGCGGCACGGACTGGGAGACTAGTCAAGATCGAGGCAAAGATGAATGGAGCAAAGTATAGAGAGATCGTTGATGAAAACCTGCTCCAGAGAGCTCAGGACCTCAGACTGGGGGCGAAGGTTTACCTTCCAACAGGACAATGACCCTAAGCACACAGCCAAGACAACGCAGGAGTGGCTTCGGGACAACAATTTTTTAGAATAAGGTTGTAACGTAACAATTTGGAAAAAGTCAAGGCGTCTGAATACTTTCCGAAGGCACTGTACAATTATCTGTAAGGTCTCTCAGAATTTCAAACACTAATTCAACCACAAAGGCGGGAGATTTTCCAATGCCTCGCAAAGAAGGGCACCTATTGGTTGATAGCTAGGTAAAATATCCCTTTGAACAAGGTGAAGTTATTAATTACACTTGATTGTGTATCAATACACCCAGTCACAGCAAAGATACAGGCGTCCTTCCTAACTCAGTTGCCGTAGAAGAAGGAAACCATTCAGGGATTTCACCATGAGGCCACAATGGTGACTTTCAAAGAGTTTCTCCTATCACAGCCATTAAAGAGTTAAAAACTGAGGATGGATCAACAACATTATAGTTACTCCACAATATAAGCCTAAATGGCAGAGTGAAAAGAAGGAAAAAAATATTCCAAAACATGCATACCACTCTTCATATTTTCAAGCATGGTGGTGGCTGCATCATATTATGGGTATACTTGTCACCGGCAAGGACTAGGGAGTTTTTTAGGATAAAAAGAAACAGAATGGAGCTAAGCAAAGGCAAAATCCTAGAGGAAACCTGCTTCAGTCTGCTTTCCAACAGACACTGGGAGACGAATGTACCTTTCAGCAGGACAATAACCTAAAACACAAGGCCAAATATACACTGGAGTTGCTTACCAAGATGACATTGAATGTTCCTGAGTGGCCTAGTTACAGTTTTGACTTAAATCGGCTTGAAAATATATGGCAAGACTTGAAAATGCCTGTCTAGCAATGATCAACAACCAACTTGACAGACCTTGAAGAATAACAAAAATAATAACTCTTAGAGACTTACCCAGAAAGACTCACAGCTGTAATTGCTGCCAAAGGTGATTCTAATGTATTGACTCAAGGGTGTGAATGCTTATGTAAATATGATATTTCTGTATTTCATTTTCAATAAATATACTAAAATGTCTTAAAAGATGTTTTCACCTTGTCATTATGGGGTATTGTGTGTAGATGGGTAAGAAAACATTTTTTAAATCATTTTTGAATTCAGGCTGTAACGAAACAAAATGTGAAATAAGCCAAGGGGTATGAATACTTTCTGAAGGCACTGTATGTGCCTCTATTGATGCGTGAGAATACTTGGGAACAGATTTCCTAAATGAAAATCAATTTGAGATGATTTCCTGGTGATTTTATAGACTTTTATCTTCCCCAATAGGCTGCAATTTAAAAAATATAAATATTTTTCTTTGCTCAGAAAACTTGGGCCAAATAAAATCACCTGCAATCCACATTTTTTATATGTATTATTTTGGGCTCCCGAGTGGCGCAGAGGTCTAAGGCACTGCATCTCAGTGCTAGAGGCGTCACTACAGACCATGGTTCGATTCCAGGCTGTATCACAACCGGCTGTGATTGGGAGTCCCATAGGGTGGCACACAATTGGCCCAGCGTCGTCCGGGTTAGGGCTTGGCCGGGGTATGCCATCATTGTAAATAAGAATGTGTTTCTTTAATGGCTTGCCTAGTTAAATAAAGGTTCAATAAAATAAGAAATTAATAGTATAATATGAGGATATGGGCATAATCCAGCTCAGATACTCTTTTCCCTTTATTTATCTCTCTCCCAGGTCTAGCACATCAAGCATTTACTTGACCCTAAACCAGAACCAAGTCACATTGAAAGAAGTCTAACCAGAGATAGGGGTTAGGTTGAGGTCAGGCGTTAAGAGAGACTGTGTGTGTGAGTGAGTGGGTTGGGGTAGTACCAGTGGCGTGATTAGGTCTGGGCTTCCGGGGCCTTAGCCAGACTGAAATGTGACTG
Source organism: Oncorhynchus mykiss (assembly GCF_013265735.2). Classification (NCBI taxonomy): domain Eukaryota; kingdom Metazoa; phylum Chordata; class Actinopteri; order Salmoniformes; family Salmonidae; genus Oncorhynchus; species Oncorhynchus mykiss. The sequence goes on along the minus strand of NC_048570.1, from coordinate 68,688,265 downwards.
CGTCACAACGTAAATGAAGGTTGGGTTTGTTTCAATCCAGCCCACAGTTGGCAGGACACAAGTAAAAATAAATTTGGAGTGCAGCTGTCACGTCCTGACCATAGAGAGCCCTTATTTTCTATGGTAGAGTAGGTCAGGGCGTGACTGGGGGTTTTCTAGTTATTATTTTCTATGTGGGGTTCTAGTTTAGTTTTTCTATGTTGGTGTTTGGTATGATTCCCAATTAGAGGCCGCTGGCTATCGTTGTCTCTAATTGGGGATCATATTTAAGTAGCATTTTTTCCACCTGTGTTTTATGGGATATTGTTTTGAGTTCGTGTATGTTACACCTCTTAGTTACGTTTCGTTGTTTGTTTCGTTCTAGCTTTATTGTTTTGTGTGTTTCACTAAATAAAGATGTGGAACCCAGATCACGCTGCACGTTGGTTTGAGTATGCTTCAAACGATTGTGACAGCAGCCGCATGAGACCCGATCATAATGCCTGTGGTAAATTCAGTTTGATTTTGGATATCCCTATGGGGCTCTGTAAATTACACAATGTACATGGGACAATATGTTAAAATTCCAATAGCTCCAAATTTCAATGACTTAAAAAGCTCAAACCAACTATGAATTGTAGAAATACAAATGTTAAAAGCATTCCATGAGAAAACTAAAAGGTCTTGTTTTAGATTTTAGGCATGAAAATATTCTCTCATTTACATTGTGTAATTTATTTATTGTCCATAACTAGCCCCGGAGATAGGCTATCCAAAGTCAGGTCACACACCAGTCGGCTGAAGCTAATTGGCAATATAAGTTGGCTAATTCTTTCTACCTGTGAACATACACACGATGCACCCACATCAAACCACACCCCAAAAGCAACTCACATTTGAATTCAGTCATGCCCGCTAGCATTTCTTATTGAACCAAATCTAAAACAAGGCCAAATCAGGAAGTGCAGTCGCCCTTCAAAACGAACTAATGACATGCTGCACCTTTCTACCTTTCAGATAGGAAGAGGAGGACAGATGAGAACAGCAGGCCAGTGGAGCAATTAGAACAGAAGCAGCCAGTGGCAAATGGTAGGGAAGAGCATGATTTAGGTGACCTGGTCACAGACCCAAAACAAGTTAAGCTACCCCAGTATCCCCTTGACCGTTTTGGATTGCAAAACTTAAGAAACACACCAAACAAGACACAGAGACAGCAACAGAAAAGTATATGGTGCAGAGAGACACCAGACAAGACACAGAGACAGCAACAGAAGAATAGGATATGATGGAGAGAAGAACAGAACAGGCCATAGCAGAAGAGGATAGACAAGGGAGATGGTAACAAACAAGACACAGACAGCAACAGACAAGAGACATAGAAAGTAACAGAAGAGGGCAGGTGGATTGAGCACACAGTAGACTGTATCACTTCAAGCTGCTCTAAAGAATCTAATTTGTTGTATTTATTTGCACAAATTATAAGAAGTGAAATACAGACAGTGAACAAATAAAACATGGCTTACAAATAATTTGCAGGTAAGGTGAAAAAAAGTCCTGTGAAATTACTATTAAAATAATTGTTTACTTTAAAACTTTTTACAACCAGGACAGGATGAGAGAGGAGGGTAGACAAAAGACAGCAACATAGAATACTAAGAGACAGCAACAAATGACACATAGAAAGTGATGGAGAGCGCTAGAGGAGGGGTGAGCACACAATAGACTATCACTTAAAGCTTTCTAATTACTGCTGTGTGTGTCTGTGTGTGTGTGTCTGTGTGTGTGTCTGTGTGTGTGAGAGAGAGAGAGAGAGAGAGAGAGAGATAGAAAGGGTGTTTGGGTACTGTGGGACTTTAGTCAGTTTTGTCTTAGTGGTTTTTGGCAATACACTGTAGATGTATGTGTTCCAGAGAAGAGAGACCCTGTGGCAGGTGGGAAGGTGCACGTTACCTGAAAAATATATATTCTTTCAATATTAATCTCAAAGTGCACCAAATTAATGCATTTAACTGTTGAAATTCCTTAGATTTTTACCTGGGGGATAATGCCCCTGGACCCCCCTACTGGCTTTGGGCTATGCCCCCAAAGTCTTCAAATCCTAGAAACGCCCCAGGGTAGAAAAGGGACATTAAATAGTAAATTAATGTAATGACATATAAGGGATAAGATAGGGTAAGATACGTAAGAATCGTGGAGTGAGATAATATAAAGTGAGGGGTTCCATTGTATTGTGACTGCATCTTGATCCTGACTCTTTTTAATACCAGAATGGATTTGATTGATGTGTCTTGGCCTTTGAACTCAGACTGTTGATTACTTGAGTAATATATCTGTTCTATCTCTGCAGGAAGGAAGACGCTTGAAGGGAACACAGAAGAAGCTTGTGACAGCTGAGGTCAGATGACGGGAATGCTCAAACAATGGACATAATGGATGAAAAGGTACTCTATGTTTAGTTGAGAGAGGCAGGAGAGAGGAGGTGTGATATGTATGAGAGGGAAAAGGGGAACGAGGCAGGGATAGAGACAGTTCCCATTAACTATTTATAGGACAACATGCATGTCTGTTTCTGTTAGTGCGCATGCGTGTGATAATGTCAAGTGGGGAGTGTGTGTGTACTGTGTATGTAAGAATGTAGCTGTAAGTACAAGCTCCTGTGCTGTACAGAATTCAGCATAATGTTTGAATAGTAGCATACAGAGCAGAGACATTATGAACTTTAATCTTGTATGGGATGTTGTACCATATGATATTTTAGAAAATGGTGGCACTGAGTGTGGAGGTTGGCCCGTGGACAGGATGTGCGGTTCTCTTCCTGCGCTCCTGTCCCGCAGTGAACCTGCTCTCTCTCTACAAAGACCAGCAGGGCAAGTTCAGCGTCTTCAAAGTCCTCAAGCTGACACTCACAGGTGAGCCACATCAGGCCATCCGGTCTCCAGCTAGCGTAGGGAGCATGCTGAGCATTGGGTGAGGCAGATGTATTATTGATAGAAAGAAAGGCTTAGCTTGGTGGTCATGGGGAGTGAAAAAGGGCTGGTGTTGCAGTGTGACCTGCTTATCTACTGAGGGGATGAATATAGTTAAAAGCTTATGAAAAACTGCTGTCAGATAAATGCTGGGAGATCTTTTAGGAAGTCATAACACGGTTAAGCTCAGAGCTCTGCCTGGACCAGAGTAGTGGAGGGAGACACAGTCAGGTTATATTTATTTTATGGTCGCAGTGAAAAATATTACAATTGTGCCAGTGATTCGCTATGGTTACCTCTAACCTTTGACCTTACCTGGCCTGTGTCCCAGACTCAGCTGGGGGGCTGGAGGGGTACGAGATCCTAAAGCTGCACGATGCAGATCCTCTGCTGGGTGTGGAGGTGAAGTTTGTGGATGTGGCGGCGTGCCGCAGGTTCCTGCAGAGCTATGGCTCCGGTGCCGTACAACAGTCCCTCTCCCAGCACACCTGCCGCCTCCTCCACATCCCACAACAGGAGCTTGCCTTGGAAACCCAGCTCAAAGCCGGGACGCACACTTTGGACTTTTGTCTGGACGACCTGGAGCTCTGTCTGCAGCACATCCACCAGTCACAGGTAATATACTATATACCGGTTATAATCCATATATAGTGGTGTTGTTACTGGTAATATATGATAAACAGATCACAAGCAATACTTCACCAATCTATACCTGACAGGTGCTCTGCTGTGCCTAATGACTCACTATGGGGTGTTCTAAATGTTGGTGTCACTTCCTGACAGCCAGAGCGCCTACGGGATGATGAGATTGCTGAGCTGGACCAGCAGCTGCAGAGCCAGGCCTTGGGTCACATTCCCCAGCCACCCACCCTCACACAGGAAGAGCCCCCCGTGCCCAGCAACTGTTTCCTGTTCCAGAAGAGGGTGTTTGGTGAGTTGGCTCTGGCTTCCATGGCTGCTTTTTATCATCAGTGGGGGTTCAGCGGAGAGCCGTCACCTGGGTCCTCTACATTCATGCACTGGCATAGAACAGTGTTTCTCACCTCTCGGTCAGTAGACCAGCACTGGTCTATGGAAGGTTATTGACCTGTGCCTCAAATAGTTTGATGACACTTTTAGTCGGCTCAAGTGCTGGTTTTAATCTAAGTGGTCCTTTGAGGAAGAGGACCATTATAGCTTGCCCAATCTCTGGTATAGAGGACACTCATTATGGGTCATCTACTAAACCCGGGACGGCAGGGTAGCCTAGAGGCAAGAGAGGAGGGCCAGTAGCTGGAAAGTTGCTGTTGTATTTTACTTACTTACACCACGTCTTACATGCAGAAACATATATAGACTCTGGATACATGTCTCTAACACCCCCTCCCACTCTGTCTCCTGACCTATCAGAGGACCGCATGCTGGCGGCGGGGGACCTGCAGCGGTTCTCCAACGGCGTTGGGCGGGACTGGAGGAAAGTGGGGCGGGCCTTGGGCAAGAACTGCCGTGCGCTGAAGGGGCCGGCCATAGACAACCTGGCCTACGAGTATGAGAGGGAGGGGCTGTATGAGCAGGCCTATCAGCTGCTGAGCCGCTTCATCCAGGCGGAGGGGAGGGCGGCACGACTGGGCCGGCTGGTCAGAGCACTGGAAGACAGCAAACTCACTAGCCTGGCTGAGAACATTTTGGACATCCAGCCCCGGGATTGACACTGTCTGTCACACTGTCTGACGGTGTGTGTTGGTCTGTGTGTGTGCATCTGTGTCTGTGTGAAAGAGTGGTAACGTGTGGGTGGCATTGTTTGTGTGAGCGCAAACGTGTGTGCACTAACTTACCTAGGTGCTACCATGTGTCAGTTCTGTGTGAGCTTCGTGTCTGTGAGCTTGATTGTATGTTTTTTTTATTGGAGTAAAAATGTCTTGTGTTACAAAACCAATAGTTCTCATAATTGCTATGTCACGTCATTGTTGTCTCTGGTTGGAGAGCAAACTAAAATCACTGTGGGCCTTTTCTTCTGCTTTAAACCCAACCCCCTTTCTCCACCACAGACTGGACCATTGATGCATTTGATCATTCTACCAATAACCTAGATTGATATTGAACAATTTGCAATGGGATTGTGGAATATTTGTTCCAAATTTCAAATAAAGTGTTGGATTTATAAAAACGAATTGCCCATTGCTTTCATTCACGTTGAGAGTTGTAATTTCACTTCCAAAATCCAATATCCTGATAAAACTTTTAACTATGGATTACGTAGAATCTTTAGGAAACCCTTTGATCCTGCTTTCTGAAATACCCTACAGTCTATGGAAATACCACCCAGGTAAAAAAAAAAGATGTCAATTTTGGGAAATGGGCCGTGTCTAATCCATATACACACACACATAGTAAATGTTTTACGATCCTTGTGGAGACCTAAAATGTATTTCCATTCAAAATCCTATTTTCCCTAAACCCTAAACCTAAATTCTAATCCTAATTGTAACCTTAAACCTAACCCCTACGTTTAAAACAGCCTTTGTACTCATGGGAACCTGGGAGATATTCCCACAAGGGAGAATTTTACTTGTTTTGCTATCCTTGTGGGGACTTTTGGGGATTTTCGGTAGCCACGAGGATAGTAATACGAGCCCACACACACACTGTGACACATTTTGTGTTGTTTTGGCTCTGTTCTCCAGCACTTTGGAGGTTAAGGTGCAAACTGTCAGCTTTACAGTTTTTCCCAATTGCTAAAACACAATTTTGCAAACTAGGCTGGTTTTATCAAAATACTTAACACAATTCACAAAACCACACACCCAAACTGCAAAACACCTCATATATCCTACAAAATGAAGCACTGCAACCAAAACTACATATAGCATTATCAAAATCAAACGTTTGCACCAAATGGCACACACTTCATTCAGATTACCAGATGTATGTCTAACCAACTACACACTGTTGGGCATAATGAAAAGCACTCTCATCTTTAGTATGCTTTGCCATAATACTAAAATAGTTCAAATTGTAGAAAATCTTCAGATGCACAGAAATATTTGCAGATACACACACATGCTGTTGAAACAGTTAATTTTTTTTTTATTTTTCAGCAATCAAGTCAGTGCAACATATGCACAGCAGATATATTTACATTGGACTGAACAAAAATATGCTCACAAAAAAACAGTAAACTGAAAAAGAAAATTGCAGAAAAAATGTGCAGAAAAAATATATAGAAAAAAAGAGGCAAGAAAAATAATTAGGCAGCATCTTGCCGCACAGCTGGGTCTGGCCACAACGCCTCGTCCACATCACAGCTGGGTCTGGCCACAACGCCTCGTCCACATCACAGCTGGGTCTGGCCACAACGCCTCGTCCACATCACAGCTGGGTCTGGCCACAACGCCTCGTCCACATCACAGCTGGGTCTGGCCACAACGCCTCGTCTACATCACAGCTGGGTCTGGCCACAACGCCTCGTCCACATCACAGCTGGGTCTGGCCACAACGCCTTGTCCACATCACAGCTGGGTCTGGCCACAACGCCTCGTCTACATCACAGCTGGGTCTGGCCACAACGCCTCGTCCACATCACAGCTGGGTCTGGCCACAACGCCTCGTCTACATCACAGCTGGGTCTGGCCACAACGCCTCGTCCACATCACAGCTGGGTCTGGCCACAACGCCTCGTCCACATCACAGCTGGGTCTGGCCACAACGCCTTGTCCACATCACAGCTGGGTCTGGCCACAACGCCTCGTCCACATCACAGGCAATATCTTCCCTTGCCAGACATCGAGGGAAGAAGTGCCTTGAGTGCCTTATCCATCCCTGAATCGCACCCACATCAATCTCATCACGTGCCTCTTCCATAGCCTGCACAAGAGGCATGTTCACAAAGGGCTGCCAGTCGTATTCCTTCCATCGCCATGCCGAAAACAACTCTTCTATGAGGTTCAGAAATGGTGAGTATGGTGGGAGGTATTGCACGAGAAATGGTGGGTGGTCAGCAAACCAGTTTTGGACTGGGGCTGCACAATGAAAGCTCATGTTGTCCCATACTACAACGTACCGGGTTCTTTGATGGTCTGCATCATTCATACGCTCTGGTGGTATGAGAATGTTGTGGAGTCTGTCCAGAAATGTGAGAATATGGGCTGTGTTGTATGGTCCAAGGTTGGCATTCCGGTGGAGGACACCATGCGTATTGGAGATGGCAGCACACATTGTGATGTTCCCACCACGTTGGCCAGGAACATCTATAATGGCTCTGTGGCCAATGACGTTTCTCCCCCTTCTTCTGGTCTTTGCTAGATTGAACCCAGCCTCATCTATAAAGATGAACTCATGTGGGATTGCATGAGCATCCATTTCCAGTACTCCCTGAAAACAAAGAACAAAAGCAGTCAATATGGTGTTATCCAGTACACCGGGAAACAATGTTGCGTGTAGTGTACTGCAGTCAATATGGTGTTATCCAGTACACCGGGAAACAATGTTGCGTGTAGTGTACTGCAGTCAATATGGTGTTATCCAGTACACCGGGAAACAATGTTGCGTGTAGTGTACTGCAGTCAATATGGTGTTATCCAGTACACTGGGAAACAATGTTGTGTAGTGTACTGCAGTCAATATTGTACTTACATCCACATATGCTCGTCTGACCTCTTTGTTTCTTTGAGAGTTTCTCTCAAACGGCACCTTATAAAGTTGTTTCATTCTGATTTGGTTTCACTTGAGAATGCGAGCCAATGTGGACAGACTGACTCGTTGAATGTTGTTGAATATGGTGTTGTCTTGGATGATGTGGCTTTGAATTTCTTGTAATCTGATTTCATTATTTTCCAAAACCAAGTTTACAATGGCAGCTTCCTGTACCCCGGTGAACATTTGGCCCCTTCCTCTACCATGGTTGCGTCTCTCAGTCCTTTAGAAAAACAAAAAAACAAAAATATAGGGCTTGGACAATGCAGCCTAAATATATTTCCCCCACAGTAGAGTAAATTCTACAGGAATTTGTGCAGTTAGTGTATGACATCAGCCATTCATGAAGTAAACAGGTGTCACCCAACTGATACACTATGACATGGAGTGTACTACATAGTGTGAAAGAAATGTTGGTTACATACCTGTACTCCAGTCTCAATGACACAGGCGACAGTAAAATGGCTCAAGTTGGGCTGCACTCTCTGTCCAGCCTCTCACATTGTCAGCCCATGGTTGATGACATGATCAACTAAGGTTGCTCTGATTTCATTTGAAAGTTGTCTTCTTTGGCCGTGAACTCCTCTACCAGCTCTACCCATACCTCTCACTCTTCCTCCCCCTCTCATTCTCACCCTCCCTCTTCCTCTTCCTCTTCCTCTCTCTGCAACGGCTTCCATTGTTGTTGTAAAACAAAAGGTGCTCACCTGTGGCCTTTTCATAGTGCTTACTTCCTGATTGAAGTGGTAACATTTAACCATTGAGGTGTTTGGCCAGGTGGCACATGTATTGGCCAATTAGCTCATGTAGTGTCATTTTGAATGGCAGTGTTTGAAATGGCAAACATGTGACTTTATGTCAGATTGTTGTGTCTTATGCAGAGAACCATGTGCAGTGCATTTAAAAAGTGCCATTTTGAATTGCAAAATGTGTGTAAAGCAGAAAAAGTGTTTAGACTTTTGGAGACTTGAGAAGAGGTTTTGCTCTCTGTGTGTCAGTTTAAATAATTGTGCTGTGCATGTCATTTTAGTGTGTTAGCAATTGGAAAAAAACTGTAATTTGAGGATCATATCAGGTTAGCCGTTTAGAAATGTCAGCACTTTTTGTACATACTGTAGTCCCCCCATTTTAGGGGACCAAAATGATTGGGACAAATTCACTAATGTGTATTAAAGTAGTCAAATGTTTTGTATAGGTCCCATATTCCTAGCACACAATGATTACATCAAGCTTGTGACCACAAACTTGTTGGATGCATTTGTGTGTCTTATGTTGCTTACATGTATGCATTGGTGAGCGTGTGTGTGTGTGTGTGTGTGTGTGTGTGTGTGTGTGTGTGTGTGTGTGTGTGTGTGTGTGTGTGTGTGTGTGTGTGTGTGTGTGTGTGTGTGTGTGTGTGTGTGTGTGTGTTTATGTGTGTTTATGTATTTGTATTTGTATTTGTAAAAGTTAATCTGTGTATGTCACTGTGTCTGTGTCTCTATGCGTGTGTGTGTGCAACTATGTGTGTATGTGTTTGCATACATAATAATGTGTAATAAATTGTGAATAATGATGACTGAGAAAGTTACAGAGGCACAAATATCATACCCCCAAGACATGCCAACCTCTCAGCATTTCAACAACAGGGGAGGTTAGCATTTTTTTTTGGAGGGGGGGGGGGGGTGACATTTGTTCGTCTGCAACTTTCTCAGTCATTATTATTTACGATTATTCAGGACAATCCGTAATCATGGTAGCATCCACATTATAATGTAGAAATGTTTAGAAACATATTCTATTCTTATTTACAATAAAAGTGACTCCAAAATGACACAATACATTATTTACCATTCATTTCTATTGGGCACAAAATAATCTGAAACACAACCAAAACAAACAGCAAATGCATCCAACAAGTTTTCTAGAGTCACAAACTTAATGTAATCATTGCGTTCTAGGAATATGGGATTATTTCTCACCCGAACCGTTCACCCGATATGGATGAGAATACCCTCAAATTAAAGCTGACAGTCTGCACCTTAACCTCATAGTCATTGTATAATTCCAAAGTGCTGGAGTTCTGTACAGAGCCAAAACAACAAAACATGTGTCACTGTCTCAATACTTTTGGAGCTCACTGTATGTATGTCCTGTTGTATTATGGTAAGAGCTTGGGGCATAGTTTATGAAGGCTATAGGACTGACCTGGTGAAGGTGTTTGCAGAATTTACTTGTAAGGCTGTAGGTTTAAATGGTAATTCAGGCTTTTGGTGTCAGTATAGTCCATTGTAAAAACCCTCACACCCTACCACTCCACTTTTTCCGCATGTGGATTAGAAGCTTTTAATGTGCACACACATACACACATAGAGTTACACACACATGCACAGAGAGAAACAGACACAGAGACACACAGAGATACACACACATTCCCTTTTACACATACTGCACTGCAGACATAAACACATGCACACACACTCATAATACATACATGCAAGCAACATAACACACACACACACACACAGGATAAATGCAATTGCTAGATTAATAATTAATACAATTAAAATGTAATGATATTGTGTTGTACTACCTTGTGTAGCCTATTGTTGCTGTTGACATTACATGAGCAAGGCCCTTAACCCTAATTGCTCCTGTAAATCGCTCTGGATAAGAGTGTCTGCTAAATGACTAAAATGTCAAATATAAAAAGGCTAACGTTATAGCCTAATGTTTACCCACTCCTAGTGGATTATACACAGTCTATTTATAAGGCCACGGAAGACAAGAATGGCCCACTTCCAGTATCGTGCGAGACCACGCCCCTTGTATAATAAAAGGCATATTATACATTGTATATTCAGCGAAATTATTCCACGAAAGCAAAATGTGTCTATAAAATCCCCCTTTGAATGTGGTCGCATCGCACGATTAGCGCTTGCCTTGGCTCTGACGTCAACGAGATTGTCTGCGCTAGGTGAGTCTCGCGCACACTGCCTTCCCTTCCCCTCCTCTCTCTGTCGGTTATTGTGAAGAGATTGAACGATGAGATCGCTCGCGCTCGCTGTCATCAGTGCCGCCCTATAGAGACCCCTCAGCCCCGAGGCTCGAATACAACGACCTCACCCCCCGCTCCAAGAGGGACGGAGCGCAATCCATAGAGGCACGGAGAAAAAACCCTGTTCGGACCCGGCTTCATTTGCCCTCAATCCGGGCCTCATGCTGTAGCAGACTGAACGAGCGAGAGAGAGAGACAAACATACAGATTGAGTCGGCGAGGGACAGGGCGGAATAGAGGAGAAGAAGGGATTGTTCATTCGGCTCTAGACATGGGATGTACACTCAGCGCTGAGGAGCGCGCTGCTCTGGACAGGAGCAAAGCCATCGAGAAAAATCTGAAGGATGATGGAGTCACTGCCGCAAAGGAGGTGAAACTGCTACTGCTTGGTAAGACACCGTTTATAACGGGGCTGCCCGTTCTGCACAGTTCGGTTGATGTTGATGTAGATTGCAGAGATCCGGGCCGGGGCGGCAAGCGCTCTCCGTGGTCCTGATGTCATGTCACCCTAAAGACAACCGACTCTCACTCTGCTCTCTATTCCCTTTAGGGGGAGGAGAATCGGGCAAAAGCACCATCGTCAAACAGATGAAGTAAGTGCTGTTTTTTTCTGACATAGGCGTCTTTGACGAGGCCTGAGATTGCGCCTCCCCTGCCCATAGTGAGGCTGAGCCGCTAGCTCCGCCATGTTTCCTCAGAGACCGTACCTCTGCCAGTGATTCGAGCACCTCCTGTAGACGGTAATCGGAGGCGGTGCTCACGGTCAGTAGCAGGCCGCAGGGGTGCTGTCCACTGATATGGTGCTGAAATTTACTCAGAGGTTTTTCATGTGTCCATCGAAAAAGAGGGAGGGCGAATACATGGGTGTTTGTGACTGTGTGTGTGTGTGTGTGTGTGTGTGTGTGTGTGTGTGTTTGTGTGCAGCCAATGTATGTGTATGTGTGTATTAGTGTGGTCACTACACCACATCTCCATTAGCAAATATCTCTGCTTTAATCTTAATGGCTTTAAGTGCCTGATATCGCTGAGAGTACTTTGCCTATAAAGCGGATTTACTCAGAAAATATGGCATCTAAAACCTCATCTAAACCTTTCCCTTTCTCGTCTAAACCACTCTCTCATCTAAATCACTGTTCTTTTTCTAAACCCTGTTACTAGATTTCTTCTTTAAAGAAGACCTCTGTATCCAGGGCCCAACCGGAAAAGCACATTATATAATATTTTCATGCACATAATAAAACATGACTGTTGCTATGCAGACATCCTCTCAAAAATCCACAATTTAAAAAATGTTGGGTTCAGTGCATTCACTGTACCTCAGCACTCACTCATCTGCCCCACACACACCCTGCTTTTTCCATCACACATACACACACACTCCTCCCTCTACTCCACTCTGTTTCCTTCCATTCTAGCACTCTCTCCATATTTAATTATCCTGGGGGTTCTCCCTAGCGGTACAGACAGTTACCCAAAAGCATCGCTCAGGAGCGGCTTCTGTTGTTAACTACATATGTTACATTGGTTATATTACATAATGCCAGGATCGGGAAAGGGAAAACTGATCCTGGAGCTGAGCTAGCATTGTCTCCTTGTGTGTGTACACAAATGTGTGCATTTGTGTACTTTTTTATGTATGTATATTGATAATGGTGTGTGTGTGGATGTGCTTATGTTTATTTGCTAGAATTTTATTGACACGATAAACCCCTTGAGATAACCTATCGTGTTTTACAAAGGAGTATAATAATAATAATAATAAATATCTCATTCAAAAATCAGCATTAATATGGAGTTGGTCCCCCCCTTTGCTGCTATAACAGCCTCCACTCTTCTGGCAAGGCTTTCCACTATGTTGGAACATTGCTGCAGGGACTTGCTTCCATTCAGCCACGAGCATTAGTGAGGTTGGGTGATTAGGCCTGGCTCGCAGTCGGCATTCCAATTCATCCCAAAGGTGTTCGGTGGGGTTGAGGTCAGGGCTCTGTGCAGGCCATTCAAGTTCTTCCACACTGATCTGAACAAACCATTTATGTATGGACCTAGCTTTGTGCATTGGGGCATTGTCATGCTGAAACAGGAAAATACCTTCCCCAAACTATTGCCACAAAGTTGGAACCACAGAATTATCTAGAATGTCATTGTATGCTGTAGCGTTAAGATTTTCCTTCACTGGTACTAAGGGGCCTAGCCCAAACCATGAAAAACAGGGTGACACGGGGTAAAGCAGTGATAGGGGAGAATTCGGGAGACAAAGCTTAACGGCCAGACTGGCCGGTTGAAAAAACATTTAAACATTTCTCTCCCACTAGTTCTGACGGTGGTGTTATTCCATTATTCCTCCTCCACCAAACTTTACAGTTGGCACTATGCATTGGGGCAGGTAGCGTTCTGCCAAATGGTGAAGAGTGATTTTTCTCTCCAGAGAACGCATTTCCACTGCTCCAGAGTCCAATGTCGATGAGCTTTACATTACTTCAGCCAATGCTTGGCATTGCACATGGTGATCTTAGGCTTGTGTGCGGCTGCTCGGCCATGGAAACCCATTTCATGAATCTCATGACAAACATTTATTGTGCTGACGTTGCTTCCAGAGGCAGTTTGGAACTCAGTAGTGAATGTTGCAACCGAGGAAAGATGATTTTTACGTGTTACGCGCTTCAGCACTCGGTCGGTCCCATTTTGTGAGGTTGTGATGCCTACCACTTCGCGGCTGAGCCGTTGTTGCTCCTAGACGTTTCCACTTCACAATAACAGCACTTACAGTTGACCAGGGCAGAGGAAATTTGACGAAACTGACTTGCTGGAAAGGTGGCATCCTACAACGGTGCCATGTTGAAAGTCACTGAGCTCTTCAGTACGGGCCAATCTATTGCCAATGTTTGGAGATTGCATGGCAGTGTGTTCGATTTTATACACCTGTCAGCAATGGGTGTGCCTGAAATAGCTGAATCCACTAATTTGAAGGGATGTCCACATACTTTTGGCCATGTAGTGTAGCTGCGAGCAGCAATGAACTGGGTTCTCAGGATGACAGAAAGGACACAAGATCATTGTGGATTTACAGTGATTTAAATACACAAATAAAAACAGATTTTTTGATTTGTCAATAACTCGGCCATCTTTTGATCTTTTCTCAAACTTAGTTAAAGCAAGTACTATGGGCCTACATTTCAAATGTAGTGTAAGTTGGTCCTATGGTTCATAAATAGAAGATATTTGAAGTATTTTTAGCATATTTTAGCATTTTAGTGTATGTGCTAATATGCATCTGTAGGTAGCCATCTTTGAATTCATCAGTGTTATTTTCTCATACTCGTTAGGGACTATTGTGATGAGTCCAAAAACCACATATGGAGTGAATTTGACTTTTAGTCCATGAGAAGATTTTTTGTGTGATTATTTTAAGCATTAGCATTACATAGTCAAAAAAGTTCATTGTTAATAGTTTCCTTCTTTTTTTAAAGATCTCAATGCCAAAGTTAACATGGTTCATCATATTAATGTCTTTGCTGACTATAAAAGTTTCAAACAGATAGGTCATTGTGAAGTGGATTCATTGTTAACTCAGCCATCACTTAACCAATCCCTTAGGTTTTCTCAAACTAAGGAAATGCAAGAGTACTTTTTTAAAAGGCTTTCACAAATTTCCACGATGGAGGAAAACCTATCCCAAAGGATCTTATGGGTCCTTGTGGCAAATTTGTTCAGCTTGCAGAAAGACACCTACATGCAAAGATTCAAGTGTTGATGTCAAACAGGTGTCGGATTTGAGGGTTTAAGAGAGACTGCTTATAACAGCATCACCTACAGGCCAATCGGTGCCATTGTAACAGTGTAGCTTCCATCCCTCTCCTCGCCCCGAACCAGGGACCCTCTGCACACATCAACAACTGCCTCACACGAAGCATCGTTACCCATCGCTCCACAAAATTCGCAGCCCTTGCAGAGCAAGGGGAACAACTACTTTAACGTCTCAGAGCGAGTGACGTCACCGATTGAAATACTATTAGTGCGCACCCCGCTAACCATTTCACACCGGTTACACTCACCCCCCTTTGACCTCCTCCTTTTCCGCAGCAACCAGTGATCTGGGTCACGGCACCAATGTAACAGTGTAGCTTCCGTTCCTCTCCTCGTCCCTACCTGGGCTCGAACCAGGGACCCTCTGCACACATTAACAACTGCCTCCGACGAAGCATCGTTACCCATCGCTCCACAAAAGGCGTGGCCCTTGCAGAGCAAGGGGAACAACTACTTCAAGGTCTCAGAGCAAGTGACGTCACCGATTGAAATGCTATTAGCGTACACCCCGCTAACTAGCTAGCCATTTCACACCGGTTACACTATTTTCTTTGACCAAGTTAATCATGGACTCATTTTTCTGTGTGCCAAATTAGAAGAAAGTGTGTGTGTGTGTGTGTGTGTGTTTGTATGTAGCAAGGTACATTGATAATGGTATACAGCAATCTGTATTATTTAAAACCAACACCTTAATTATTCAAAAACAAGAATGTTTTAATAGAACTTGATCATAGTGTACTAGGACAGACTGGCAAAGTGGTACACACACATTTAAGAAAGGCACATACTGAGGAAGGCTATACAGCTTGAACATCTGTGAAAATAAAAAAATATATAAGAAAAGGTCGTTGAAAAATGTGTTACATAATGTGTGAACCACCTTACTTTGTAAGAATAAGATATTCATACCTATGGATTATGCACCTTTTGAAGTCAATGGTATACTTCTGAAGTTTATTACAGTCTAGGCTGGTGTAATGGATTTATAATCCGATCCTCAATGTCAGAGCATTTCACGTCAATGTTGTTAAGAGTGGTTTAAATGTACAGACCACCTTTGTCATTACAAATGTGAAACCTAAAGTGGCGATATTGGCTGCTGCTGATGCTGCTGAGGTGTGAGTGTTTGTGTGTGAAAGAGAGAAGAAAAGAGAAGAGGGGTGGCAGCCAGGGATGTGCTGCATGTATTTGGGTGTGTGCTAAGGAGCAGGCACTGCTTGATACTCAGAGCTCAGAGACAACTCTGTTCTTGGTCACATGCACACGCGTACACATGCGCATACACTAAAGCGTCTGCTGAAATGTGGGTTCACTGAAGTGTGAATGTTTGTGTGTGTGCGCTCATGCATGCACACTTAGCCTACGTACAGTACGTGTGTGGGTGTTATTTTGTATGTGTTCTGATGTGTGTGTGTGTGTATGCAGGATTATCCATGAGGATGGCTTTTCTGGGGATGATGTGAAGCAGTATAAGCCTGTGGTCTACAGCAACACCATCCAGAGTTTGGCTGCCGTCCTCCGAGCTATGGACTCTCTGGGCATCGAGTACGCAGACAAGGACAGAAAGGTGGGTACATGCTCCCTGCACAGGGCAGGGTTCATTATAGTGTACAACCAATGGCCCTTTCAAAACCTTACTTCAAAGTGCACTGCACTGGAATCCTCAATGAGGACCCTGTTCTCCTCAATGAGGATTCCAGTGGGGTATGGTGGTACACATTCAGGAATTCAGCTATACAGTAGGGCAAAAAAGTATTTAGTCAGCCACCAATTGTGCCAGTTCTCCCACTTAAAAAGATGATAGAGGCCTGTAATTTTCATCATATGTACACTTCAACTATGACAGACAAAATGAGATTTTTTTTTCTCCAGAAAATCACATTGTAGGATTTTTAATGAATTTATTTGCAAATTATGGTGGAAAATAAGTATTTGGTCAATAACAAAAGTTTATCTCAATACTTTGTTATATACCCTTTGTTGGCAATGACAGAGGTCAAACGTTTTCTCTAAGTCTTCACAAGGTTTTCACACACTGTTGCTGGTATTTTGGCCCATTCCTCCATGCAGATCTCCTCTAGAGCATTGATGTTTTGGGGCTGTTGCTGGGCAACACAGACTTTCAACTCCCTCCAAAGATTTTCTATGGGGTTGAGATCTGGAGACTGGCTAGGCCACTCCAGGACCTTGAAATGCTTCTTACGAAGCCACTTCTTCGTTGCCCGGGCGGTGTGTTTGGGATCATTGTCATGCTGAAAGACCCAGCCACGTTTCATCTTCAATGCCCTTGCTGATGGAAGGAGGTTTTCACTCAAAATCTCACGATACATGGCCCCATTCATTCTTTCCTTTACACGGATCAGTCGTCCTGGTCCCTTTGCAGAAAAACAGCCCCAAAGCATGATGTTTCCACCCCCATGCTTCACAGTAGGTATGGTGTTCTTTGGATGCAACTCAGCATTCTTTGTCCTCCAAACACGACGAGTTGAGTTTTTACCAAAAAGTTATATTTTGGTTTCATCTGACCATATGACATTCTCACAATCTTCTTCTGGATCATCCAAATGCTCTCTAGCAAACTTCAGACGGGCCTGGACATGTACTGGCTTAAGCAGGGGGACACATCTGGCACTGCAGGAATTGAGTCCCTGGTGGCGTAGTGTGTTACTGATGGTAGGCTTTGTTACTTTGGTCCCAGCTCTCTGCAAGTCATTCACTAGGTCCCCCCGTGTGGTTCTGAGATTTTTGCTCACCGTTCTTGTGATCATTTTGACCCCACGGGGTGAGATCTCGCGTGGAGCCCCAGATCGAGGGAGATTATCAGTGGTTTTGTATGTCTTCCATTTTCTAATAATTGCTCCCACAGTTGATTTCTTCAAACCAAGCTGCTTACCTATTGCAGATTCAGTCTTCCCAGCCTGGTGCAGGTCTACAATTTTGTTTCTGGTGTCCTTTGACAGTTCTTTGGTCTTGGCCATAGTGGAGTTTGGAGTGTGACTGTTTGAGGTTGTGGACAGGTGTCTTTTATACTGATAACAAGTTCAAACAGGTGCCATTAATGCAGGTAACGAGTGGAGGACAGAGGAGCCTCTTAAAGAAGAAGTTACAGATCTGTGATAGCCAGAAATCTTGCTTGTTTGTAGGTGACCAAATACTTATTTTCCACCATAATTTGCAAATAAATTCATAAAAAATCCTACAATGTGATTCTCTGGATTTTCTTTTCTCATTTTGTCTGTCATAGTTGAAGTGTACATATGATGAAAATTACAGGCCTCTCTCATCTTTTTAAGTGGGAGAACTTGCACAATTGGTGGCTGACTAAATACTTTTTTGCCCCACTGTATAGTCTTCAGCTCATATGTGTCTTAATACATCTATGCATATGTTTTTGTTTGTGTATGTGTGCTTGTGTACGTGTGTGCTTACACATTTCTTTGTACATAATATCTTATGTATGTGTGTGTCCAGGCGGATGCTAAGCTGGTGTGTGATGTGGTCACTCGTATGGAGGACACAGAGCCCTACTCAGCAGAGCTGCTGACAGCTATGAAGCGTCTGTGGGCCGATGCCGGGACCCAGGAGTGTTTCAACAGGGCCAGGGAGTACCAGCTCAATGACTCCGCTGCCTAGTGAGTACACACTAAGGGACCAAACATATCAGAATGCATGTAACTTGAAATTAAGCACAATTCATGCTTTGACGTCAATGAGAGATTTGTGAGAAAGTTCCACTTACATAACATACATAAACTGAAAATTGGAATTAGCTACCTGTTCTTGAACAGTAACACAGTGCAAAGGTTAGTCTTTGAAGTGGTTAGTCTTTACGTGCAAAGGTTAGTCTTCGCACTGTATTTTTGAAGCTCTACACTCTTAGAAAAAAGGGTTCCAAAAGGGTTCTTCGGCTGTCCCCATAGGAAAACCCTTTTTGGTTTCAGGTAGAACACTTTTGGGTTCCATGTAGAGCCATCTGTGGAAAGGGTTCTACTTGGAACCAAAAGGGTTTTACCTGAAACCAAAAAGGGTTCTTCAAAGGGTTCTATGAGGACAGCCGAAGAACCCTTTTAGATTCTAGATGGTACCTTTTCCCCAATTTCCCCCTCTCCTTCCTTCTTTCTCTCATTAGCTACCTGGACAGTTTAGACCGTATTGGTGCTGCTGACTACCAGCCCACCGAGCAGGACATCCTGAGAACTCGAGTCAAGACCACTGGCATCGTGGAGACCCATTTCACCTTCAAAAACCTGCACTTTAGGTTAGACCCACCACACACACACAGATTTACACATACAGTACACAACCAGTCCAGTTTATTTGTTTGTAGCATATTTGTAGTGTATGTTATGGTACGTTTATTACTCTTATGTTTCTTTCAGGCTGTTTGATGTTGGAGGTCAGAGGTCAGAGAGAAAGAAGTGGATTCACTGCTTTGAGGATGTGACGGCCATTATCTTCTGTGTGGCGCTAAGTGGCTATGATCAGGTTCTGCATGAGGATGAAACCACTGTAAGTACTTCACACACACTTCATACTACTCACAAACACACCACACATATTCTCAGACATGCATCTCATCTGTCTGATTTGGTATTTTCTGCAGAATCGCATGCACGAGTCCCTCATGCTCTTCGACTCTATCTGTAACAACAAGTTCTTCATCGACACCTCCATCATCCTCTTCCTCAACAAGAAAGATCTGTTCGAGGAGAAGATTAAGAAGTCACCACTGAGTATCTGTTTCCCTGAATATACAGGTAAGACTTCCCTCCAGTCTGCATATACACAAACTCAGACAGACACACATGCAGAACAGATGGTTGTAAAGCCTCTCTCACTCTCTGGCTCTGTATCTCTCTTCCTCTCCCACTCTTCTCTCTCCTCTCTCTCGCCCTCACCCACCTTTCCTCCCAATCCCCCCATAGGTGCTAACACTTATGATGATGCTACCGCATACATTCAGGTGCAATTTGAGAGTAAGAGCCGTTCGCCCAACAAGGAGATCTACTGTCACCTGACCTGTGCCACTGACACAGGAAACATCCAGGTAGTGTTTGACGCAGTCACTGACATCATCATCGCCAACAACCTGAGGGGGTGTGGCTTATACTGAGGCCTAGCCCTGCACAGAGGTTGCATTAGAGGGCGTGAGGTGGTTAATAATAATAATAATTTTGATGATATTAAAAGGCATAATTATGTAAATCTACACGTCCAAAGGGACCCAAAGAGCTGCCGCCAGACACCACGACGGATTCTTTGCCATGTTCTGTTCCTCTATTCCTTTTTTTAATTTCAGAATTCCACCACCCCTCTTTTGTTTATTTGTTATCAACATGTGTTTCCTACTGAATGTCTTTCATGTTTTGTTGTTGATTGTATGAACAACTGTAAGATGTGAATCAGAAAAGGGACAGTCCAAGGGGTATATTCTGTTTTCGTGCCATGTTTCGCAACAAATTAGATATAAATGTTATGCATAGAGCGGAGAAGGTCCTCTTTTCCTTGTGATAGAGATTTGTGTCAGCTCTATACATAACATCTCTATCTGCAACATCCAGAACATTGAGCCAAAATAAATGTACCCCTTGGTGCTCCGTTTGCAGAGGTGATGTTGTGCTCTAGGTGATGATGTAATAGGGGAGGTACTGGTGGCTGGGGCTCGTAGTGGGGGTTCTGTCCAGCGTTGGATAGAACCCCCCTCTCTGTTGGACTCACACAGGGCTGCTCTACATGAGCTCCTTCTGCTCTGTTTTATTCCTCTCTCTTTCAAACATCCAGAAGGGGGGGCCGTTCTGTTTGTGTGGCAGGCTCTGCCATTGGTCTCCTGCAGTGTGATGAAATGCCTGTCAGCCAATGATATATCTGTATCGGGTGTGATATCAGTGCCAACCTTCTGAGCATGACAGATAGGGGAATAGAATTAGAGATCATTGATCACTTTCACACTATCTTTACAATATAATGTAACTGAAAGGACGCGTACGCTTTATTATCATCAAATTATTTATGCATTTTATTTCAACCTCATGCCCTCCATGCTTCCTCCTACCTCCTAGAATCCCGTGCCACATATTTATTTCCTGTCCTGTCAGACCGGTGGAACACCACTTCCTGTCTCAGTCTCAGAGGGTCTAGAGCTGCTCGGATGGACCGTCTCAAATGTCACCTCCCATGTAGTGTACTACTTCTTCAAAAGTAGTACATCATAGACTTGCACACTCAAGTCCACTGGTCAGTGATGTATCATATGGTTGTCCCCTGGTCTCCTTTCACTTATCACTTATCACTGAGATGAAAGGACTGGATAGGTTTCCACCGTGTTGTTTTCACTCACTAGTCCTTACAGATTTGTAGTTTTAGGAGAGGACAGCCACAGACCACTGACCAGTCTCTCTGCTTGTTCAAAAGGATCTTCCTGGGTGCTCTTTATGTAATAAAACAATATGTGAATGCTCAGTTATTTGGAAGTTGAGGTAATTTGTAGATTAGATAAGCCACACAGTGCTTAGCTCAGGATGACCCTTGTGAGCAAGCATGCTGAATTCCAAATCCATCCATACTACCCCCTCTAGGAATTCCCGTAGATTTGAAAGGATTTGATTGGTTTAACCTTTTCATGTCCATAACGGAAATGTGTAATATCCTTTAGTACACATGTTGTCTTAGTTTATTGATGGACAAATCTGAAGATTTTATTTACATCTGCCACAGAGTTTGTCTACAACAATGTGAGTTTTTGATATTGTACTATATTTAGTCTTTGGACACATGGGGTTACTGGTTTTTACACATTTCATGAATCAAGTCCTATAAATACATGTTCAAATTATCAGATCTTTTACATTTTTGACATATAGATTGTCCGGACCAATATATATATATATATATATATATATATATATATATATATATATATATATGAAAACAATACCTAAGGAAATCCACACACACACACACACCCCCCTAGAGTGCATGCATCAAATGCAAGTCAATAGAGACTGAAGAGTGAGTGATTTTACAGCATTGTCCCTCTTTCTCAGATCTTAAACATGTTCACATCTTAATAATTTTTGCTATATAGATTGTCTGGACCAATATATAAATATAAAAACAATATCTAAAGAAATCCACACACACTCCTATAGTATATTATACAGCATAAGCAAATCCAATGTAAGTCAATGGCGAGTGAGTCCTGCTACAGCATTCTCCCTCTTTCTCTCCCTCTCTCACAAGCACACGCCTGTGTATACACACCACAGACATCAATGCACACCTGTGTTTGTGTGTGTGTGTGTGTATGTCTGTGGTATGTGTGTGTGTGATAAAATTACTCCATTGAATTTGCTTATACTGTATGTACTCTAGGGTTGTCTGTGTGAGAGGGCGTGGATGTCTTTAAATATTGTTTTTATATTCATATAATGGTCTAAATAATCTACATAGCAAACATTATGATCTGAACATGTTTAAGAGCTGAGAAAGAGAGAACATGTTGTAAAATGTTTCTCTCTGCAGTCTCCATTGGATTTGCAAATACTGCATGTACTCTAGGGGTGTGTGTGTGAGAGAGTGAGTGGATTTCTTTCAATATTGTTTTCATATTTATATTGGTCCGGACAATCTATATACCAAAAATTATTAAGATCTGATCATTTGAACATGTATTCACATGACATGATTCGTGTAATATGTCAAATACAGTAACCCCATGTGTCCAAAGACTAAATATAGTACGATACAGAAACGCCTGTAGTTCACAAACGAGTTGAATCATCTATTTGGCATATTTGGGCTTAACGGGTCAAAGAACAATACTTTCTGCTTTTAAACTATATAATTCTGAAATGTATTTCAAAATACATATGCTGAAGTCATTTTAATGATTATTATTGTCACAAAACCCCAATTTTGGAGGTATGATAGAAAATGACAATCTTAAAACGTCAATGTGGCCTGTCTAGACACTTGTACTAACTATGTTATCACTAAATGTAATGCATTTACACCAAATAGAATTTGTTCAGTGGCACATTTTGATATTGTACTAAATATAGTACATGGAGGTGAATGGGTTAGACAATATGGTAATTGTGTCACCTTCTCTTCTGATTGAGTGGGTGGTATTTTTGACAAATTGCTTTATATATATATATACACACAGAATTGTTTTAGATCTACAGGCGTGCCCAAGCAGCAGGGGCTGGGGTAGAGTTGGAATTCAGCAGCAGTCTCTCAGTGGGAAGTTTGGGTTAACCCTAACCCCTACCCATCTGACCTCTTAACCCTGAGCAGGCCACAGTCAAACCCCGGCTGTCACGTTCTCTCTTTTCACAGAGGAAAAGTACTGCTCTCCACTCATTCACCTGTGCACCTGAAGATACATCCTATCCCTCTATACTCCCTCTATCACATGTCGTTCCTCATTTCTCTCAATCCCCCTTTCCATTTTCACCTTATACACCGTACTGTATATATATGATTATACCAGATTTCTTTTTTTTTTTTACTGTGAATGCTTTTGTTCTGCACCCCTTCCTTCTCCGTAGTTTATTGGTTGCTCTCTCATGTGGAATGTTTGTGCTGAGCCAATCGAATGTTGTGTTTACATTAAAGCCACTTTTCCTAACTATTCCCGCAGCCATATTGAGTATCTTTTTCACCTCTGTCTTTCTCCCAGTGCTTTGTTTGAAATCAACCCAAAGCTCTTCTCATATTCTCATTGATCTGAAATGATCGGATGGGTGCAATATGGTAATAGCTCCATTGACTCTTATGGTTGGATCGGTGGACTTTCCTACATACTGCCTACATGTCTAATCGTCTCAGATCTACCAGAAGTGTCCAGGGGTATATTTCAGACTGAAAACAGGTCTTCTATGCCTCATGAGAGCATAAGGCCTAGATTCAATCCGATCTGCGTTATAGCGCCATTGACATTTAAAGATAATTTCAGATTGAGCCGACATATACAGCGTTTACAGTGAATGCAATCTCCACAAGAACATTGCCTTTAAAGGTGCATGGCCAAAAATGGCAGATTGGATTGAATCTAGCCCTAAGACTTTGCCATCTCCATATGTATGGAACATCATGTCAGGAAATATTGGAAAGTAGCAGCTATCAACAGAATTCCATTTTCTAAGATCATGGTCTATCTTCTAGATTAGACTTTGTCATCAGTTAAAATGTGTTATTTATATATTGAATGATGAGTCTAGATCAGCCGTCTGACCTGGTTCTGTTAGTTTGATGGATTCTATGTTAATTACTGGGTCATTTCAGTGTCAGAAAACATAGGCACACCACTTTCCACCAGAGAGTATAGCTCTTGTCTGTCCCTGCGTGCCCAGTTTCAATATGATGGATTCCGTTAAAGGGCTTTCAATATAAATTAATGACAAAAAAAGACATCTTCGAGAGAACACTTTAATATTTTACATTTAATATGTTGCATAATATTCATTAATCCAAGCCCAAAGGCTCAAATCCATAATCCCACTGTTCCACAATCCCATAGTTCCATTACTGCTGTTACTCCTGGCTCTGATTGGCTGTATGAGGTAGAAGTAGCATTAACTACAGATCTAGGATCAGATCACCCTACCTCAAACCTAACTGTAACCATTTGGGGGTAAAACAAATATCTATCACTGTATTTGTAGTTAGGGGCAACCTCTTCCTCCGCCTCCTATGAGGCCAGCAGAGGTTAGGAGCAGCAGGGACTTCCTCTCAGGGGATCCACCTGCACACTCCTCTTTTTCCTCAAAGACCAATCAGCATGAGTCTAGTCCCATGTAAATATGTGCACCAGCACATTCTCTGGGTAGCAGGGTTAGAGGCGGAGCCTCTTGATGTCCTCACTGCGGAAATCGATGCGGAGTGCCAGAACCTGCCGGACCTCCGCTGGAGTGAGACGCCAAGTTAGAGGACCAGAGTTCGGGCCCCAGTAATCCAGGATCTCTGTTACCTAGAAACACAATAACATACACACAGTTCTGAGAACAGGCCTGTGTATACAGAGACATGAAAGTCTACAAAGTGAGAGGGTCAGTGGTAAATAGATACAGTGCATTCGAAAAGTATTCAGACCCCTCAACCTTTTCCACCTTTTGTTACAATACAGCCTTATTCTAAAATTGATTAAATGTTTTTTTTCTTCCCCTAATCAAACTACACACAATACCCCATAATGACAAAGCAAAAACAGGTATAGATTTTTTTCAAATGTATAAAAAATTAAAAACAGAAATATTACATTTACATAAGTATTCCGACCTTAGTACTTTTTGAAGCACCTTTGGCAGGCTTACAGCCTCGAGTCTTATTAGGTATGACGCTACAAGCTTGGCACACCTGTATTAGGGGAGTTTCTCCCATTCTTGTCTGCAGATCCTCTCAAGCTCTATCAGGTTGGATGGGGAGCATCGCTGCACTGCAATTTTCAAGTCTCTCCAGAGATGTTCGATTGAGTTTAAGTCCGGACTCTGGCTGGGCCACTCAAGGACATCCTGAGAGCTCTGGAGCAGGTTATCATCAAGGATCTCTCTGTACTTTGCTTCATTCATATTTCCCTCGATCCTGACTAGTTTCCCAGTCCCTGCCGCTGAAAAACATTCCCACAGCATGATGCCGCCACCACCATGCTTCACCGTAGGGATGGTGCAAGGTTTCCTCCAGATGTGACGCTTGGCATTCAGGCCAAAGATTTCAATCTTGGTTTCATCAGACCAGAGAATCTTGTTTTTCATGGCCTGAGAGTCCTTTAGGTGCCCTTTGGCAAACTCCAAGCGGGCTGTCACATGCCTTTTACTGAGGAATGGCTTCAGTCTCGCCACTCTACCATAAAGTCCTGATTGGTGAAGTCCTGCAGAGATGGTTTTCCTTCTGGAAGGCTCTCACATCTCCACAGAGGAACTCTGGAGCTCTGTCAGAGTGACCATCGGGTTCTTGGTCACCTCCATGACCAAGGCCCTTATCCACCGATTGCACAGTTCGGCCGGAAGGCCAGCTCTAGGAAGAGACTTGGTGGTTCCAAACTTCTTCCAATTAAGAATGATGGAGGCCACTGTGTTTTTGGGGACCTTCAATGCTGCAGAAATGTTTTGGTACACTTCCCCAGATCTGTCCCTTGACACAATCATGTCTCGGAGCTCTACGGACAATTCCTTCAACCTCATGGCTTGGTTTTTGCTCTGACATGCACTGTCAACTGTGGGACCTTATATAGACAGGTGTGTGTCTTTCCAAATCATGTCCAATCAATTGAATTGACTCCAATCAAGTTGTAGAAACATCAAGGATGATCAATGGAAACAGGATGCACCTGAGCTCAATTTCGAGTCTCATAGCAAAGGGTCTGAAAATAAGCTGTTTTTTATTCTTAATAAATTTGCAAACATTTCGCTTCGTCATTATGGGGTATCGTGTGTAGATTAATAAGGGAAATTATTTAATCAATTTTAGAATAAGGCTATAACGTAACAAAATGTGTAGAAAGTAAAGGGGTTTGAATACTTTCCGAATGCACTGTATGTGACCCCATCTATGTGATTGTCTGTGGGTTGAGAAATGTGTGTGTGTGTGTATACTGCAGATTACCCGCTCCAGGTTGAGGATGGTGGCCATCTGAGTGAGCCGAGCAAACTTGTCCCTAATAGTCCAGGTGGTGACAGTAGTGAGGTAGGCCACCAGAGAACGCAGCTCCTTATCAAACTGAAGCCCTCCCAGCTAAGGGACAGGTACAATAAGGGGTTAAAATCAAGAGCATGAAACAGAAAAAAGGTATCCAGACCAGCAATTAAATATTTAAACAAAGACCACATCAAAAAGGATCAAAGGATCAAACAGAGAACATCCCAGAAAAAGAAAGAGGGGATATGTGGCCTGCAATAAAGTGCTTTAGTATCCTTGCACTAAATTACAGCACACACACACACACACCGTCTAAAGAGGCAGATGCCAAGGGGAAAGAAGCTTCATCTACCATCCTTCTGGAATCATAAATAAAACATTAAAAGAGGGCCTCTTATCATTACGTCACAGATGTGCATGCGGTAGGTGTGATGCCACCCTGTGGCCAGGCCTGGGATAGCTCACCCTGCTGAAGGTGCACTTCAGGACGGTCTTCTCCATCTCCATGGAGACCAAACTGGTCATGAGGCTGGTCAGTGTGTCGTAGATAACTGAAGAGAGCCCCGCCTGAGAGAACAAGAGAGAGAGAGATTATAGAAAGGGAGAGAAGAGAAAGAGTTTGTAAAATGATAATGTGGGAGATGTATTCCTGAGGCTAAGCAAAAGTATGGTTACCTTGAACTCTGCCATGAGCTGCTCGAGGTTGACGATGAGCTGCTGGACCCAGGGGTCATTGGCCTCGTACTCATTAAACTCCTCCTGCACAAAAAAAACATTACAGTCACACACTGGGGGGAAAGGGTATGGCCCAGTGTGTGTGTGTGTTCATACCTCCTCTATGCTGTGTGAGATGGACAGGAAGCTGCTGATCCACGGTTTGACCTGAGGCTTGATGGCTGTGGTGTTCAGCTCCGTCAGGCCCTCCTGAGGGTCACAACTGAGTTAGTTCTACTCCATACAGATTAGACACACTGGTGACGTTATGTAGTTGTATATTGTCTATGCATGTAAATTGGTACACAATTCAGTTTATCACTGTGACTTACAAATAAATGTTGCTGCTAGTACTACTACTGTTACTAGTATTTCTTACACAATGAAGTCAAAGACCCCCTTAACACAACTGCACAGAGACAGATCATGTGTCACTCTGATCTGAGTACATTTCTGCGTCCTCCAACCTGCAAGAGATCCTTGAACTTGCTGGACGTGTTGACGAGGTCTGACAGACAGCTGTCAATCTTAGCTTGCTCTCCTGATCCCGCCCCCTGAGTGAACAACTTGGAGCAATCGCTCTGAGAAAGAGAGAGAGGGGAAAACGTAATTATCTGTGGTATACTACACATAGTGTGTCTTATTGAAATGCTACTCTTTAGAAGACTAAAGAGATGATATAAGCAGTAAGCTAACTCACCTCCAGGTTCCTCTTCAGAGTGGTGATGTTCTCACTACACACCTCCACGTTATTCAGAGTCACCTGGGATAGAAAGAAAGACGGGTGTGAGTGAATGTATGTGTCTGTTGTCTGTTCCATGTTAATCATCAAGAATGCTGCCTTAGTGTGCTCTCTGTGACCAGTTGTGTTTTAGACTGTGTGTGTTTCTTACCAGGAATGATGCCTTGGCATTTTCCGTGCATTCAATGTTCAGTTTGGAGGTAAGTGTTTGTGTGTGTACACAAGTCCCTCACCAGGAAGGCAGCCTTGGCGACCTCTGCGCTGTCAATGCCCAGGTTGTTGAACTTGCCCTGCTGCAGGCTGCTCTGCATCAGACTCACTGCACTGCTCACCCCACGCTGGATGTCCTGCAGCGTGGTCGCAGGGAAGCCCTGCCTCAGCTTATTATACAACACCTCCCTGAGAGAGACAGAGAGAAAGGGGGGAGAAAGATGGAGGGAAAGAGAAGCATGGGTTGGTGGAAGACAGAGAGAAAAAGGAGGGTGTGAGCTGGAATGAGATTCAAATGAGTGTTCAAATTATTGATTGAGTGTGTGTCTAACTGCTGTCTACCTGAAGTCAGACTCTAGCACTGAGGTTGAGTGGTTGATCATGGCACACAGACAGTCAATGCTGGAGCTGGACAGAGCTCTGCTGATGCACTTCTTCACAATGTAGAAACAGTCATCCACCATGCTGGATGTCAGCTGACCCTTCTCATATGTATCCATAGCTACAGCCTTAGAAGAGAGGGGCAAAGGGAATTAATATAAGCATTATTACTATTATGTGGTTACATATGTATACTGTGTATCAAGGGTATTCAAATCTGGGTTTGAGGACGATGACAGCATTGCTGGTTTTCATTATTTTCCTTCTAATGAGGGGCTGATTCAGGGATAAAATGAAACCCCCTGCTATATAGTTAGAAGTGGTGGTTAACCTTGCTGACGGTCTCCCTCATGTAGTACTCCTCCATTGGAATGTAGTAGCCAATCAGCTCCTGCATGAGCTGGCCCAGCATGCAGTGTTTCAGCAGTTTCTCCACATTATGCTTGTGCTCTGTGGCAAGAAACAAAGACAGCCAAACTTACTAACACAGTCAACAACGTGTGTACAGGGTTTTATAAGTGTGTGTGTTGGGTGTCTTACCTTGGACGATGCCAGGTGTTGCCGTAGCATCCCCAACCTCGAAGTCAGCCATCATGCGACGGCGCAGGAATCTTAAGTAAAGCTCCGACCTGGCATTCATCAGAGTGACTTCCAGTAATACAGGATCCAGCTCCCTACACACACACAGGTGAAACGCATCAGAAATACGCATAGTACACATGCATTGCCCTCCACACCAAAAGATGACATTGAGTAATGCTGTTGAAATAAAGTAGGCTGAACTGTCACACTGACCTGGGTTCAATCCTCTCAGTGGGCACACTCTTCATCATGCTGCTCTGGACGATCTGAAACTGCAAGCAGAGACACTCAATTGAATAACACTTTCTTAGCATAGTCTGTAATTTAAAGATCTAATGAATTGAATGCAATCAACACACAGACCTTGTTGTGGTAGTCTCTCTGTTGGATGAACTTGTCAACTACTTTCTGGGCTTGTCGGTCACACTCCTGCTGCAGGTGAGTGATGAGAGTATACAGGTAGCCTGGACCGTAGTACGTCTCTACGATGGGCTGGTGGGTCTCCACAACACGAGCTATGCCTGAAACACACACTAAATATTTTCCACCAATTCTATTTTCCTATACATACACACAAACCAACACGTTTACAGACATGTCTAAAAATACATAATCATTATGGTCAGTCCCTCACCCTCCAGCAGCAGAGTCAGGGTGTCAGCAAAGACCAGGGCAGCTCTCCTCTCTCCCAGCTCTCCTCCCACAGCCAAGAGCAGGTTCTCATCTGCTTTAGAGGCCAGCTGAGAGAGAGAAAAAGACAACCGTGAAGAAACAAATGCACAAGCATTAACGCTCACACACACACTATTGCATGGACAACCCCACTCACCTGGCTGCAGAGGTACTGGCCAAAGCGAGCCAGGCCTTGCTCGTGGAGGCCAAGCAGAGGGAAGATTTTAAAGAATCTTTCCACCTGCGCCAGATCACCCCTGGTAACAGCCTCATCCAGTCTGTCCGCAACCAGGACTTTCAATCGCTGCTCTGCCTCTTGAAGCATGGCCAGGCTAGCGTCCACAGCACTGCCTGAGTAGAAAATAGTATCAAAGACCGCGCAGAACACGTTAGAAGGGACTGGATGACCTTCCCTGATTTCCTGAACTGTCCAATGCTTTTCAGTAACTTTGATCCAAATTCAAAAATGTTTTACACCTCTCCATATTAAAGTCTTTTGACATATTTTCTTATTACCCTTATGAACATAGAAACTTGGATCTGTGCTAGAATGGTTAAAAAGGCCATCAAATAAATAATCCCACATCAGTGCATCCCTACAAAATATTAACGTCTAAAACCAGATAGAAAGTATGTAGAAATGATAATGGACTTTCCTATTTTTAAATAACTAATAATCATTTATTTTGACAAAACAAAAATCGATCCCAAAAAAAGCTGCGGCCCTCGGTTGAATTTAGAAATCCCAATGCAGCCCTCGATACAAAATGATGTGTGAAGTGTGATGTGAGTAGGGTTGCAAAATTATAGGAACTTTCAATAAATTTCCTGGATTTCCAGAAATCCTGTTTGGAGGATTCTGGATTTTCAGCTCATTCCAACCAGGTTTCCTGGAAAACTATGGAAATGATTAAAAGTTCCCGGAATTGTACAACCCTAGTTGTGAGTTGTGGTGGAGCATAGGCCCCTACGCTCCACCACAACTAGGGTTTTAAGAACTTTTAATAATTTCCCTTACTCTCTTCTCCTTGGCGACTTAGCTCAATGACTGATTGGTCGAGAGAAAGGTAGCGGTGGATGTGGGCAGCAGCCTGTTCATAGTCCTCATTGTGTAGCGCCGTCTGAACGCCGTCTGTACAGAACTTCAGGTCCAGGATGTCATCAGCCCGCTGGATAACCTTATAAAGCCGGGTCTGTTAACACACATACAAACAGAGCGTCATTACATCACTCATTGGAGCTGATCGGAACATAATTTTATATCCTAATCCCTCTCTTAACTATGTCTACACACATACAGTAAGTGTGTGATTAGCTTGGTTTCGATGCGAATGTTCAAAAATCTGCATTAAGATATATGCATTTACACACCAGTGGGAAACTGACTTATTGCGGATAAAAATCTGTGCGTGATGATGTATTGCACACAAAATGTAAATTTTTGCTTAAGTTGTCGTGTACTGAATAAAAAAAAAAGTGAAAGTTCAATGTGTTTCCATCGCATTTCCAACTAGTTTTGTCATAAAAACTGTTGCATTAAATAGCAAATGTGCCTGCTCTGGTCTTGGCATGTGCGCTCTAGCCAACAGTTTGCAGATACATCTAGGCTAGTCTACATGAGATTATTTTGGATAAGAGCTAGAATATTTTCTAGTTTTCTAGTTAAGCATCGATCATCATGTGACCAGAATAAGAACCTCAATATTTCTTGGAAAGGAGTATCAAGCTCATCTCCATGCACTTTCATCACCCTGTGAAATTCATCATAACTTATTTCCACACACCATATCATTGCATGACTCCAAGTTTACCGCGTTGATGGTCACCACTACCAACAAACACCCCATAATATCTGGCCTTCTGCCCTCCCTAAATCGTGGCATTGAACGGTCCAGCAGACTTTTAGCCCTCAATAACTGGCTACGAGACTAATGCAGCTCTGTAGGAGTAACATTTATTGACAATATTTATACCTTCTGGAAACAAAGCTCTTTTTATAAGGAGGATGGGTCCCAGCCAAATAGTTTGGGTTCCTGGATCCTTTCACAGCATTACAATGACCCAAAGCATTACAAAGATAATGACTTATCAATGAACCAAAGCCCAGCTCAGTTAATCCCTACCATTGTGTCAATGAGTTGTCAAAATTCTTCAGCAAATTAACATTATCCCAGGGATGTTGGAAGACACAATGTAGGTAACTGAATTTATTTCCCTCTTACTGCTTCTGCTGATCCCAAAACTATTGTATGCAGTAATCATGTGCCTATGAACCAGATTTCTACTGTTACCTACTGAGCCGGTGTGCCCTAGTAGGAAATCCACTGTGTGCAGCTCACCCTGCACTAACATAAATAACATGAGCATGTATACTTCTGCTAAGCTCACCAGTAAAGCAATGAAAACAATCAAGCATCCCAGAAAAGTGCTAAAAATGTTAACGTTAACATATGTAGCTTAAGAAACAAGGTTAATGAAATTGTCAGGGGTTCACCTTGGGGTCATGATAGGGGCTGTATCAAATGTTTGATGTATTATAATAATTGATTATGCTTATGTTGTATTAATATTTATGGTGTCCTAGACTATAGATTAACTAATATATATATTTTCATTATAAAGGTTTAATATTGTTCCAGCCTTTTCTAAATCTCTGCCTCTTATAAAGAAACGGTCTGAGAAATGTGTGACAGACAGAACTCTGCAGGGGAGTGTAAGAGATAAGAGACTAGTCAGACATTCCACTATAAATCAACATGGGGAGTGGGCATTTACTGCTATTTTAGATAACACTAAAACTCTTGTTTATATAGCTGTGTAGGCATGATTTTGGTATCATGAGTAGAAGGTAATGACGTAGGCAGTGACATCACTAAGATATATGACTGTAGGAATAATAAAACAACTCGGACCCTTTTCTATTTTGCAGAACTTACTCAGAAACATACGTGCATACGTGAAATGAATGATTGATGATTTGTATTTTATTTGTTAGAAGTAATTCAGCAACAATTACCCATTACTAGTTATTTTATTTTGGAGAGGTGGCTTGACGAGGCTGTCTGAGGCTACCCTCACAAGAGTAACTGTTCAGCTTGCCTGGTAGAAAGCTCATCAAATTCAGATTTGAGTAGTTGGCTCTCTTTATGCAGATCAGAGGAAGGATCCGTGGCATACTTCTCATCCAATGTGGCTATGGATTCACTCAGGTCCCGAAGTCGCTGAGAGCGAACTCTGTTTTCTTTGGCTGTATATTAAATAATTTGACCACGTAGGTACAGTGCCTTGCGAAAGTATTCGGCCCCCTTGAACTTTGCGACCTTTTGCCACATTTCAGGCTTCAAACATAAAGATATAAAACTGTATTATTTTGTGAAGAATCAACAACAAGTGGGACACAATCATGAAGTGGAACGACATTTATTGGATATTTCAAACTTTTTTAACAAATCAAAAACTGAAAAATTGGGCGTGCAAAATTATTCAGCCCCTTTACTTTCAGTGCAGCAAACAAAATGATAATCTAAATTGAGTATAGCAGATAAAAAGGAAGAAATTAAACTTGTGTCATCCCAATTGGGAGCTTAAACACTAGCCAAAACAAGAGGGGTAGAAAACAGTTTACCGGTTACTATGACATATCGTCCCTTAGGATCAGCAATAACCTCAGAAGCTACAAAGGGAGTAGATTTATCAACCAAAATGGCAGCACCTCTTGATTTACTATGAAAGTTAGAGTGGAACACTTGACCAACCCAGTCCCTACGCATCCTAAAATGCTCACCAGTCCTCAAGTGAGTCTCTTGTAGAAATGCAACATTTGCATTCAAACCCTTTAAGTGTTTTAACACCCTCTTACGCTTCACATGATTGTTAACCCCTTTGATGTTCCACGAAATGTACTTGATCGCATTATTTCGGCCCCCCTGGGCATTCCCGTTATACAATCCTGTCATTAGAGCATAGAGTGGAAAAGCAATGAGCGCCCCAAAAAAACAGAATAACTTGGCTGAGAGTAATAATGTACGGTGCAAGATGTTTGGAAAAAGTACAGAACAAAAAACAAAAAAGACAGAATGGCAACATTAGAACTGAACAATTCAACCTCTCCCCCCCATGTTATAGCATGTTATAACTAAACATAATTGTACCACAGGTGGGCTACTTACAATCCACAGTTCATAAGCAACAGTTGCTGAACTATGAGCAAGTTCAAGACTTCTTGATGTGATGTTGAATGTGAGCCATAGCCTCATCCGGAGACTCAAATGTGTAGTCTTTACCATCATGAGATGAGGGCCGGGAATCACAGTCCATACTTCACACTTGGATGGTCCCATAGTAGTCGTTTGGCCTGTCCGAAAGCTGCGCGCTGCCTGGAAACAGTGAGGGAGTAGTCCTGGTAGATGGAGAAGCTCTGTTCTTGAAAGCTCAGAGTGGTATTGCGGGCTCGTCGGAGAATCTCCATCTTCTCATGGAAAAAGTGCACTCTAAGAATTATGTCACGGGGCCTCACACCATCCTGGGGCTTTGGGCGCAGCGACCGGTGGGCACGATCAATCAGGGGCTTTTCATCTAAGGCAAGAACATCCTTCAGCAGCCCAGAAACGAAATCCGTGGTGCGAGGCATTTCCGCGGACTCTGGGACCGATACAAGTCTCAGGTTATTGCGGTGAGAGAATCCCTCTAAACTCACACAGCTCTCCTTCACCTTTTTCAAATCCGCAGCCAGGCGTTTTACGTCAGCCTCCAGGGATGTAGATAAGTTGGAGACATTGGTAGCGGAGGTCTCCAGTGCTGCAATCGTTGTAGTGTGCGAAGCTGTTGTTGTTCTGAGTGATGTGATGTGATTGCTGGCACCGTCTCGTTCCGCAGGATGGTTAGATCTGCTTTTAAAGTATCAGAAACCTCCTGTATTCGGGCCTCAATCGTAGCAACCACCTTCATTTTCATTTCAACTATCTCAGAGCGTAGTAGTTTGATGGCCTCGAGAATGTTCATTTCAGCGCCAACAGGCCAAGCCGCACCATATCCTGAAAGGCCACTCAGCAAGGAAGAAGCCACTGCTCCAAAACCGCCATAGAAAAAGCCAGACTACGGTTTGCAACTGCACATGGGGACAAAGATCATACTTTTTGGAGTAATGTCCTCTGGTCTGATGAAACAAAAACAGAAATGTTTGGCCATAATGACCATCGTTATGTTTGGAGGAAAAGGGGGAGGCTTACAAGCCGAAGAACACCATCCCAACAGTGAAGCACGGGGGTGACAGCATCATGTTGTGGGGGTGCTTTGCTGCAGGAGGGACTGGTGTACTTCACAAAATAGATGGCATCATGAGGCAGGAAAACTATGTGGATATATTGAAGCAACATCTCAAGACATTAGTCAGGAAGTTAAAGCATGGTTGTAAATGGGTCTTCCAAATGGAAAATGATCCCAAGCATACTTACAAAGTTGTGGCAAAATGGCTTAAGGACAAGAAAGTCAAGGTATTGGAGTGGTCATCACAAAGCTCTGACCTCAATCCTATAGAAAATTTGTGGGCAGAACTGAAAAAGCTTGTGCGAGCAAGGAGGCCTACAAACCTGACTCAGTTACACCAGATCTGTCAGGAGGAATCGGCCAAAATTCACCCAACTTATTGTGGGAAGCTTGTGGAAAGCTACCCAAAACATTTGACCCAAGTTAAACAATTTAAAGGCAATGCTACCAAATACTAATTGAGTGTATGTAAACTTCTGACCCACTGGGAATGTGATGAAAGAAATAAAAGCTGAAATAATTTACTCTCTCTACTATTATTCTGACATTTCACATTCTTAAAATAAAATGGTGATCCTAACTGACCTAAGACAGGGAATTTTTACTAGGATTAAATGTCATGAGTTCTTTATTCAAGTGGTAGTAGTTTATCTTTAGCTTTTGAAAATGCCCAAAGAGCATTTAACATTATACAACAGAATCTGTATGATGTAAAGCTGATTCTAAATTCTGGTAAAACAAAATGCATGGTATTTTCAAATGCCAGGCATGTCACAAATCATGTCATTGCTACATTGGCTGGACATACTATAGAGCAAGTTAAAGTGTACAACGATTTGGGTGTGTGGGTTGATGATAGGCTGAGCTTCATGTAGAGAACTTGATAAGGAAGCTCAAGCTGAAATAGGATTTTATTACCGGCATAAGGCTTGTTTCTCTTTTGAGGCCAGGAAGGAGCTGGTACAACGTACATTACTGTTGGTTTTAGATTTGAGTGATGTTATATACACTGCTCCAAAAAATTAAGGGAACACATCCAAGATCTGAATGAATGAAATATTCTTATTAAATACTTTTTTCTTTACATAGTTAAATGTGCTGGCAACAAAATCATACAAAAATGATCAATGGAAATCACATTTATCAACCCATGGAGGTCTGGATTTGGAGTCACACTCAAAATTAAAGTGGAAAACCACACTACAGGCTGATCCAACTTTGATGTAATGTCCTTAAAACAAGTCAAAATGAGGCTCAGTAGTGTGTGTGGCCTCCACGTGCCTGTATGACCTCCCTACAACGCCTGGGCATGCTCCTGATGAGGTGGCGGATGGTATCCTGAGGGATCTCCTCCCAGACCCGGACTAAAGCATCCGCCAACTCCTGGACAGTGTGGTGCAACGTGGCATTGGTGGATGGAGCGAGACATGATGTCCCAGATGTGCTCAATTGGATTCGGGTCTGGGGAACGGGCGGGCCAGTCCATAGCATCAATGCCTTCCTCTTGCAGGAACTACTGACACACTCCAGCCACATGAGGTCTAACATTGTCTTGCATTAGGAGGAACCCAGGGCCAACCGCACCAGCATATGGTCTCACAAGGGGTCTGAGGATCTCATCTCGGTACCTAATGGCAGTCAGGCTACCTCTGGCGAGCACATGGAGGGCTGTGCGGCCCCCCAAAGAAATGCCACCCCACACCATGACTGAACCACCGCCAAACCGGTCATGATGGATGATGTTGCAGGCAGCAGAACGTTCTCCACAGCGCCTCCAGACTCTGTCACGTCTGTCATGTGCTCAGTGTGAACCTGCTTTCATCTGTGAAGAGCACAGGGCACCAGTGGCAAATTTGCCAATCTTGGTGTTCTCTGGCAAATGCCAAACGTCCTGCACGGTGTTGGGCTGTAAGCACAACCTCCACCTGTGGACGTCGGGCCCTCATACCACCCTCATGGAGTCTGTTTCTGACCGTTTGAGCAGACACATGCACATTTGTGGCCTGCTGGAGGTCATTTTGCAGGGCTCTGGCAGTGCTCCTCCTGCTCCTCCTTGCACAAAGGCGAAGGTAGCGGTCCTGCTGCTGGGTTGTTGCCCTCCTCCACGTCTCCTGATGTACTGGCCTGTCTCCTGGTAGTGCCTCCATGCTCTGGACACTACGCTGACAGACACAGCAAACCTTCTTGCCACAGCTCGCATTGATGTCCCATCCTGGATGAGCTGCACTACCTGAGCCACTTGTGTGGGTTGTAGACTCCGTCTCATGCTAGAGTGAAAGCACCGCCAGCATTCAAAAGTGACCAAAACATCAGCCAGGAAGCATAGGAACTGAGAAGTGGTCTGTGGTCCCCACCTGCAGAACCACTCCTTTATTGGGGGTGTCTTACTAATTGCCTATAATTTCCACCTGTTGTCTATTCAATTTTTTTATTTTTTATTTTACCTTTACCAGGCAAGTCAGTTAAGAACAAATTCTTATTTTCAATGACGGCGTAGTGGGTTAACTGCCTGTTCAGGGGCAAAACGACCTTGTCAGCTCGGGGGTTTGAACTTGCAACCTTCAGGTTACTAGTCCAACACTCTAACCACTAGGCTACCCTGCCGACCCCCCCCCCCCCCAATTTGCACAACAGCATGTGAAATTTATTGTCAATCAGCGTTGCTTCCTAAGTGGACAGTTTGAGTTCACAGAAGTGTGATTGACTTGGAGTTACATTGTGTTGTTTAAGTGTTCCCTTTATTTATTTGAGCAGTGTATATATGCAGGCCTCAGCCACTACCCTGAGAGCACTTGATTCAGTATATCATGCAGCCCTCAAGTTCATTACAAATCAAAAACGTCTAACACATCATTGTGATCTCTACAGCGCTGTTGGCTGGTCGTCATTGACCTTGCGTAGGCTTAAACACTGGTATACACTGATTTATAAGGCCATATTGGGTAAAATGCTCTGTTCTTTTTTAGTCAGGTCAGTAAATAAATATCAATTAGGGTCCCATTCTGATTTGCTTCTAACAGTACTAAAAATTAGAACAGGTCATGGTAGAAATAGTTTTAGTTACTTAGCACCGTGGTCCTGGAATTCTCTCCTGAACATTTTAAAATGTGATGATCTAGTTTCGTTGGTGGAGTTTAAACACTTGATCGATGTATATCATAGAAAAGTGTAATTGTTTTTAGGCCAGCTGTTTTTAGTCAAGATGTTTGTGTTTTTAATGTAATTGTTGTACTGTATGTGTGTTTATAGTTTTGTTTAATGTTGTGTTGGTGTATGTAATTTGTTTTGTCTGAAACGTTCCCCATGCTGCTATTGGACCAGGTCTCTCTTGGAAAAGAGATATCATCTCAATGAGAAAAATCTGTATAAATAAAAGGTCAAATAAAATAAATAAAAACTGAGTTTAAATCTACTTGGCTAAGGTGTATGTAAACTTCCGACTTCAACTGTAGATCAAAGCACAGGGAAGAAACATGTAGGATTTACTGTAGTAGATGTGGAAGGTGATTCGGCCCCTACCAGACCATTTATCAGCGCAACAGGCAGATTTATTAGCTCTGACCACAGCTTGTGAATTGGGGGAAGGGGAGGCCTTTACTGTCTACTCAGACTCAGCATATGCCATTGGGGTTTGTTTGTCATGGTGTGGGATTTGGAGAGCAAGAGAGTTTACTAATACCACAGGCACACCTATTAATAACAGACCTTATGTTGAACAGTTGATTGAAGCTATGTGAAAACCTAACACATTGGCTATTGTTAAGGTTGAGGCACACACGGGTTGGTGTGAATATCCTAGAATTGGTCACAGCATAGCTGATGAGGCGGCCAAATTGGCTGTTTCCCGTTGTCACACACATGCATTCTATTTTTAGTCGTTTGTGTCATCTGAAACTACGAATCTTGAGAAACAGCAGCAGGCTGATATTCTCAAATCACCAAGTGTGGAGGGAGGGTGTGCTTTCTGTCCTAGGTCTAGCTTATGGCTACATCTTTTTTTCTGGGATGCCCGGTTTACCATCAACCATGATCTTTAATATTTGCCGATTGGCTCATGGAGTGAGCCATTCGTCAAAGGGGGATATTTAGTAGGAGGTGAAGATTTCGGCAGAATGGTTTTCCCAAATTTGAATCAGCACGTAAAACAGTTAATTTATCGTTGCGCGACATGTTTGTTATATAACATAGACAAGGGAACTCCACTGCAACCATGGAAGTTCCCCACTCCAAAATGACCTTTTGTCCACCTTGCTATGGATTTCATAGACATGATCGAGCAGAAAGAAAGAAAGAGATATTGCCTGGTGATAATTGACAGGTTTACCAGGTGGGTGGAACCATCCCACCACCAACTGCGTTGCGTGAACAGTTGCAAAATTGCTAGTTAGGGAAATTATACTCGGGTTCGGAGTGCCTGAGGTTTGTTTGCAGACAATGGGACCCATCTCATAGGAGATGTGGTTGCCCAAATGGCCAAAATGGGTGTTGACCAGAAGTTTGTGTCCATCCATCAACCACAGAGTAACAGGAGTTACTGAGAGGTCTGGACCCTGAAAGGCTCCCTTTTCCAAACTATGCCATTCCACAGGAATAACATGGGCAGAGGGATTACATCTTGTCCTCATGAAAATGCGCAGCAGCCTTAACAAAGGTATTGGGTGTACACCTTATGAAATGTTAACAAGACGACCAATGAACCCCCCAGGGCGAGACCTATGACTGACCGACAGATAGACATAACCGAGACACAGTGTAACCATCTTGAGTACATGAAGGAACTAACTTCTGTTGTAAGTTTTCTCCACTCTCACACTAGGAAAGCAGCAGAACCAATCCCAGGTGAAGACCCTGATGAGCTACCCATAAACGTTGAAGACTGGGTGAAACTCAGGGTCCACAAGCGGAAATGGAACCAACCTCGATGGATGGGTCTGTTCCAGGTAACCATGGTAACACCAACAGCCCTGCGGGTAGAGGAGAGGTCCGACTGGCATCATATCTCCCAGAGTGGAAGCCATGGATGAGCGACTGGAGGGAGAGCAGGGCCCTGAGAACATCTGAAGGAGGAAGAAGGTCCGAGCCAAAGGACAGAAGCAGAGGGCCGAGACCAAAAGCCAGAAGAACCAACAAAGGGTTCACAGAACCTGAAGAGTCATCAGATGTCGAGGACACCATCATACACACACACACACTATGGTTGTGAAACAAGAAAATCGCAACCATGGAAACACACATACAGGGTAATTATTGCTTTCCAAATCCTACTCGTTCCCTTTGTGGACAGGGATGTGGAGAATAATAAATGGGTGGAAGCAGTGACAGACATAGGATTACAGGGGAAGGGGAACACATCTGGCACACGGGTAATGATTTTCCAGAAACCCACCTCCACAGCCTTACTTTGGGGAACCAATTGGAAAGAATGATTTTGGATGTGGATTACTCCATTTTATGCAAAGGAACAATACTAGGGTTTGACAAAGAAACAGCTATCATACTACTCTGATGTTGGTTACTAAGGGGAAGGAAGCAGCATGGGAAGGTGGATTATGCAATAAGACAAAAGGTAATAGTTCAGATGCAGCTAAAGAATTTAAGGAGGGTGGGCCAATTGAGACTAAATGGCCAAGGTGGAAGAAGGTTCCTAGCGTACAACCAGGTAACAATTCCCAGCTGAGTAAATGCATAGGACCTCCAAAAGTACAATGGGGAGAGTATCTGACTGGCAGTGTAAAGCCCCTAAATGATAAAGGAGATGTTGTGTTGAGAGGATTAAAACCTACAAAAACTCCCCCTGTTTGTATCTGCAACTCAGGGAATGCGGATGTAGGAAACACCACTAATTGCCTGTCTTACACAGGCCTAAAAACAGATACCAGTAGTATTGATGTACTGGATGGGCAACAATTGATAACTAGGGTAAATGTGTCAAACATAGGCAAAGGCATGGAGACACCTCCGGATCATCTCTGGATCTGTGGGGGTGATGGCTACATTTTCCTCCCCAGGGGATGGAAAGGGTGTTATTTGGGGAAAACTGAACTGACAGTAGCAACATTACTTGCTTCCGAGTTGCTGAACAGTTCTTTGCAAATTAGTTTCAGATCGAATGGCAGAGCTAAAAGAGCAGTGGCTCAAAATAATGAAGCTTATGGACATCTGCTGTCTCAGCCCTAGTAATGATGGCAGCCCTAGTAAAGTAATCTTTCCGGGTGCAGGAGTTGTAGGTAAGGGGATTAACAATTTGACATACTCCATGCAGGCCCTTACTAATTTCATAGTACAGTGTTTTACTCAGTTGTCACTAAATGTGCAGAATTTGAAGGCAGTAGTGACCAGAGATGAAATGGCACATATTGGCTAAAGACAGAGGGGCCTACAGGTCCCTGGGAATAGACGATGAGGATGCTCAAATAGCTGACCAATCAGCCTGTTACCAACCCTCAGTAAACTTTTGGGAAAAATGGTGTTTGACCAGATACAATACTATGTTCCAGTAAACAAATTGACAACAGACGTTCAGCACGCTTATAGGGAAGGACATTCAACAAGCACAGCACTTACACAAATGACTGATGATTGGCTGAGAGAAATTGATAATAAAAATATTGTGGGGGGGCTGTTTTGTTATACTTCAGTGCGGCTTTTGACATTATAGTCTGCTGGAAAAACGTATGCGTTATGGCTTTACACCCCGCTATACTGTGGATAAGGAGTTACCGGTCTAACAGAACACAGAGGGTGATCTTTAATGGAAGCCTCTCCAACATAATCCAGGTAGAATCAGGAATCAGGGCAGCTGTCTAGGCGCCTTCATTTTTTCAAACTTTACTAACGACATGCCAGTGGCTTTGAGTAAAGCCAGTGTGTCTATGTATGCGGATGACTCAACACTATACACGTCAGCTACTACAGCAACTGAAATGACTGCAACACTTAAAGAGCTGCAGTTAGTTTCAGAATGGGTGGCAAGGAATAAGTTAGTGCTAAATATTTCAAAAACTAATGCGTCTGTTTGAACTACTGGCACACAGCTCGGACATCCTTGCATACACCCACAAGACATGGCACCAGAGGTCTCTTCACAGTCCTGAAGTCAAAAACAGACTATGGGAGGTGCACAGTACTACATAGAGCCATGATTACATGGAACTCTATTCCACATCAAGTAACTCATGCAAGCAGTAAAATTTGATTTAAAAAACAAATAAAACACAACTTATGGAACAGCGGGGACTATGAAGAGACAGACACATGCATACACACACATGATAACATACGCACTATACACACACGTACACATGGATTTTGTGTTGTAGATGTGGTAGTAGAGAAGTGGCCTGAGGGCACACAGGCCACAGCAGCAGCCAATGGGGATCCATAATAAATACAAATAAAATGTTCAATTTTTGCACATAAAGGCATTTCCCCCGCCATTTCTCACATTCTTTTTTTTATAGACACAAAAATCCACCATGTCAAATTAACAAATTATCAGTTTGCATTTTTAAAAATTGTACTGAAACTTCCTGTTTCCATCACAGCTGTCGCAATTTTTTTTAAATACGGTATGACTTTACTCGTATAAAAACTATGGATGGAAAAGTGCTTTCCGTGAGTCTATATGGGTGTAAATAGCATGTCTGTAGATAGTACCTTCGCCAGGTCTAGCTGGCGGACTTTGCTGCTGACATTCTCTGCCAGGCTGCAGGTGAAGGTAATCATGCCAGACAGCTGACTGGCATCTCCTCCTATCAGCTGCAGGTTGGGCCTGGGGGACAATGTGACAGGAGAATTGATATTGGATTAGACATGGTATTTATCTCAATAGTCTATCGTAGCTTTCACAACTAATCTCCTTTCCTTCATCTATAATGATCTGAAATGGTTGAAATCACAGTGGTGAATATCTACCAGATATTGCTTTCCCCAGAGTCCATCTCTTCCACACCAGTGCAAATGAAGAAATGTGATAAGGAATGGAAACTTCTTGATTATTGGGATGTACTCACAGACAGTGAAACTTCTCTCCTTCTCTAAAGTACACACACTTACCCCATCCTTTGAAGAGCGAGCATCTTGGTGTCAATGTTCCCCTGCTGCCCAACCAACTTCTCCAGCTCAGTCTCCACCTTTTTCTGTGGTAGATGAACACACAAAGACCGTCAGTCTCTCTCACCCTCCCGGCATTATAGCTTTAATGTGTCATTCATCTTCAATAGATAAAGGCAATGGATAATTAAGCAATAAGACCCGAGGAGGTGTGGTATATAACCAACATACCACGGCTAAGGGCTGTTCTTAAGAACGCAGAGTGCCCTTAGCCGTGGTATATGAACCCCGAGGTCCTTTGCTGCTATTATAAACTGGTTACCAACGTAATTCGAACAGTAAACAAGCATTTTTTATCATACCCGTTGTATACGGCCAATCAGCATTCAGGGCTTGAACCACCCAGCTTATAAGGCAGATAGAGTATAATGCCAAAAGAAAAATGCTTCTGGTTTAGCTAGCTATGCTAACACAGTCTATGGGTACATCTTTGCATCCCTACAGCTGCCCGCTGGAAGAATTCTCACCTCCTCGGTGCAGAGTTGCTGGTAGACCCGCTCCAGATCATCCAGCTCCGTCAGAGCTGAGATAGCCTCCATGCTCACGGCATATACACATGCAGAATCGCATCGCTTCACTGCTATGGGGCTGCTCTCGGCCATCTTTTTCTCACATAAACAGAAAACGTGTCACTTCCGCGTTCGCTCGCGCAGTAAGTGCACGGGCACATTTCCTATAGCCGTTAAGCGTCGCTATTTTAGCAGGATTTGGCAATTGGGATTTTTGTATGCATTAATTCTAAAGAAATATATTGCCATTCAATTCCCTGTGTCATGTCTGTACTTGAAGTACTGGAATTCAGCATGTCTTCACCAAAACTCCAAATAACAGTAATTAACTTCAAACATATTCGACAATGTGCCATTTCAAAGTTCATGTGGATGAATTACAAAACAAATATGTCAGGACACAATACTTTATTCAATTCATCATTTGACAACACTCCACAAAATGTTCTAAGTGTTTAATATTGTGTTAGCACCCCAGAACTGCACATATATGGTTGTTTCTTCACAGAATGGTGTCCAGAGTATGGTAAAGGAAAGTCTATGGATGTTATGAATAGAGCCTGTGGTTGCTTTGTAGGTCTCTATTTCAGCAGAGCCCCAATAAGGACTTGCTAATCGTCACCCATTTCCACATCTTGTAACTTCTGCACCATCTTCTCCTCCATAACCTTGGTTTTGCCTGCATATGGGGGGAAAATTGATTAGCAAAATTCTATATTTCATTATGCAAACTCAAAGTGGAATGAATGCCATCACCTAATTTCTCAAATTATACACTGCTCAAAAAAATAGGGAACACAAAAAAAACACATCCAAGATCTGAATGAATGAAATATTCTTATTAAATACTTTTTTCTTTACATAGTTGAATGTGCTGACAACAAAATCACACAAAAATTATCAATGGAAATCAAATTTAGCAACCCATGGAGGTCTGGATTTAAAGTGGAAAACCACACTACAGGCTGATCCAACTTTGATGTCATGTCCTTAAAACAAATCAAAATGAGGATCAGTAGTGTGTGTGGCCTCCACGTGCCTGTATGACCTCCCTACAACGGCTGGGCATGCTCCTGATGAGGTGGCGGATGGTCTCCTGAGGGATCTCCTCCCAGACCTTGACTAAAGCATCCGCCAAGTCCTGAACAGTCTGTGGTGCAACGTGGCGTTGGTGGATGGAGCGAGACATGATGTCCCAGATGTGCTCAATTGGATTCAGGTCTGGGGAACGGGCGGGCCAGTCCATAGCAGCAATGCCTTCCTCTTGCAGGAACTGCTGACACACTCCAGCCACATGAGGTCTAGCATTGTCTAATGGCAGTCAGGCTACCTCTGGCGAGCACATGGAGGGCTGTGCGGCCCCCCAAAGAAATGCCACCCCACACCATAACTGACCCTCCGCCAAACCGGTCATGCTGGAGGATGTTGCAGGCAGCAGAACGTTCTCCACGGCGTCTCCAGACTGTCACATGTGCTCAGTGTGAA
Organism: Oncorhynchus mykiss; assembly: GCF_013265735.2. NCBI lineage: Eukaryota > Metazoa > Chordata > Actinopteri > Salmoniformes > Salmonidae > Oncorhynchus > Oncorhynchus mykiss. The sequence goes on along the minus strand of NC_048570.1, from coordinate 68,643,499 downwards.
CCTGCTTTCATCTGTGAAGAGCACAGGGCACCAGTGGCGAATTTGCCAATCTTGGTGTTCTCTGGCAAATGAAAAACGTCCTGCACGGTGTTGGGCTGTAAGCACAACCCCCACCTGTGGACGTCGGGCCCTCATACCACCCTCATGGAGTCTGGAGGTCATTTTGCAGTGCTCTGGCAGTGCTCCTCCTGCTACTCCTTGCACAAAGGCGGAGGTAGCGGTCCTGCTGCTGGGTTGTTGCCCTCCTACGGCCTCCTCCACGTCTCCTGATGTACTGGCCTGTCTCCTGGTAGCGCCTCCATGCTCTGGACACTACGCTGACAGACACAGCAAACCTTCTTGCCACAGCTCGCATTGATGTTCCATCCTGGATGAGCTGCACTACCTGAGCCACTTGTGTGGGTTGTAGACTCCGTCTCATGCTACCACTAGAGTGAAAGCACCGCCAGCATTCAAAAGTGACCAAAACATCAGCCAGGAAGCATAGGAACTGAGAAGTGGTCTGTGGTCCCCACCTGCAGAACCACTCCTTTATTGGGGGTGTCTTGCTAATTGCCTATAATTTCCACCTGTTGTCTATTCCATTTGCACAACAGCATGTGAAATTTATTGTCAATCAGTGTTGCTTCCTAAGTGGACAGTTAGATTTCACAGAAGTGTGATTGACTTGGAGTTACATTGTGTTGTTTAAGTGTTCCCTTTATTTTTTTGAGCAGTGTATACATACATACACACAATGTAAAATACTAACAGCAACAAGGGAAATCGGTGAACTCACCTGCATGTGGGGCTTTGATGAGGTGAATGTTCTTCTTCACTTCGCTGATGGCTTCCTCCTTTTCCAACTGCTTGCCCTTCTTCAGTCTGATCAAGAAAGGGATAGAGGAAATATGGCAAAATCAATTTGAAAACAGTGCTTAAAGGCATATCAGACTCCAATACTTGGCAAAACTGGCCTTATGTTAGCCTAGTTATTTTCCTCTAACTCATAGTAATGTTATGAAGCAGGGACTGTGTACTTAAAGTTTAACTCACTCTACGGAATACTAATATTACCATTATAAAGTTGGAAGTCCCATGCCTTCCTAGTGTGGCCAACAATTTCAAATTGAACCAGGCTCTTATCTGTGGGAGGAATGCTAGGGCTCACCTGTTGAAGATGAACTGTGCCTGTCGTTTCCGTTTTATTCCTTCCACCTTCCTCATTGCCTCCACTGAAAATAACAAAATTAGTTGGATTTAACAGATCAACAAGGTTATTAACAAAAACGTAGAAGTTAGCTACAGTTGTCTTGATGTTATGCTGTAGTAGTAACATACACCATCATGGAACATACAGTAACGTTTGTCATGTAAATGTGCGGAGGGCATGATCTCAATCTGTCATGTGAGAATTGACTTGAATAGAGTATGAAAACAATTGAAAGATTTAAGTGAGGGCAGGGATGTAATAAGTAAGAACCAAATGGGCCAAAGCAGAGGCACCTATCAGGGGTGTATTCATTACACCCGATTCTGTTGCAAAATGTTAATTAAGTCTATCAGAAACTGTTTACTCCAAGCGGAATACGATTTGCAACTAAAACTAGAATTTATATTGGACAAATTCAGGTAGGTCCATCCCGGTTTCATTATTTTTGTTTGGTTCTTAAAACGGTAAACCGTTTCCATGGCAAGAAGTACTGAATACAGCGCTGACTTGTCCAATAAGAAACACACATTTTCATTGCAAAACGTTTCACTACGGTTTGCACTAATAAATACACCCCTGGACTTTAGCCATAACAAGTACCTGTCTTGCTCCACAATTCCCTCTGGTACTTGACGGCCACATTTCTGCGCTTCTCGAACTCCAAGCAGTTATCCTGTGTTGGAAATAATTCATTAAGAGACTCAAGGGCAAACGTTTATGATGGTTAATCAATCATATCACATTCTACAACTTGCATGGGTGAATGTGAGAACTCACCACTGTCAATTCCTTGCCCGATGCTTTCCTGAAAGCCTTGGTCCATCTGGTCTTTCTTGGATTACGCTTCTTCTTGAAGTTTTTGAGGCATTTTGATTTACAAAACCTGAACGTCTGAGAAGACATTTTAGTCATTACTTAATTTATACACATGGTAGCAGCAACAAGAACTGGTCTATGTCTGGTCATGGAGAGACCCCCTCAATGTACAGGAAACAACACTACTACAGCTTTAGCAAAGCCAATATCTCCTTCACTGCCGAGTGAGACAGACTTCACTTGGCAACAATAACAGGCCTGGCTGGCTATGAAACTGCACTCAAACGTTGAAAGACAGCCAAGTTGAAAAACAAATAGGTTACCTATGGCATAGTTGGGCACCTGGGCTTATACTGTCTGATGTTACATCGCTACAGACATTTGGAAGAAAAAAAGAAAAAACATCCCAACTGACAAAACTAGCTACAGTAGGAAGTTAGCAAAACAGCTAACATATTAGCATGGAAGCCATCAATCCAGAAAGTAGGACACAAAAAAAAAAAACATACCTTGCAATCGTTCCGCACAAACATCGTACCGTGCCCGGGATACACAGGTCCCGAACAAAAGTAACATTTTTCAATTCGCATCGTTAGATTTCTGTATTATTTAATACCCATGTGTTATCCCTGGTGGAATGCGAGTGGCATGATTTTAAAAGGAAGTTACGATATACTATTTCCGGTAAATAAATATTTTCGTATTTTTATCGTTATAAACTGCCCCCTAGCGTGTAACTAGAGAAGTTTCTAAACCTTAATATAGCTTGGAAAATGTAGATTTGGTTTGTGCAAATATTTTCATTGTTACATATTGACTTGAACAAGATTGACACTAAATAAAGTTTGAGGTAGCCAAGGTGACAACTGAGACAGAGCTTTAATAAATAATAAAATATTTATTTTCTGGAATAAAGGATATGGTTAACATATTTGACAAAAGTGTTTGACAGAATACAGCAGATTTAATGCACATTGTGTAACAAAATCAGCATGGATTTACGTGGAACCTCAAACATTTCTGATAGACCCAAGATCCCGACATCGTGATAAAAAGAAAGACCCCAAATGACTCTGCTACTCAGATACTACAGAGCAGAACTATACAATAAATCACTCTATTCACTACAGATTGCATGTGCTCAGGACTTTTACATTGTACAAGAATAAATGGAAGTGCATTGTCACAAAAATATCCTGTGTCAAAAAGTTAAATGTAATAAGGGTGGGTTCCCTTTAATACACAGGGAAGTGTTCTCAACTAATACAACTTTCAGTGGCTTCTCACAATTCTACTGGATCTTAGAAAGTAGTTACAATACACTTTTATGTTTCACAATGTAAAATGCATATAATATTATCTGAAATGAAAACATAAAAGGCACTTAATTGACACGTGAATGGAGGCACCACTCCAAATGGCATAATCAAATTAACAAAACACAATAATGCTCTTGCACATTTGGCAGGGGTTAGTGGTTACTTTCAGCTTTGCACATCATAAACACCCCCCCACCTTGACAAAACTTCCTATGACACCATTGATTTACAAATGTTACATGCCTTTCATCACATGCCATACAGCCCAGTCCTACCAAAACATCACTGAAGGGAACTGAAGGTGTAACCACTATCTGTATGTGGACCCTAACAAGCACATTTGCCCTTCTCCTGGGTCTTGGGCTCTGTGATGTCTGTGTGACCACTGTGTCCGTTGGATCGCACGGTTCCATCAGGGATCCAGGACTTGTCCACACAGCGCTCCATCCTCTTCATGATGAGGTCCAGCAGGACATCCACAGCCTGGCTAACAAACTGCCCGTTAGCTGCACTTGTCTCAAAGTAAGGGATTCTGCACAGAAAGGAGAGCAACACATAAGATCAACATTGACTGATACGTCTCTGAATGAGGCAAACTATCTACCTACAACCTGAATAAGTTTGGATCTAACTGAAAGCTTTACACGAAGACAGAATATAGTTCTCAGCAGTTGAAAAGAAATCAAGGTTGACATTTTTTTATTGTTTGGGTGTCCTTTGTTTTTCGTCATGAAACATGCACTTGTGCTATAGCAGTGGAAGATGCATCTTTGAAATAGTAGAGGATCATGGCTCTCTAAAAACCACATTGGATTTCAGACTGGTGGATCCATCGGTTCACATAACGTAAAAAAATATGAACACTAACTACCACGACAACTCAATATGATGTGCGTCCACAAGATGGCCCACAAGATGGCCATTCAGCTCACCATAACAGCTTTTGAACATAACATGATCATAACTCTAAGCACTGGGGGCTCTATTTTCAGCTGGCCTTAAGCTCGTGCAATTGTCAAAACGCACGCTCGTTTGCAATTTAGACCTGTTAAAGCCGGTGCTGTTCTATTGTCAATCCCTAGTGCCAGGATTGGTAATTTACCTGTCGTGGCAATATCCAAGTTGTGTCCTTAAAAACGTGTGCCAAAGTGGCAATTTCAGTATGCACTGATGAAGATATTTAAGACCAACCAAAAGCTGACCGTAGCTCATTTTATTTACCTTTATTTAACTAGGCAAGTCAGTCAAGAACAAATTCTTATTTTCAATGACGGCCTAGGAACAGTGGGTTAACTGCCTGTTCAGGGGCAGAACGACAGATTTGTACCTTGTCAGCTCGGGGATTTGAACTTGCAACCTTTCGGTTACTAGTACAACGTTCTAACCACTACGACTACCCTGCCGCCCCCGGTTGGATACGGCATGGATTTTGACACCGGAAGCGCAGCCTATCCAGCAGTGACGCCCATATGCACATGGAACAAGAGATATGTGCTTTTTTAGTGTTCCCCATGTACTTTTTGTATTGATTTGCTGTTACTCTCAAAAAAGACACCCCTCCAAATGTATTTAAACGTTTCAGTCCTATTATGCAGTATCAACGGTAGGCCTAGGCTGTATTTTTCTTATTGAGAATGTGCCTCACACAAACAATACAATTTAAGGCAGACTATTTTTTAAGTGTGATATCTAAAAGGCCTATACTGATTGAAGCCAATTATAACAATGTTGACTGTCAACACTCCAGACAGAGCAAACACTGGATGTTTTTTTCCCCCCTGTTGTTATCACTTGTTACTGTAGCCTATGCTATTGAATAAACTCTATTATCAATCTACAATAGTCTAGGACAGAATATTCCATGCCCCCAGCCAAATTGGAGTTGATGACAATGCAAAGACCTTCAATAACCTACAGAACTTGCGACAAACACATGCAACATTGATTGGCCAGTGAGTGGTCAAGTCCTCTTCCCACCTACTTGTTTATTCATTAAAAAAAAAGAAGCCATTTCACGCCACCTCCAGCTGCGAAAATAGCAAAATTATTACTGACACACCCCTCGACCTACAGAGCTACCGCCAGAGCTTAGATTTATTGCGTTAGGCTTGTTAAAATAGAGCCCATAGTCTCTTACTGCATGGTGTTTGACCCCAAATATGGTGCATTTGTTAGTTTTAGTAAAACATAGGTCCATATCTAATCCCTTTATATTCATTAAATGTGTAATTTCAGGCCACAAGCAGGATACTTTATATATGTGTGTAAATATTTGCCTTTCCAGAAGGACCAACCTAGCCTAACGTTTAGTATCGTTCAAGATTCCCCTGCACAGCCTTGAGTAAACACACATCAGCCACTGCCTTCTTGGCAAATGTTTCAGGGAGGGTTAGTCATAGGTAAGGGACACATACCCATACTTCTCTGCCAACTCACGGGCCTCATCTTCACGGACTGCCCTCTGCTCCTGTAGGTCACACTTGTTGCCACAGAGAACAACATCTGGATTCTCGCAGTAAGCATGCATCTGTAATTGACCTGAAAAAGAGAATAAGCCCGTCATCAGCCCACTAGTCGTGATTGAAAGATATTGGTTAAGACACTGCACATTTCTTTGGAAGTCAACATGAGATTGTACATGTAGATTCTGACAACCACAGAAGACTTACTCATCCAATTTCTGACATTAAGGAAACTCTGCTCATTGGTGAGGTCAAAGAGGAGGAGGAAGCCCATCGCATCTCGGAAGAAAGCTGTTGTCAAACTCCGAAACCTGACAACACAAGAAAAAACACATTGTACAGAGTTTAATTCAGCTTGGAGAAAGTAAGCATTTGAAAGCTGCCAACAACTACCTGAGAGCCAGTGAGGGCTTGAGCAAGAGTGTCAGTGGGAGATGAGTTTTGGATTGGCTTACCTCTCCTGCCCTGCCGTGTCCCACAGCTGAACATGAATCCTCTGTCCTCTGCCTGCTGCCCCTTCTGGACCATTTGATTTGTATACCTGTCAGACAGAGAGAGAGTTATTATACCCATATAAAGCAGTGTGAGGTCACTCTGGCTATGAGGCCCTAAAAATATACATTCCTATTGGTCATCCTACATATACTATCTTGCAACCCAAAGTGAACCTAAATATTTAGATGGAAAATGTTTGCCCTGATAATCTCTACAATATACACAGCATGAGTGATTATGCTTAAATGACCCTGGTGTTTGGTTAGGTGGTGTGAAGTGTTTATTTTCTAGGAGGGTGCTGCTGAACTCAAGTGATATGTCATCTTTTCCTGGTCTGGGAGTTCCTCAGATTCCTAAAAAAAATAACAGAGTTCTAACGCTCTCTCTTTTGCACTATGAGGAGTAATGCTTTTAAAGTTACTACTTACTTTTCATGGTCAACAGTAAACCTGCACTACAAAAACGTTCACATGGAATGGAATAATTGGCTATTTCAAATGTTAACTCTTTCAACAAAGCAGCATACTAATTAGTCATTACGGGTGGTAGGGAGTACCTGTATGTGAATAATAAAATGAATGGTTCTCTCACACACGCGTGACAAATTGTGTGACTAGGGCAATCAACTTACCACTCGTTTTTCTCTGAAATCAATGCCCACTGTAGTGATGAATTTGGAGTTAAACTTTTTGTCTGTGTACTGGTACAGAAAGCTGGTTTTCCCCACTCCAGAATCACCAAGGGCTAGGAATTTGATGAGGTAATCATAGTCCCCATCAGACATAGTGAGTGCTTATTTCAGACCTGAAAACCAGACAACACCAAACATTGAAGAAAGCAATGTAAGAACTGTGCACAACCGAGACTGTAGATAATAATTTGTAAACTACCCTACATACATACAAAAGTATGTGGACACCCCTTCAAATATGTGGATACAGCCATTTCAGCCACACCCTTTGCTGACAGGTGTATAAAATCGAGCACACAGCCATGCAATCTCCATAAACAAACATTGGCAGTAGAATGACCTTACTGAAGAGCTCAGTGACTTTCAACATGAAACCGTCATAGGATGCCACCTTTCCAACAAGTCAGTTCGTCAAATTTCTGCCCTGCTAGAGCTGCCCGGTCAACTGTAAGTGCTGTAATTGTGAGGTGGAAACACCTAGGAGCCACAATGACTCAGCCGCGAAGTGGTAGGCCACACAAGCTCAAAGAACGGGACGGTAAAAATAGTCTGTCCTTGCAACACTCATTACCGAGTTCCAAACTGTCTCTGGAAGCAACGCCGGGAGCTTCGTGAAATGGGTTTCCATGGCCGAGCAGCTGCACACAAGCCTAAGATCACCATGCGCAATGCCAAGCTTCAGCTGGAGTGGTGTACAGCTCATCGCCATTGGACTCTGGAGCAGTAGAAACACATTCTCTGGAGTGATGAATCAAGCTTCACCATCTGGCAGTCCGTCGGACGAATACGGGTTTGGCGGATGCCAGGAGAACGCTACCTGCCCCAATGCATAGGTCCAATTGTAAACGTTTGGTGGCGGAGGAATAATGGTCTGGGGTTGTTTTTCATGGTTTGGGCTATGCCCCTTAGTTCCAGTGAGGGGAAATCTTAACGCTACAGTTTACGATGACATTCTAGACGATTCTGTGGTTCCAACTTTGTGGCAACTGTTTGGGTAAGGCTCTTCCTGTTTGAGTATGACAATGCCCTCGTGTATAAAGTGAGGTCCATACAGAAATGGTTTGTCAAGATCGTGTGTGGAAGAACGTGACTGGCCTGTACAGATCCATGACCTAAACCCCATCGAACACCTTTGGGATGAATTGGAACGCCGACTGAGCCAGGCCTAATCGCCCAACATCAGTGTCTGACCTCACTAATGCTCTGCTGACTGAATGGAAGCAAGTCCCTGTAGCAATGTTCCAACATCTAGTGGAAAGCCTTCCCAGAAGAGTGGAGGCTGTTATAACAGCAAGGGGGGGGGGGTCAACTCCATATTAATGCCCATGATTTTGGTTCCCAGTGCCTTACGCTACCATGGTTGAGTGCCTGCGAAATAGTTGACCCGAGGACAAAAGTTTTAGAGCTATGTTGGAGACAGACACACCTCTCTGTGTTGAGAGTCTAGCCTATAGCTCTCATGGTCATGTAAGTATGCTGACATAGTAACATGAAACACAAATGTTTTATGCGAAATTAAACTACATTTGCCTCCACGCATGTTCAGTAAGGAAATACTCGAACTAGATCCTGCTATAACCCCATCTGCAGTGAACTTTGACCTGTTTGCTTGGTAAATGTGGATAATCTCCTATTTGGGGCAACTGTTACAGATTGAAACTCTACACGAGAGGATTAATTGGGGTTAATTAGGCAAATAAGACTAAGAATTGCTCAATTGATCAACGGCCTGTAAAAATTCACAAGAAAAACATGTTCTTCCATAGAGTTGAATTTAGTTAAAATTTTATTGAGCGTTGTCTGGGCATTTGGAATTTTCACTGGCATGACTGGTCCTGGTCCATAAATAGTTTATGTAAATATATCAGAATTAATCCATGTGTTTTTTATAGATACAAAATATGTATTACACAAAGCTATAGTGCCATTCATTACTACAGAGTTATTATATAATAGCTAGAAAGTTGAGACCTGTGAATGAGAAAGAATGTGGTAGACACAAGATGAGCTGAACACAGATATCCATCAAGTTATATCCATCAAATGATATTCAAGAGAACAAGCTGGATGTGATTCCCACTGAAAGCAGTCCATCATATGACCAAGGTATGAAAAGGAATGATTTCACTCTGTCCAGCACTAAAACTCTCATCCTGAGCAAAATCAAGTTCTGTGATGAACACACTGTGACTGGACTAGCGGCACCCCATCTTCAGCCTCTCTGAGCTGTTCCCCAGTGGGAAATGGAATAGGCAGGCTTACATTCTAAAGGCTTGTATATGGACTGACTTATTAGGTTCACCGCACAACTGCACAGTACTACCTGCACACACTAATCGATTGACCTCGTCAAGCAAAAGACACAGTCAACTGTGTTATTGTACAAGTAAATTATATGTCTCAAATCTCTTGGTCGCCAGGCAGTTCATGCTGGTATAAGTGTGCACCATCTGACCAGCAGGGACACATTTTCAGAGGCTTTCCCAGAGAAACAGGCCCCCAGGCTTGCGGGCAGCCCTGCTCTTTCATAGGTTAGGCTCACTGAGGCGGCACCAATCGCCCCCAATGGTAATCAGATTAACTGCAAAGGTTCATGTGAAAGCAGGCTGCTACAGAGGATGCTAATCATGTAGGCCAAAGACTTAGAGTCGCTAGTGAAAGTCTACAGGCACCTTGCACTGTCTTCACAATTAGCTGCCGTAAAAAAAAATTCTAAGAAGGAATAACAAACGTTTAAAACATCTTACCGGTCTATAGAACCTACTCCACATTCTCAAAGTGAAAGAAAAATTATAACTGTACCAACTCAATAAAAAACATGGGGACATGGTCATGGTAGCCAAGAAAATGGCCTGCCCAGCATTTTTATACACGATCCTAAGCATGATGGGATGTTAATTGCTTAATTATCTCAGGAACCACACCTGTGTGGAATCACCTGCTTCAATAGTTTGTATCCCTTACTTACGTGTTTAAGTGTTTTCATTATTTTGGCAGTTACCTGTATGTTGCCATAAGAGTTGGGTAAAGTTGATAGAATCTTATTCACAGCTGCCAAAGGGACTTCAGCCAAGCATTAACTCTGGTGTGTGAAGACATACACAATCAATACATATTTTTTACAATTAGGAAAATGTTTAATCATTTGTATTTACTTTAAAAACGTGGAAAAGATTGTGTAGATCAGTAGGGGGGAAAAAAATCAGGCTGCAAAATGTGAAGACTGTGCAAGGGGTGTGTAGACTTTCACAAGGCACTGTATCATTGAACTGCCTATCCTTCCCTAAGCTACAGCCTGTAGAGAATGAACAAGAACAGCCTAAATTACATATGTATCTAGTTATGCTAAATTCATTTTTTACTGAAAAAAAATAATAAAATGAATAGTGGGATAACAAGTAGTAGGCTTGGTAATATAGGTAGCATAGGACAAAGAAAGTGGTTTAAAAAATACATGTCATGAGACTAATCTTATCACAGCTTCTACAAGGAAGCCTGGACGGCTGTGATTACATGTGTTGCAGATGAGCAGCAAAATAAGGTTGTTTGAGCAAGCCCACTATAGTGACTGCAGTATGAAATATTTTAAGGTGTGAAATACAACCTTGCAAGTTAGACAGAGCATATTGAGTAGGCTTCCTGCACTTATTTTTGAGTGAAATCACAGCTATGCACTGACTGGCTAGTTCTACCTCACTGCCTGCCACTGATATCAGGTAAACATTCATTCAGAACCCCTACACATTTGTTCATGAATTTGTTCATGCATCACAAATTATTTGACTCACATCGCTGCCCCTGCCCATTTCTAAAACAGAAGATCCAAACTGAGCTCGTACACAAACAAGGATCAGCTAAAGTCCTCTTCCCATAAGGTGTTTTTGTATGTTCAAGTGAAAGTGATTGAAAGAGGCTTTAGGCAAAGCCCTGTTCTCTGGTGGTGTGAATTTCACACTAGTTGGAGGAAGGGAAACTCAGATTGTGCCAGCAAGTAGAACAAAGCCTTTCAGACATTCTCAGAGCAGTAGAGCTGAAGTACCCGCCCTGGGCAGTTGGCCAACTATAATGGCATACTCCTCGAAGAAGGAGGTGGATATGCAGATGACATGAACTTAAACTACACAAGGATGAAGGGTGTTGCAGCACCACAATACTACAGCACTCATCTCAGATATGTCTTGACAGAATGACTTGCCAATATGCATCTGAAATATCATCAGGTTTCATCATGTTCAGGGCTGGAAGCACTATTTTGTAACATTTGGAGTATGAATATGTTTTATATATCTGTAAGTGAAGAGACATTATTCTGATGATGATGAGAAATGGTTAACAGATTATTATGGGCGGCAGGTATCCTAGTGGTTTAGAGCGTTGGTCCAGTAACTGAAAGGTTGCTAGTTTGAAGACATTTAAGCCTTATTGTTCCAGGGGCGTTGGACAATGGTGACCCTGGCCATGATCCCACTCTCCAAGAATGTCTCAGGTGGAGTTGGGATATTTAAAAACACACCTGTACATGTGTGAAATAGGACCAAAAATATTATTTGATTATGTTTGCGGTCATTATTAGAAACATTTCAGACAACACACACGCAGGCACACAGAAGAAGAAAACAATTGATTAGCTGACACAAACCATACATGAAACATAAAACAACATCTAATAACCCCCAACTCAGTTGATCCTCATGTGGTTGTCGTGACTGGTCATGTTTTACTCCATCAATGACCCTGTTTAATAACCATATCTCCCAGTTTGTTCACAAGCTCAATTGCTCAAATCTCAGATTAGACAGACGTCTATCTCTGAATAGCTGACAGATGTAAAGTTAACTAAAGACAATCTAAAAGTTAATTTAGAATAAATTGGTTTATCATGTCCAGAATGTGTTTAAACCTTGAGAAAATAAAAATGTATTAACACAAAGACATACACCCAATTAAAAACGTTTCCATTTTTAGTTTGGTCTGAGCTGATGTTTTTAATGCATGGCATGTCTCCAGACAAAATGCCAGACTGGTATCCCTAAGATACCATACCAAGTTAGTGAGGTAGACACCTTGTGATGTTTCGCCAGCCAAATGGATGCAGGTTTATGGATAGATAAACCTAGATAAATGTAGCCAATTCAAGGGTTGTAATTATGAGGTCTCATTACACTTGAACAGTTTCCCTCTACATTACTCCTTCCACTGGAACAAAGACTCAGGGAAAACGATTAAATAATGTAAGGTGTGCTACGTTCAACTCTGATCACGTCACCTTGTTTTTATATATTATTATGAGAAAAACTATTTGCTAGTTCAAATTGGCATAGACCTGTGTAGGTTATATAAGCCTACTATACCAAATGGTATTGCGCTCTCAAACTGTGATCAAATAAATAATTAAATTGATACACAAGACACCGTAGAGAAAGCCACGTGTACCACCAGGAGATAAGTCTTACCGTTCTCACTGATGCCAGAATGCTTTGCTTATAAACCTTTCCTACAGTCAAGTTGCCTCATGGGTGGAATGTTATTAATATTTTTCACAATGAATAAACATTTTAAACAATTAACACCGAAATCCGATTGTTTCTATGTCAGACGGTTTTGTTATCAGTCTTTATATATCAGTCTTCTGTGATGTATAGAAAGTATAATATTGGGAAGCAAACTCAACATATGAACTCTATAACGTTATCTGACATGGTACAAGTCTCTTATTTTTGAAAGTCCATAACCATGTGTATGAGGTGTACTAATTTGTTTTAAAGTAGATTTGTTTAAGACTACCAAGAAACACTGTGACCCTGATTTAGCCCACTGCAGTATAAGGTTCAAACGTGATCAGGAAAATTTGACAGGAAAATGTTACTTCGATTCCCAATGAAAGTGTAGCATTCCTACCCTACCTGTTATGGCTGCGATCCCTGTACTTAAGTACAGTCTACACGTAGCCTATGCTGTGTTACAACGTAGGTGTATCCAATTTAAGAGTTCACTTCAAGACAACTATAAAAGCGGACACATCGCATTGTGTAAAAACACACAACAAAATGTAATTGCACTTTCAATAGCACTGGCTTCAAGTAGGCCTAGTAAAAGTGAGCAGGAAATAACTTCGTTTCACTGCAGCCTCAGCTCAGTGGAAATGCAGGTGGCCCATTATACGATAAAGTAACCCCGTCCTGAAAAATTTGTAACATGTTGCACTTATAGCGGTCGATAGAAACAAGTCCGCTAAACAGCTCCATATGCCGAGACATTTATTACGCTAACTTTATTTCGAGAAATTCAACTTACCAGTGTATGTGCGTCACTTTCTTATTGGTGTTTCGTGTAGAAGCGCCCTCTCAAAAGCGATGACAATTGGTTGATTAACAACAAAAAACTCACTAAATTGGGTTTACAAAATCCTTTCGATCCATTTGTTGCATTAACCCTCTTCACAATCAATGTAACATCACTTCCCGTCCAGTTGCAGTGAGCCAGCCCCTCCCTCTCTCGCCAAACGGTAATAGACCTCAGTGGGAGTTCCGAACGGAAAACGACCCTTCCCGCGCAGGAGTATTCTTTTGGAACTACGCTTCGATCACATCCACAGGGTCTTGCATTTTGGTACACCAGAATTACATTATTTTCCAATGAAACGCTGCGTTTGCCTTGCAGCATTGCGTTGGAGAGACAGTTGACAGTGCATACGCCAAAGGCTTGACAGAAATTGTAGCAGAAGGTGAATGTTGAACTTTTGTTGCATACATATCCTGATGATGCTGCATACTATTTTCCGCAAAACACTGTCGGTGTGTTCTAAGCATTACTCCCCAACCCTGTGCGTCACTTCGAACACACCAACAGGTCATTGCCAAAATAGTTTGCAGCATCATATGGATATGTGTGCAACAAAAATTCAACATTCACCTTCAGCTCGGGGGGATTTGAACTTGTAACCTTCCGGTAACTAGCCCAACGCTCTAACCACTAGGCTACCCTGCACACATATCTCCATTAATTCTTGAAGAATATAATTTATAAATGCCCCATATAAATGCCCCGAGTTTAGTTTAACTGTCACACTCAATGAGAACCCAAAATATAAGCTTGTTTTACTCCAATGTTTGTAAACATTGTAAATGTAAACAAACACTGTATAGCCTCATAACATAACATGGTTAAAACTATCATTTTTATTTATGGTCAGTCCGTACATCCATAGCTCTGTCTATTAATCTGAGAGTGGTTACATTTCTCCAGATCCATCCCTCAGCGTTTTACCAAAACAGAGGCGGGGCGCCTGTTTGTTATTGTTTCATCTGTCGATTTGCCCTTTAAACTGCTGCATATTATCAAGATAAAGTGTCACCAACAAAAAGGTAAACAATAGGCCTATTGCAACTGCAGCATATGGCATTCATTTTTCCCACGAAAATAGCACTTTTCAGTAGTGCTCAAAGCATGCCCTTCTAGGAGCGCAGATTTTCTTTTTCAACTCGAATCAATGAGCCCAATCAGTTCTCCATGATGACAAAATCATTAACAACAGAGTAGGGCTGGCTAATAAATCCTTCTTTTTGGGGTCATGCTCAGGTAAAACAATTTGGTTAATTTATACTTCCGAGTCCTATTCTTGAAGATCAAGGGGTATAACATATATTGGAATGACTGGAATTCTGATAGACTTTGGTTTTTAATGTAAAGATATAATTTTATCGTATTATTGAAGCCTACATAATCAACCCATAGGGTAAAATTTAACATCCATATGTGGCCAGCTATGTAAACTTTAACATTGATTTATCCTGCAATAGATGTCGTTCAATTGGTAACAACATTTTTGTCTTCTTCTAATGCCTCTTAAGGGGAAAGTAATCTTAAACCGAATGGAATCAGATTATATTACTGAGTTTGGGTAATCTAAAAGTTACGTTACTGATTACAATTGGACAGTTAACTAGTAACTAACGGATTACATTTAGAAAGTAACCTACCCAACCCTGCTGACATTACTGGATTTGTGAGATCTTTCAGTAGCCGAAGGGATTTTATTTGACACTTAATTCACATGTCTAATTTACACACCAAACCACAAATCAACTGAAATGATTCCTTGATGGCCACTTCTGCTTAGGCCGCTGACTACACTTGTCCCACCTACACTTGCATCGTTGATCCTGGAAGAATAGAAGAGATTACCCAAAGCTTTGCCTTGTTTTGTCAAACTGATGTTGTTTGACATTACGTTTTTACAGGAAGCACACAAAGCTTTCTTCATAGGGCTCAATTGTGCTGTAGATTTTTTTTAAATCAAAATTTTAAATCACATGTGACATTACCAAGCTGCTACATATACAGAGAAGGAAATGTAAGCATTTGTAAAACATTGTGTGCATGATACAGCATTAGTGAAGTAAACGCGAACCTCAGCTAGATACAGCATATGAATAATAATGACATGCATTGTTCTATGTCCCTGTGGTGTCAGATTCTTTATAACATGTGACATTGCAGAACTCTCCACTCATACTCAACCAGATCCTGCGCTACTACAATTACACGAATTAAAAAAAAAAATGAAAAAAAAATCACCTTTATTTAACCAGGTAGGCAAGTTGAGAACAAGTTCTCATTTACAATTGCGACCTGGCCAAGATAAAGCAAAGCAGTGCGACACATACAACAACCTGCTAATTGGTTACCTGCTGTGTAAATTCAAACCTGCCACAAAAAGTCAACTTTCACTTTCTAGGCATAGCTAGCTAGTGAGAGACAAAGGACACACAAATCCTATATTGATTTCATAATTTTTCTTGCTTTAACATAACTCACCACGATATTTTATGAAGTGTGTGTAGACCAAAACGTCTAGCAATTCCAACAATTAAACAACTAACGTTGAAAAGAAAGCAACATTTGGTTTGAGTACAAAGGTTAAACATCTACGGCGTTTGAAAGGGGACATGATAAACGACAAGAATAAACTTAAAATGCGATTTGGGACTTGTACGATTCATCGATTCATCACCATAAAATGCATATAATTACTTATTAAATCAATTATATGTTCTATAAGTGGTACAGATAACTTTACATCACCGATATGTAACACAATAATGATATCTTGACAATCGCATTTACTTTCCTAGGAAACGTCTGACGTCATCTACCTACGAGCACAAACACGGAACTAACGTGGATTTTGGTGCTTCGCGAATTAGCTACATTATATGTAGTTAGTTAGTTATAGTTTATCTAAGTAATGGAAAAGATTCGTGCACGCTTAAATATCGGAAGCAAAGCAGAGCCTGTTAAACTGAGGAAACGAAAATCCCAACTATATAGTAAAGAAGAAACATGTCCTCTTGATAATGGTACGGTATGTGCCCTGTTTGGTATAGCAGCTATCATATTTCTAGCAGCAGACTGAGCAAATGTCAAACTGCTGTTGATGATAAAAGTAAGAATGGAAGTAAAGTTTACATTACTTATTTTGAAAGAGAAAAGCTAGTTTAGCTAGCTACATCAACATAAATAAGAATGAATTCTTAACTGACTTGCCTAGTTAAATAAATACAAATTAAATTGAAGTAGGCAACATGTGATCCAGGAGCATGCAATGGTACTTGCAGATTCAGAATGCTTGAGTCTTTCAAATGACTAGTTGATAATGGATGTAATTACCAATGCACATCTAACACAGGCAGCCTAACTGGTGGAGAGATATCTGACGTGTTTTTGTTTTTTATTCTTCTCCTCAGGTGTATTGGGGGTCACTGTCTTCACTGTGGCATTTCGTCTCATCAACTGCTTCCTAGTCCAGACCAGCTTTGTCCCAGATGAATACTGGCAGTCCCTCGAAATCGCTCATCTTATGGTTTTTGAATATCCTTTCAACAAAAAATAATATAAAACTTTAAGCAGTACCCTTCTAATAACCTTTTTGTGGAAAAGTCTGTGTATTCTGCTAAATCCTTAATAACTTCACCTATGGCTATTTGACGTGGGAGTGGACAGCAGGTATAAGAGGGTTCTCCTACCCTCTCTTCTTTGCAGCTATATATAAGATTTTGCACTTCTTCACCTATGACGCAGTTCAACTCTTGGTAAGTCATATTGAGTACATCTTCATCTTTTGTAGCAATTTATAGTGCTGATGTGAAATGCATTGCATGTGACCCCATTGTCAAAATCTGTACAGTATATATTGTGGATTCTGCAGGTATGGCTACCTCGAGTTGTGCAGGCACTGCTTTCTGCACTGGCTGATATTAAACTCTACTGTCTTATCCAATCACTGGAGCATTCTGACGTTGCCAAATGGACGGTAAAAACAACATGGGCTACTTTGTTTCTCATAACCTTTTCACTTATTCCAATCCTGGGTAATGTGGGCTGAAACCATGTGACAAAGCCTCTTTCTCTCTTTTTGTTACTAGTACCTCTGCCAGCTCTGTTCTTGGTTCACATGGTACTGCTGCACCAGGACCCTGACCAACACCATGGAGACCACACTCACAACTCTGGCTCTCTATTACTATCCTCTGCCTGGCTCTAAAACACACAGCAGGTTGGACCTACACCTCTACACAACTCAAACATAAAACCATTTCACTTCCTGTGCATCTAGAAGTATTTCACACTACACGGCAAGTTACAGAATACCTTTACAAAAATTATACCTTTTAATGACGCTCCATTAATAACATTCTGTTTAAAACAGATTTTGCTTGTTTTCTTTCGCAGTACAAAATATTTGATCCTGGTTGCCTTGGCAGTCATTGTTCGTCCAACAGCCTTGATTGTGTGGCTTCCTCTGTTGGTTTACCACTTCTGGCAGGAAGATAACAAGCTGAAACTCATAACTCACCTTTGCCTTCCCATTGGGTGAGTGCTTTGATTTGAGAAAGACCATTGTGCCTCAGCTGCAGAGTGAGGTTTTCATGCCATACATAATGTATTCTTCAATTATTGAATGAGCCTCTCCTTCATATAGGGCTTTAACTCTTGGGATTTCGACACTGATTGACTGCATTTTCTATGGAAAGGTAGGAAAAGCATTGTTTAAAAAATAATAAAGTAAAGGTAATTATAAATCACAAGCTGTAATGTCTGTGTTAATTAACACAAGTTCCTTAAACCATTTTCTCTTGCAGTGGACCCTGGTGCAGTACAACTTCCTTAAGTTTAATGTTTTTCACAACGTGGCTGAGTTCTATGGCTCTCATCCATGGCACTGGTACTTTACTCAGGGTTTTGTGGTCGTCATTGGCCCTCATCTTCCTTTCTTCCTGTATGGATGCACACTGGCTTCAAAAAGATACAGAATCATGTTAATAACAATAGTCTGGACAGTAATGGTTTACAGGTATGGCCTTTTTCTTTTGTCTTTCTGTGTTGTGTAAAATGCACTTACTGTAATTTATGGGCCAATAAGATCTTTGTTAGACCGTTCAAATCATAGGGAATTTCAGAATTTGCACAATTTTCTTCTCAATGCAGTTGTCTTGCGCACAAGGAGTTCAGATTCATCTACCCTGTTTTGCCTTTCTGCATGGTATTTTGTGGTGAGTGCTAAAATTTCCTGAAAGATTCCAATGACTGCAAGTAACAAGCAATGTAGTCATACCCTATACACGATACGGGGTCCTCGTTTATTGCAGGGATAGCTTTGGTGAATCTGAGAACCTGGAGACGGCCTGCCGCATGTGCCTTATTGGTCTCCAACCTAGTCCCAGCCCTGTACACAGGTCTGCTTCACCAGCGAGGCACACTGGATGTTATGGGTCACCTCCAGACCCTGTGTGACGACAGAGATCCTTCAACACCTCCACTGCCTGAAGTTCTCTTTCTAATGCCCTGTCACTCTACACCTTTCTACAGGTAGGCAGTCAATTTCTTTGGCTTATTTACTAATGGTCCTTTTGCATGAGTAAGAACTGTGACAAGCTTATAGCTGAGGCAGTGCAGTAAATAATCAATATACATTATTTTTGTAGTCACATCCACTGTCCAATGAAGATGCGTTTCCTAGAATGTCCACCAGATCTCACAGGAGACAAGCGCTATGTCGATGAAGCTGAGAGATTCTTCGCTGATCCTCATCATTGGTTGAGGACCTCATTTCCTTATAAGTCAATGCTGCCAACCCACCTGGTGTTCTTTGATGTTTTGGAGATGGTTAGATACTCTACATTTTGTAATTCAAGACTAATGACTAATGGCTCCTTCACTGTTACAATCATTTATTATCTTTTTCTGTTCTCAGGAGCTCTCTGCATTCTTGGACAGGAATAGATTTATGAGAAGTAGAGAAATATTCCACACTCACGTTCCTGAAGGCCGAGTTGGAAAAAGCGTCCTAGTTTATCAAAGGCACTGAAGAGAATGAGAATACATTTAAGAAGCAAAGATTTTCCCATACTCATGTATCTCAAGGACAAGTTTGAAGAAGGATCCTAGTTTACAAAATGCACTGAACAGAACCATCTTGACCATTGGCACGAGCCATTGGGAAGTTAATCAAAATGGATCTGTATTGTAAAGGAATAAATTATAATTAAAACTGAAGAACAGATTGATCTTTTAAACACTGAAAATAATGCAACACTTAGCCAGACAGTTTACTATATTAGGGGGGAAAAGAAGCAGTCAATATTCACTTATTTTATTGGGAAGCTGCAATTCATTTTTAACAGCACATCTGTAAATGAAAGGAAATAACCAGCCTTAGTAAAACAAGCCATAGTTGGAATGTTACTGAACACAGTTGCACTTTATTTCACCATTTTAAACAAATATGTAATGTAGCAGCAAAGTATAGAAATCAACTGCGGAACCGGCTTCTTGCATTATTCAATACTATGTGAAAAAAAGTATCTGTGGTTTTACTGCTCTTCAATGCCACTGACAAAAATACTATTTATTTCCATTGTTGGATCCATCCAATGAATCATTCATTCACAATAGGCCTAAATGTAGACAAATAGTAAAACTTTAAAAAAAGGCCCAAAGAGAGGAAATGTTGTGCAAATTACAGTCAGTGATGGCTCTTAAAAAGAACATGTAACAAATGACCTGATGACAATGAATGTGTACTACAGAGTAAGCTACTGTCAGATTTACTTACTGTATTCCCATGTTTAATTGCTCTAGTTAGTCATATTTAAAGAATTCATGGCTAAATCATTGCAGCAATAATTTTCTTTGTGCACATGAGATTAGATGCAGTCAGATACACCACCATTGCTACTAACCTAAGGATTGCTTACACAACACAGGAAGCAAGGGGACATTCAGGCAGTGTTAAAAGAACATTGTGCAAAATCACAAAAACAGAAGAATAAGAAGGATTTCCATCAAACACATCCTAAATAGACTTTGCAACTACAATATCAGCCATCATAAAAACGGATTCCTTAGGTAAGATTATTCTCAATATTTGGGATCAAAGGGCATAGGACCCAACTCTATTTTTACATCAGCCATGTGTCTGTCTGTGTTCCGTCCTGCTCTGCTCCACTTCCTCTCTCTTTGTGTCCGGGGCCGGGCTCTCTGATGCTGCTGCTTTGCTAGGCTTTCTTCTTTAGTATCCGTATCTGGCCCCTCAAAGAGTCTACTGTGAGTTGGCGAACAGAAATGTCAGAATATGGTAATACACAACATCCTATTGAAAAAACAGTTATGAAAACTATAAACTTACCTTGACCCGTAACGTTTTGAGTAGGTATCTCCAAAGAAGTGCCTGTAGACATACTCGTCAAGATCTTCAAAGACGTCATCGTTGTGGCCATGGTACTCATCCATGTCCTCCAGGTAGTCTTCCACACCACTAACAAAGTCTGTGAACAGCATCTGATCGTGGATGAAGACGCCGTTGTGAAAGAAATTTTTAATAAAGCTCTCCAGCTCAGTCCAGTGGTGGAAGTGGTCAACCTCCTGCTGGAGGTAGCTGTGAAGCAGCTGGTTGAACTCATTTGCTCTTATGGGGTCCATGGCTTTGTTGAAGAGGCTCATGGATTCTTGGTAGGCACAGTCGAAAACCCCAGAGCAACCTTTGAGCACTCCTCTTTGCTGTTGCTCAGCGTCTGGGTCCTCCTCAACTTTACTCCCTGACTTCCGGGTGTTATGGTGTGCCTGGAAAGAGTCGTCAGTGGATTTACGAGGGTGACGATGCAGGGGCTTGTGGGTTCTGGGCTGCCATGGTTCCTCCTCTGAGTGCTTGTTTCCATGGTCTCTATGATGCTCCTGCTGCTCAGTCTTGGCATCCTTCCTCTCGTGAAACCTCCGATTGTGAGGCCGGTAAGTCTTGTCCATCATGCGCGAAGCAGAGTCCTTGAAGTGGAGGAAGGTGGATTTCACAGAATCTGAGAACTTCCTCAGATTCTCCTTCACAGCCTCTTTGGCTTTCGTTATCTGCTCTTTGTGATGGTGCACAAACTCCTTGGTGGAGTTCTTCACCGCATCAAAAGTATCTTTCACCTTCCCTATCACGCCGTCCTTGGACTTCTTGACTTTGGCCTTCTTGTCTCCCTTGGCCCTCTCCTCTTTGGTTTCCACATAGAGCCTCTCCCAAAGGTCGGAGCGCTGCTGCTCAAAGCTCAGCTTCTTCTGCAACTCCATGAGCCGTGACTGCAGCTCCTTTGTCTCCAGGTCAGCCTCTCCTCCGGCCCTGGTGTTGCGGCTGCTCAGCTGCTCCCTTAGCTGGTCAGTCACGCTCCGCTCATTATCCAGCTCCCTCCTCAGCGTCTGGGCCTCAGCCATCAGGGCCTCCTTCTGGCTCACGAAGCTGCGGAGGCGCTGCGTCTCCTCCTCCAGGTGGTCCTTCAGCCTCTGGTTCTCAGACAGTATGGAGTCGGCCCCGGCCCCAGTCTCCTCCAGGTCTCGGATCTGGGAGCGCAGGTTCCTCAGCTCCTCCTGAAGGGTGGACAGGGACTCCTCCTCACGCTCCAGGGAACTCTTCAGCAGCTGGTTCTCCACCATCAGGTGATTCTGCCGAGACTCAATCTTAACCCTCTCCTCGCCAGTCTGCTTCAGTTTCACGACCAAGTCTTCTTTCTGGTCCTTGTTTCAAAACAAAAATACATTATTTGTTATGCATCCACAAAGGAGTATTAGCAAAACGCTTAACATATGAACAACAAGGGCAACAGTTAGGCTTAAATTAATAATGAAAATGGTTAAGTGAAACAATGACATAACATTTCTTCAGTCTCATGAATAAACGACAAATCAATTAATGGTGAATTTTGTTGCAGTATTTGAATCTTTATTTAGATATTAGTCCACCTTCAATTTATATGGAAAGACCCACCACTAGTGTTCAATTTGAACCTTAACCTGTTCTTGCATGTTACCTGTAGCTGGGCCTGTTTGGATCTGAGATCCTGGTTCTCTTTAGTAAGCTTGTCGATAATCCCTGTGAGAGACAGCATCATGTCACTCTTGTCCTTTAGGTCTTCTTTCAGACTCTTAACCACGTCCTAAACGTGTGGAAACAGCATCACCAAAGTGAGCAAATGCATTGCTATAAAATGAGAATACACTCTTAAGCTTCATCTCACGCTACAGTTAAGTGGAGGGTCAAATGTTTCTCAAGGGGGCAAAAAGCCATCAAAAACAAATCGTAGAGAATCCTTGCATATAAAAAATATTGAAGATGAATAGTTTAAAATGTGAAATCACAAAAATATAGCTGCGAGCAGCAATATGAACAGGTCAAAGGAGAAAATATCAGTTGGATAACAAAGCAAGCACTTTATCAGGTAGGATCAATCTTCCTTTGTGTGCAATCAGTTAAAGCATTGAAGATGATTATAAAAGTATTTTTAGCATATGTGCATCTATAGGAACAGTGTGGTCATATTTTAATGCAGAGAAAAAAACTATTAAAAGCCTTTTGTAATGAGTCTAAACACACAATCCGGAGTGTACGGATTTTGAGCATTAGCATTACATTACTTGTTAACAGTTTCCTTGTTTTTGAGATATCAAAATCAAATTCAATGTGGTTCATCTTAGGGATGTCCATGATAGCGATGAAAAATGTCAAGTTGCTAGGCCACTATGGAGTATATTTACACTGGTTTAAATGGACAAGTAAAATCAGATTTTGACCAATCCCCTCATCTTTCTCAAACTAATTTATTTTATTTATTTTCCAAATTTGGTGTCATTTGGTCCTATGGTTCATGAGAAGAAGATTTTTGAAGTATTTTAAACCTATTTTAGCATATACGCATCTACTGGTATAGTGTGGCCATCTTTAAATTCATCAATGTTATTTACCCTTTAGGGACTATTTTGATGAGTCCAAAGACCACATTTGGAGTGAATCTGACTTTTAGTCCATGAGATTTTTAATGATTATTTTAAGCATTAGCTTTACATAGTCAGAAGTTAATTGTTAAGTTCTTATTTTTAAAGATATCAATGCCAAGCTGTCTTTGATGACCCTAACAGTTAAGTTGATAGGCGATTGTGAAGTGGATTTACAAAGGATTTAAATGGACACGTAAAATCTGATTTCCTGATTATCAATAACTCAGCCATCTTGTAACCAATCCCTTAGCTTTTCTCAAACAAAGTTAAGAAATGTACCATGGGCCTACATGCCGAATTTGGTCCGAAAAGTTGTACAAAATGTTCAAGATGGAGCAAAAATATATCCTGACAGACTTTATGGGTCCTTGAGGCAAATTTATTCAGCATAAAAAAAGACACCTACATACAACGTTTCAAGTATCTAGGTTAAACATGGCAGCGGATATGAGGGTTTAAGTGAGATTGCTTATAACACTGCCACCTTTAGGCCAATCGGTGCAATTATTTTTGTCTTAGTTACTCATGTCCTCTAGATTCTGTGTGCCAAATTACAAAAAATGCTACCAAACAATCAATGCTTAAATTATTTGACCAGGTCAAGAATTTTTTTTACGCGTAACAATAGATTTAACAACGTTGCTGTGAACCCCGAAATATAAACCACAAAAACAAGGATAGGTTACACAGTATAACATGCAATGTATTTCAATACAAGGACCTCATTGCCCAAAAACATTTTGCTACTGTGTGTCATATCAAAAACTATTTGAGATCAGTGGAAAATGTAACAAAGCTAGATAGTGTTTGTTTGACCACTTCCTTTGAGAAATAATTTGTAATAATAATAATATATATTTTTTAATCCTTCCATGTGGTTGGTGGTGAAGATACATTATTTTGCTCTCTGGAAGGAGCTTTTAGTTGAGGCATAATCATACTTACCATAGAAGTTAGATTTTCTTGAAAAATAATAGTGAAATGAGTGCTCACTGAGCATTGCTGTAAAAGTGGATAGATCAATTTAATATTGAAACGCTTAAAGTTCTTCCTAAAATATGATACTGATAGTTCCAAATGTGACATTAGGACTACTGGTACTTTAATGCCTAAAATCTGCATGTGTTTAGTCAAAAAAGAGAGAATTCTATAGCTGAAACAAAGTTCACCAAAGATATAAATAAAAACAAAAAGAAACAGAAAAGTTAGGAAACAGGACAAAAATAACATGTATTTTATTTTATTATGCTAGTTTATTTGAAAAGGATAATAGAGGGAGGTGGCTTATGATATCTAACTGTATGTATCAAGAACTCTTTACAGACCTTGTTGATGACATTTGGTCCTTTATGACACTGAGGCTGCAGATCTCTCGAATTACCAAGGTCGTTCACTCCACAGATCTTCTCCACAATCTTCTGTCTCTCCTGAACCTGCACTGTGCCTGTGTTAGAATTAAATATTAGGCATTCCCTTAATTTTCCATAAGCATAGACATGATTCACCAGATGATAACACACATTCAAGAATAGTAACACAGAAGCAGAAAAGGTTGGGAAATGTCCATGCATAATCCCACTAGGTGCAATAAAAATGGTTCCCATTCTTGGACACACAAAAATGTCAAGACTTAACCAAATATTTGGTGACATTGGTCAGCAGTGGCAAAATGAACTCAATAACAGCAATTTGTTATTGTGTGTATTGTTATTGACTTATGACCACACTCGCTGGCAAATTAGAAAACCCCTGACATTCCATGTGTGGGATGTAGGTGTTGAATTCCCTGACCCGTGGGAAATTGGGAACCCACTGTTACCTCACCTTACCAAAGACGACAGCACAAGAAAGTGATATACTACCACACAAAAACAGAAAAGGAATTGACTTAAATTCAACAAGTGACCCATCATGAGCATCTGGTTTGTAGTCAACTCACAAAATGTGGCACCCCTCTATGATTAAGTTTATCAGTCATATTCAGCATGTCACCTTTCAGCCAGCTCTGAGCCAATAACATTGGAAAATTGATTGCTTATTGACCACAACCCAGACACTGTATTACATGTTTATCATTTAGCACACTCTCATCCAGAGTGACTTACAGGAGCAATCAGGGTTAAGTACCTTGCTCAAGGGCACATCGACCCTCTTAACTGCTAGGCTACCTGCCGCCCTATGACTAAATTGTTTGTTTCTACACATAAACATTCTGATGAGGATGGATTCAAGAGGTCAACAGAAGCACTAATTCTCTTTTCACTATCTTAATAGGATGTGTATCCTATCAATATGATCATGTAGGCACTTGACATGCTTTGCATAATCCCACTAAACACACAGGTTTAGTTTGTGCTATTTAAAACTACGATGCGGTGATGACACATGACATTCACATGACATTATAATGACTTATGCGCCTAAGCAAGTTGAGTTTGACAATTACCCTCAAACCATCCACTCCATACTGTACCTTCAAATTTTCCTAGAACACAGAACCAACATGTTAAAATTGCTAAAACAGCCCTCCTTGTGAATTCCTTTTTACCAATGATTCCATACTCATAATTAGAAACATTGAAATTCTTCATCACATATTTCCCAATTCTTTCCCATGATGCTTACCGTAGAAGTGACCAAAGCCCATGCTGATGGCGATGATGAGGGCTAGTAGGATACATTTGTTAAGGGTGCTGCTAACATGGCCTTGAGGTGGGGGAGCAACGCGAGGTTCCTGCTGCACCTCCTCCTCCTGTACCTCCTTCTGCTCCTCCTCTAGAGTCTCCTCTCGGTCACTGTGGCCAGACTCCTGCACCTCCTCTCCATGCTCAGCCACAGAGCTAATGGTGCTCTTCCTCACCCTGCGCCTCCGCACTACTGGGGTGACCTGCTCTCCTCCCTCATCCTCACTGCTGCTGGAGTCTGCAACCACAGGCTGCTCCGCAGGGAAAACTGCAACATACACACACCAACAGAAAGAATCATAATTACAAGGTAGACATGTAGGTTGACATGCTTGTAAACCATGCTTATGTTGCTAAAATAATTAACAGCACATTGCTGCTTGAAATATTGTTTTAATTGCCCTCATTGATCTAGTAGCAAAGTGCGGTCCATGGTAATATTTCAAGTCTCCATTCAATTCTAATTAAAGCCCCTAAAAAGATACTTCTCATTTTGAAAACGGCCTATGTGGCATCGATATGTGTCAGAAACAGTTCATCTACTGTCAAAATTGACTACAAAGTGTAAATGGGATAATTTTGGTCATAAAGTCAGTCTCGTCCAAAATGAAGATTTGTGAGATAGAGGAAATAAATGTATGGGTACCGTAACAGTTTTCCTTGGGTTGGGTTTATTTCAATCCTGCCCACAGTCGGCAGCACCCAAGTAATCATCAATTCAGCGCTCAGCTGCAGACGACCCCATCGTAATGCCCATGGTCAGTTTGGTTTGACATTTGATATCCCTATGAGGCTATTTAGGGACCATCAATATATTACACAATGTACATGGGACAATATTAAAAACATGTCAATAGCTCAGAATTGACTTACTTAAAAACCTAAAACCAGCTATAAATTGTGGAAATTCAAATATTGAAAGCATTGAATGAGACAACTAAAAGATGGGCCAATATTTTCATGTTGCACATTTATTGACGGCCCATAACTAGCCCTAAAGACAGGCTATTCAATGTCAAACCAACTTTGCCACAGTGGCACACCAGCGGCTGAAGCTAATTGGCTAAATAAGTTGGCTAGCAGTAACTAGCCTAGGCAACATCAAGACAAGACCTGGTTAGCCTTTCAAGTTATTTAGAAGGGTGAGTGATTGTGTACTGTTTTGGCAGAGTGAATGTACAAACGCTTGCCACGTGCGAACACACACACACACACACACACACGACACCCACATTAAACCACCCCCCCCCAAGAAAACTCTTATTTGGCTTCTGGCTGCTGCATTTCTCAATGATCAAGCCAAAAAACTAAGCCAAATCAGGAAGCTCAGGCCCCCTTTAAAGCCTATACATCATTTTTTGTAAAGCAGGGCTCTCCAACCCTGTTCCTGGAGAGCTACCATCCTGTAGGTTCACTCCAACCCTAGTTTATCACACCTGATTCTAATAATAGGCTAGTTGAAAAGCCAAACCAGGTGAGTTACAACTGAGATTTCCACAAAAACATACAGGATGGTAGTTCTCCAGAAACAGGGTTGGAGACCCCTGTTGTAAAGCTAGGCTTCATGACATTGGTGCACATTAAACTGGGAAAACAAAAATAATGCTTTAGTCTTCCACAGGAAATGCCAAACCTGTAAAACTGGCACACACTGCTGTGAAAAATGTGCTTATGTTTTGCTTGACAATAACCATTGATTGCAAAATCTGATTAAGACATCCCTCTGGTAATAGGAGCAACATGTAAACAACATGCCTCAGTGTCAAGTTTAATCTAGGTTACATGATCACAGAGGTGACCACTAGCCTAAAATGAAATGAGAAATACAGGAGATCCAGACTAACAACTAATCAAATATTCTGATAATACATTTTATGTCAAAAAAATTGTATATAGGCTAGGGGCAACTTCCAGTTGTTAAGTCTAAACAAACACACATCATGCCGAAATACCACGCAAGTGTTTTGTTTCACACATTTAGTGGCGGTTGCAACACCTTTCAAAACAAGCAGAACTTGTTTACATCATCGGGCAGCATTTGCCCTGACAACAGCTTATCAGGTTTAGGCCTGCTACACTGTGTTGAGCAAGACAAGCAGCACACTATCATATTCACACCAGTCCAGTTTATACCACCTGAGAGAGAACGGCTGCCAGACATCTGCCCTTTCAGATGACAGCCCAAGTCCCACAGACTCTGTGGAAGCTTCCAGTGGCCCATCATCAGCCTGGCTTTAGGACAAGGGGAAGGGGAAAGGGATAGGAAGGAGTGCTTTGTTGGCATCTTCTGTTTGCCCTATCTGTTTTCTAATCCACTTCCTCTGCTTGATCATCACCAGACCATCAAACCTTGCATGGAAACATCTCTAACTTTGAACAGCAAAGATAGATACAAATATATCTAAATTCTCCAATTTACCTCATACTGGAATTCATTGAAACATCCCCTAAAGGGTGTGTTGGTTTGCCCTACCAGTCTCTGCTGCGCTGAAGGTGTACTGGCTGCTGGAGGAGGTGCCCAGGTAGAGCTCCTCACTGACTGCTCCCTCCTCCTCCTCCACTGTCTGCTCATCCCAAGGCCCGAGCTCAGTCTCCCTCGTGTTGCCCAGAGTCACAATGTCAGAGTGGTCGCTGGAGGAGCACAGAGTCACATGCTCGTCCCCGGCCACCTCACCTCCAGCCTGCAGAGGATATTCCACATGGTTGGCATAGGGACTGGAAACATAGCGACATGGGAATCATACAAATATACAGCCGAAGAATGTTTTGTTTTTATCCCTCACCTCAGAAGCAGACAATGTCTCGTCTAAGGTTTCTTCTTTCAGAGTGGCATCAAGAGATGACTCACCCCTCTCCTCAGTGCACTCAGCTAAAACACATTTAGAGTACATTTAAAATTTGAAGACAGGTTGAGTACACACCATCTACTGTGAGCAAATAACATCTCAATACCGCTATAAATGTGTTTCATTACATATGGTTAAACCAAATTATGTAGTGTTTTTCTGATACATATATATTACAATGTTGTAACAGTTTTAACCCAGTCATCAATATTTTTTTTGTAATAGGCCTAGATATTTCAAAGTGCTTTAATTTGTCACAACAAGGCATATGGTAACTCCTCCTACCAGAGAGAGTGGTGGGTTGGTCCTGCAGCAGCTCTGGCTCCAGCACTGCGCTCTCTGGGAGATCAGACCCACATTCCAGGCCATTGTCTGGCCCCAGGGCCTCAATATCTGAACCCTTAGAAACAAGCCTATTATATTAGCCTACCACATTTCAGACAACCCTACATGAAGGCATACTATGATCTCCAGTTCACTACATTAACCATCAGACTTTCAAATTAATCTAGACAGTCGGCATAATGGCAATGACTGGCATAAAGGCGCTCAAGAAGTAACTAGATGATATGAAACTTTGAATTAGTCCGTCACTGTAACGGTCATATCCATAGGCCAGTCCCATTAGAGTGCACTGAGGAATTTCAAGGGCTCTGGTTTCTAGTACTGGACTATTGGTCCTACAAGGGTTAGCTGAGAGGGAGTCAGGTGCTCAGGCTGATGGGGAATCAAATAAGGACCCAGGTAGGGTCAGGAAGACTTGACTTACTTCATTACTTATGATAGTCCACCCACAGGAGGACTCTGTGTCACTTGAGCTCTCTGACATGGCTCCGCCAGCTGGTAAAAACAATGGAGCACACTGTAAAAAACGCATTGGGAATTACTTTTTTTGCACAAGAGGAACATTTGAATACTCAAATGCAAAATGTATAATTCTGCATAAACCCACGGTTCACTGATATTACATTGCGATAGGAGAGTTCACAACAACAGTACACAGACATTGCAGCAGAATGCATGAATGCATAGCTCTCAAAAAACATTATTCTCCATATGGAGCTTTTTCAGCCATTACATTCGACCACATTTGACTCCATGTAAACTACAATTAATTGACATCCATACAAAAACTCCTTGCTCAATATGTGAAAATACACCACCTAAAGGAGGGAGACAGATTTTCTGCCGAGTTGGGCCGAGTGCTTACACACGGGTGTTCTGAACACACTAGATACCTAACAAGCACTCTAACGTGGAGATATAGGGTTAGTGTTCCCACACAGTCATAAAAAGGTGTGTAGTAATTTACCTTTTGTTTTTATAGCAAAAAAAAATGTTTAACTGATATGAAAGACACGTTACTTATATTTCCAAAACAGTACCGCAAGCGAAGCGTGTTAATGTTTAGAGTAAGCGTCCGGGCACTTAACACAACTCCCCCGGTCAGAAGATACTATCGTCAATAGGCGCTAAAGTAGTTTGCGTCTATGAATGGTAGGGATGTCATGCGGACCCCATTTGACCGTGAATGATTGCACCAATGCCCCACTTTTGGGGAGATCGAAAACTGTTCGTATGTTTCTCTGTATAGGCATAATCTTTCTGCAGCAGAACATGATAAAAAATTGATACAGTAGTGGTTGTCTAGAATGTGGGTCGTGGGGGGAAAATGTCAATCCCACCACAACAACAAAATAATTTTGGAATACTGTTACTTTACCAGCTAACTAGTTTACTGGTGAACGAAAACGAAGCCTAGTGAGTATTGTTGATATTATTTAAACAAAGACTTTGGTGTGCACGGTTCAATGCATGGGGGCCTTCGTGACACTGTGCAAGATTGCAACGCTGCCTTCGGCCCCTGCGATGTCGCCAGCTAGTTAGCCAACTACATTACAATTAGCACGAGTCCAATCCGCAATCGATTTTTCAATAAATTGATGCCTGGATATATAGCTAACTAACGTTACATATGTAGCGTTATTATATGCACATAACTAACAATTATCATAAGAAATTACACAATCTGGGGAAAATACGAACGGAGGGGTGTTTTCTGCAAACGGCTGCTGGATAGACTGAAATTTAAACAGTTTATTGCTAGCTACCTAACAGTAATAGCTAGCCACTCGCACAGTTAGATAAACTAAGCGGTACTAACGTTAGTAGTACTCTGTAACGTCAAGAAGTATGACTTACAAACCACTCTAACCGACAAAACATCAGACAGTAATATCATTACCCAGTAAGTTTCCAACGTAGAAAGTAAGAATTTCTGCAAACGATTCTTGAGTCACAATTGCGCTCTCACAGCTTCATCGATTTCAATTCAACAACAACACAATCAGCGTCTCGTCAGCAACACTAAAAATAGTATTTCCGGATCACGGAACTTTGAAAATGTTCTAAATAAAAGTCTCACCCGTAATTGTAGAAAAGTGTCAATAACCTATATTTATTCATGATATATGAAAAATAACTGTTTAAACATTAACAATGAAGGGGCAGGCAGCAGGGTAAGGTCATGGGGGAGAAGGGGGCAGGTAGCAGGGTAAGGTTCAGGGGGAGAAGAGGGCAGGTAACAGGGTAAGGTCAAGGGGGAGAAGGGGGCAGGCAGCAAGGTAAGGTTCAGGGGGAGAAGGGGGCAGGCAACAGGGTAAGGTCACGGGGGAGAAGGGGGCAGGCAGCAGGGTAAGGTCAGTGAGTGGTCAGGGGGAGAAGGGGGCAGGCAGCAGGGTAAGGTCAGAGGAGAAGGGGGCAGGCAGCAGGGTAAGGTCAGGGGAGAAGGGGGCAGGCAGCGGGGTAAGGTCAGTGAGCGGTCAGGGGGAGAAGGGGGCAGGCAGCAGGGTAAGATCAAGGGTGAGAAGGGGACAGACAGCAGGGTAAATTCAGGGCATGCTCAGACACTGAAAGAGAGGACACGAAGACCTCTGGATTATTATGCTATTTCAATTTCAATTAATTATGTTATGCAGCACAGTGAAAAGATTGATAATGCATTTTTTTATGGAAGTTCTGCAATTCTGCAATGGCCAACTGCTACAAAAAAATACAGAAAGGATTTGTGTCGGGCGGCTTAAATGGAAAGATGAGAAGTTTGATATAGGCCTATGTGCTTGTGTTATGCAGCTAAAGGAAGGCATAAGTAGGGATAGTAAAGTGGTGGAGTCTGTGCCGGACACTGGTGTTAATCAGGTGCTTGAATTAATTGAGTCACATGAAGGAGTAGTAAAGGGTGGACCTAGTGCTATAGTAGGAGTTGACTGTACTGATAGTGACGCTGTTGTCTGTAGTGAGAAAGTTAACTATGGAGTTGACCGTACTGATAAAAGCATAGATCAGAATAATTTGACACAACATATTATAAATACTGTTGAACACCCACATTTGACACATAAATTGTATGGGGGTGGTCGTGATGTTGGGGAGTACCAGAAAGTTAAGACTTTCCAAAGAAAGGGGGAAAAATACAATACGTGTTTAGATTATTATGCTAGTTCAATGGCAGTACATGCTGTCATGCAGCATAATGACACATTTGAGTTCCAATTTTGGGAGGAAGTTGCCAAAACTTTGCAATGGCCATCTGGAACAACCATTGTCATTAATCGTAGTATCAAAATTCTTAGGAATATGTGGAACAAGAATAGAAGTAAAATTCAAAGTCGTGTTAATGAGATTGAGTAAGCGGTTGAGTTGACAAACCCTTTGAGGCTGTGACACATATGTAATGACATAGGAGATAAGCGTGACAGCACAAACTTAAGTCAGTGCAACAGTCAAAGACATTACACTAATTGATTAAAAAAACAGCAATCAAACAAGAATGAGAAGGAGAAATGCAGTGAAACGTAAACATGGTGAGGAATGTGTCACACATTAAAAGAAACCCAAAACACTATTTTGTTTCTGTAAATTACCAAATAACAGTAAATGAGCAATGCTAGCATGTGATATCTGTGCAAATTGGTATCAATTTGATTGTGTTGGCCTATCTCCAGATAGTCAAAAGGATGTAGAATTTGATACTTTTCTATGCAACTCAGAATCATGTCGGGTTTATGTACAGCCATTGCAAAATGGATTTAGTCTTAAAGCGGACTGTGACACATTTATACATTCTATTGCTAGTGACAACAAGGTGAAATTAAACTAAATGGTACTAACAGAGAATGTAAAATTAGGCTCAGGTTCAAAACCTATTGCCTGTGGAGAGTTTAAATGATATAATGTCAACTGCTCAGAGAAGACCCTCAGACTGCCAACTTAGTATGCAAAATGTACACACTTTTGAGGATAAAGGATCTGCTTTCGAGTTTCATCCTGATGTAGCAAATAATTCATATGATGAAGTGTTAGTGGTGCTGCTCAATCAAATCTCAGACACCCAAGATATTGGGAATTAATACTACCACTTAAAGATAGAAAGTTGTGGTACAAATGGTCATACAGATGAGGAAATCATAAGCTCTATGACAACTGATACAGATGAGCAGCATGTACCTGGAGAGGTAGGTTGATGTCTAAATACGCAGGGATACACTGAAATGTGTTTTGTCAAATTAGCCCAACTTTGGATGGTTCAGGCATACCACTCCAAATAATGGTGTGTTTACATTGACTCGTGAAGAGTGGAAGAGGGTCCATTTGGAGATAAATGGTAGGTACAGTATTTGGTTAGTAAAGAACCTACTGAGTCTTTTGCACCTCATTTTAGCTGAGACAGTAGACGTTTTCCTCTACAGTGATACAGTTCAATATGTATTCCATATACAGTGAACTGCATTGCTGGCTATGTTCTGTTGCATTGGTAAATAGTCACAAACTCTTAATTACCTAATCATTTGTATTTATTAGCAAACGATAATAAGACAACGGCTGGGTACATCACATATTTTTTATTTTTTATTTTACCTTTATTTAACCAGGCAAGTCAGTTAAGAACAAATTCTTATTTTCAATGACGGCCTGGGAACAGTGGGCCTGTTCAGGGGCAGAACGACAGATTTGTACCTTGTCAGCTCGGGGGTTTGAACTCACAACCTTCCGGTTACTAGTTCAACGCTCTAACCACTAGGCTACCCTGCCGCCCCACATAGTGTTATGGTTTCACAGAACTAGGATAAGACGAGGCTTTACGCCACTAGAGGGTGTGCTACTAGGACAAGACACATGAAGCTATAAGCCACAAGGCCATATAATCATCCAGAAATACAACTCAAACAAACTGGAAATAAATTGAAACCGTGATAGGATCTGTAAGAAGCAAGAAAAACTTGTAAGCATAGCACCAGTCCTATACATAATATATAATTACATATTAAAAACATAACATTCTTTATCTTATATAGAGTAGTAATTATCTTTAGTTCAGATTTTCTGATGTAGTTATAATACAACAATTTACATTATGCACTATGGCTATGCAAAGCTGCAAAAAAAATCATACAGATAGTGTTTTACCCCAGAATGTCGAACCGGAAGTCTTAATGTTGCCGCCGAGACGCTAATGCTGCTGTCATGACGCTAATAACAACACATATCTTTGCGAGGCTAAACAACGTGTAACATGACGAGGGGAAATTGTAGATTTAATTTTGAGCTTGCATGAAGTGAGCACATGTCGTTTGCCAAAGTTGGAAACTACAGCTCCCAATATTAAATGGTTTCTGGATCACGTGATTGACCAGCTGAGAAATATATGCGAAGATTTAAACAAACATACTAAACTCATGATTTTAGTCTACTGCAATGAATATATGTCAATGGGTTGGCTTTATTCAATACGCCCAACTTTATGTAAGGTTTGTATAATAATACAGACAAGCCTTAGAATGAAGAGAAATTAACCAAGGAGGTTGATCCTTCCGATCTAGTACATCTACTTCAACTGTCGCGTCAAAACCGTTGCGAAGGAGGGTAGCTACGGTAACCAACATCCTGAATCCATGACAGGTATGTCCTCACCAACCAACTATCAAGGTAAATCTTACTTTAGGAGTTTACAAAGTTTGTCTGAATCTTGTAGTGTTTTGTAAAACAGGGTTTTCCAAATGTATTTAACATATATTTTTTCATTCAGGACAGGGTGCACTCCCTTGGATGATTTGTCTGATTTTGTGTCAGCTTGTAGAGTTTCATTTTGAGGATCAATCTTCAAAGCAGCCTGGTAATCTTGAAGACCTATGACAATATTTCCAAGGAATAAAAAAAGTTTAGCTGACTGCACAGGCCATGGTAGGGATAGTCTGCTAAACCAGCTGCCCCTACTTCCTAGCCTAGGATATCCACAGCTGCATTATTTCAGTCACAAGGCGACAGTAGGCTTTTCATTCTGGGCAGAAGAAACGAAATATAATCTAAAAATAAATTATGTTTAACCAGGCAAGTCAGTTAAGAACATATTCTTATTTACAATGATGACCTACACCAGCCAAACCCAGATGATGCTTGGCCAATTGTGCGCCACCCTAAGGGACTCCCAATCACAGGTGGTTGTGATACAGCCTGGATTCAAACCAGGGTGTCTGTTGTGACAGTGTTTACATATGTGAAGTTGACGCATTTCTACGTTTCTAAGTGAAAATGTTCTACCTGACGACATAATCAAAAGTTAAAACATTTTAAAAACAGTGATTTTCAAACACTGCGTTTCAGTGATGTGGGGAGCAAGAATATACATTCCCTCTGGCGAGAAACTCGTTGCAGGTTTTGACTTTTAATCCTACCCTGTGATGTCACAAAGAAGCATTTTTTAGGACCGTTCTTATTATCTTTTTAACCACAGATCATAGAAACGTGCTGTTTTAACATATAGTATTGCAATGAAACAGGCAAGGAGCAGGTCTTGAACCCTCGACCTTCTAGCCCGAGGTCCGGCGCACTATCGACTGTGCCGCAAAAGCATGCTCGTGCGGCAGGGTTGATTTCCGCGCGTATAAACCCAGGATCGTTACAGTATGTAGACACTGGTATGGTGTTGATAATGGATATGAGGTTGAAAAGTGGCAGAATTGCCCTTTAATAAACCACAGTTCCAAAGATTCACAGATGAGAAAACCTGGTTAATACTTGAAAGTGGAAAGGGAAAATATGAGTTTACACCTCTTCCTCCTCTGGTACTCTTGATTCTCGTAGGGCCGTGGGAAACACTAGTGGTGTGAACTTGATTTGAATGTTGCCTGTGGATCTTGGAGCTGGCAAATCCACCTGTTTTTTTTTTATTGCTGATTGATTGAACACTGTTTTTCTGATCTATGTAAGAAACAAGCAGATGATATTCATTATGGAATACTCAACCAATCAACAAACGTATGATTGCAGAATGTACAATTTGATTGTACCAGAGTTTTATTTACCATGCTTGACATTGCATCGGTTTGATGTTCTGGGTACATGTAATCTAATACATACATTTAAGTTGTAAAATACTGTGTGAATACTTTGCATAATGTATTGCAGCTACTTTATACCCATGTCCATGGCGTTGTTGAATAGTTGTTTCTGTTTGGCTTTAAGGGCATTCTAGAGCGTGCATTATTTCCCTATAAGGCACGGTATATCAGCAGGGTAGAATTAGTTCATTCTTACATGTTCTATGTCGGAGCTGCTTTTGAAAGTAAAAGTCGAATTGAAAACATTATTGGCATTGCTGAATTTGATTTCAATAATAGCATGCTAGGACTGATGGTTTGGTTAGCTAAACTAGTAAGTCTATTTGTTTGGTTACTGTAAGCGGTTGCGTCTTTCGAATCCGGTATCAGGAAGAATAAAAGTCAATCTGTCTTTAATTATCTTTAATTAAATTCAATAAATAAATGGCAAATGCAATTTTCGTATGTACAGGTTCACTGTATCACCACACAGGGCAAGCAGAGAACTGACTTGTTCCTGACAAAATTATTATAATATTCTCTGACAGAGGTAGTTCCTGCTTCCGAGCCGGCCTGTCAGAGTAGAGACTGGGCGTGGTTTAAACTCACCCAGCCTATCGTTGATTGTTGGCGCCCGAGCTGGTCCCAGCCCCCTTTGCGCTTCAGCGGTCAGTCGTTGTAGTTGTGTAGAATATACAGTTATCAGGCACCTGGCTCCTGTTATCTAACAAAAGACCGTTTGTTCTCGCAACACTACGTTCTGAATGTGCCCCCACAACTCATGCACAGTTCCTGTCTTCATGTTATTCTGTATTTTTCCATCATGAGAAAGGCCCATGACCCTGAAACTGTTAACAATGTCTCAAGTCAGCTATGTTGCATAACACATCCACACAAGCCAACAGCAGATAATATTCAATCACATATATGGTAACGGGCTATAGTGCATAACACAGAATCCTCACATTACCAAGGCAACTACTGTAGCTAGCCTATCTAGTAAACTTGCTAGCAAAATTATAGCCATGGTATAAAAGGGATATCAACTCGGGGCTCTCAATGCGTTCTCTGGAAAATATTGCAACTCCATGGAAGGTTTATTCCACTCCGCTAAAGCGTCTTCCACGTCATTTATTATTTTCAAATACATAGCCCCTCGTCGATTATCGCTTACATAACTAATTAGACTAATATCTATATTTCTGTTAGCTAATGACTTACTGTTAGTAATCACAAGGTGCTCCCACAGTCTCCTTTTTTCTGCAATGTGAA
This sequence comes from Oncorhynchus mykiss, assembly GCF_013265735.2. Classification (NCBI taxonomy): domain Eukaryota; kingdom Metazoa; phylum Chordata; class Actinopteri; order Salmoniformes; family Salmonidae; genus Oncorhynchus; species Oncorhynchus mykiss. Next base: position 68,606,041 of record NC_048570.1, on the reverse strand, counting down.
AACTGCAACTCCATTTCCAATTTTTGCTGTGCTTTTGTCATCATCTATCGGCTCAAACAGGAAGGCTTCAAATAAAAACGGGGGAAATGTACCTAAATTAAGGAGGCAAACCAAATAAAAATGGGGGGAAATGTACCAAAAATTAAGGAGACAAACCAACGCAATTTACCATTTACTACTGTTGACAACATTTAGGTAGGTATCTAGCTAAAGTTAGCTAGCTAGCTTTAGGGTGTTTCCCCAAAACGTTTCCCTTCAGATATTCGTCTGTGGAAAATATGTCTACTTTTCCAACCTTTAACTTACTCCTTTTAATGGTACATTTATGTTAACAATCGTTTCTTTCTGTGTCCATGTGTAATCTTTGACAGTCAAAGGCATTTCAAACCAATTGTATAGTTAACTTTGATTTGCTAAATTGTTGTGTGGTGGTAGTAGCTACAACATTATTGGTGGTTGCCAAGGAAGAAATAAAGTTGTTTCCACGAACGATTGATGTACTTCCTGTCTCAAAGTGTAGCGCCAGTTAAAGGGCCACTGCCAGGCCAGCCTACATTCAGATCCTAGAGCCCAGCTGGACTTGAAGGGTTGAAGCAAAGAATATCTGATAGTTCTAAATGTTCTAATGTCGTGTTCCTAGTGCTCTAAGGGGCTATTTTTTAAGGTCTGTTTGAAGGTGTACATCTGATAGCCCAACATTTTCAACACAAAAGCAAAGACACGATTTCAAAGTTGTTTTTATTAAAATAAGTTTTACAATAAAATGTTTGTCAATTTATAAAAAAAGTTTGGAATCTGTACTATTACTGCATACATTCATTATAAGGAACAGAATACAAAACAAATTAAGCTTTTGGTCATTGAAGAAATTAAACCATATTGTTCATGCTACAGAGGCTCATATCTAATCTACTACCAGACCTCACAATTGAGTCGTTTGCCTTTTTTTTTTTTATATATACCTCTCCATAATTTTCATAAAACCACAATAACATTGTTGTAATTATGAGTGAAATTAACATTTGATATCATGTTAATTTCAACGGTACATTGAATATTCTAAAGGTAATATAATAAGGTGCTCATCTGAAAATGATATCCTTTTTGGTGGCCAATCGATGTAGGAAAAGTACAAACAGTTCATGTGCATGTACAGTGAGCATACAGGTTATTCATACATTACATTTACTAATAAACAACATTTTAAACTGTCAAGAAAATAAGGCATCTGCTGTCAATCATCTAGTATTTAAAAATGAACGTGAAAATCAAGCTAACTGCTCTTTGCAAACAACGAGATATGTAAGTGGAGTTGTTATTCTGTAAGGAATGTACTTCTGAAATGAAATAAAATGTTGGTACATGACCATTTTTGTGTTAAATCGAATAAAACTGGATTCAAAACCATTATCAATTCATTAGGAATGGAAAAATAATTTATTATTCCTATAAACATTATCAATATTTTGATCACACAATATTCAGCTACATCACAAATGGCAGAAAAATTAACAGTCAACAACATACAAATGCAGTTTTTTCACTTGATATATTAAGCAAAATATCTGGAAGTGATGATGTATCAAAACACTTGTACAGCTGTTGATCCTGATGTTAGAACTGAATCAACAGTAAATATTAACTGCTCATTCATACCAGTTCAAAAAGGAAGCAAACATTGATACAATTACATTATACAAAATTGAGCACAGTACTGTATACATTCACAATGCCACATTGAGTAGTTAAAAAAGTTGTTGAGTAGTTTTGATCAGTAGTTTTGATTTGTTTTATAGAAGATTTTGTATATTTTTTAATGACTGACAATATGAAAACAAATTTCTGATCAATATCAACTACCAATATTTATGTCTGATGGGCCGAAGCCTAACTTGAGCAATGTCCTCCCAAAGAAAGTAGGCGGGAAATTTAGAAAATAGTTGAATCACCAAAATATTGCAATCTCGAACTTAATGAAAAGTTCTCCAAACAGTAAGACAAATCTACATGAGAAAAGCAAACCATTTGAAAATATATTTAGTTTACTTTAAACTACTTCTAAAACTGCCTTCCCTAGTAGCAAAAATGTAAGCCAAGCTTGAAACTATAATTTGACAGAAGTTTTATTTTGAACCAAGGTTATTTTCCCTTTATGCAGTAAGCATGTCTCTTATGACTAATTATCATATTATTTTACCTTTCCTAAAATGAAAACAAAATATAAAGAAATGTTGCTTTAAATGCATCATGTTGCCGCAAAAATAATACAATTAGAGCAAAGCAAAGTGCACACATGCTAAAAACATATTTTTAGAGTATAACATGTCTTTTATATAATAGGTTCATTTAAATGAGCTTAATCCGTGCTGCTGCTCCAGTTTCAACTGTTCAGCACCTGAGGTGCTGACTTGCTGCACCCTCGACAACTACTGTGATTATTATTATTTGACCATGCTGGTCATTTATGAACATTTGAACATCTTGGCCATGTTCTGTTATAATCTCCACCTGGCATAGCCAGAAGAGGACTGGCCACCCCTCATAGCCTGGTTTCTCTCTAGGTTTCTTCCTAAGTTTTGGCCTTTCTAGGGAGTTTTTCCTAGCCACCATGCTTCTACACCTGCATTGCTTGCTGTTTGGGGTTTTAGGCTGGGTTTCTGTACAGCACTTTGATATATCAGCTGATGTACAAAGGGCTATATAAATACATTTGATTTGATTCTGCATAATGTTTTACAAACTAAATTCATTAAGGCTCTAAATACATTCAATATCAACAGTTTGAAAAACACACATGGATCGTTCCACGAAATTAGTGCCTTTTGCATCCCTTTGATATTTTAATTAGAAATTGTGCACCAATATTGAATTTTAAAAGCCTGTTATATTCAAAGTGCCCTTTAATATAAACCACATGGAGAATTCAACAAATCTGATTTTAATATGAATAAAGACTTGCTAAAGTGCCACAATTTTGACATGTTCCTCCGTGCACTCTCTGACTTCCAGGGAGATATTAACCCACTAAACCTTAAGATTTATCCAAGTTGTAAACCCCTAGTTATTTTGTCTGGTGTTTTGTGGTGGGAAACTCAGTGGGTCGAGCATAACACGTCAACCCTGTTTACCCATAGATAGATTAGACAGGCTAAAAATGTTTGAACATTTATACGTTTTTTTAAAGCTTGCATTCAATTGCCCCTCACTGTTGCACACACAACATCCATTTCCCCTGTCACGAGGGAATTTATGGCTGATTTTAAGATGATATCTTCAACCCTGTTACTGTCAAACATTTTTTTTATACATCTCAAAAGGCATCAAATTTGTGGAACGACCCACATGTATCGAATCATTTCTAAAAAATTTATCAGATCCAAATCTGGTTGTATAGCATACAGTACAGGTGTATGGCTTTGGAACACCACTCCAGCTGTGACTATCAAGTTTTTGGGAAACAATCATACTGCTCAAAATCTGTCAAACTATAACAGCAGTTGCAAAACATATCAGATTAAAACATTGAATACGTTTGCATCCGTCAATCAGTTAACCTTTCCGGATAGCTTACTCATACTGATGTTGTAATAGCTTAAATAAACTATAGGCCAGGAAAGTTGAGAGGAACAGTAAGGACCTCGTTAAGAGAATGGCATTATTGTGGTCAACATGGCCAATGGTACCTGCCCAATAATAGGAATTACATATGACATTAAACAGAACTTCAGTCTAGCTTTTGCATCGGTCTAAGCACGGGACAGAAACTGCTATCCAAATTATACCAAATGTCACATAAAACAACAAAATGGTAAAAATGTAACCCTTTGTAAAAACGTAAGGAAAAATCACCTACAAAGGAAGCATACCAAAGAAAATTACCAGTGTAAGATAGCATAATGTTACTGACGGCCCATATTCATGACCATATCACTCGCTGTTAACTGTTGGCTGCTGCCCTGCTGGCTGCCCTGTTACCTCCTTTGTTCTATGGAGCTGTGCCCCTTTCTCCTCCATGCAGATGTCACAGCCCCACACTGCCGACACCTCTGCTGTCAACAGGTTATAAGCTGTCTCAGTCATTCCAGTACAAACCCTGTGGAACCATTTTTGACATGAGGCCTCACACAGGATAGCTTCCTGGTCATCATTTACTTCATTCAGGCATACTCCACATGGAAACACAGGCTCCGTGGAGGAGTGGCTAGGCCTGTTGGGATGCATCAATGTCTTATTGATGGCCACACCACCACCTCCATTGCTTCTACTCCGCTCCAGGGGGGCTGCCTCCATGTGCCTGCCTGACTGTGGGGACTTCTTCAGGGAATCATTATTGGGGTGGATGATGCCGTTGATTTTCTCTGTGGTGTTAGGCTGACCTGCACCCTGACAGACCAGGGTGCCTCTATTCTTTGATTTCAGGTCGACAGAGTTTTTCTGACCCATGATCTCCTCTGAGCCATGGCTTCGTTTCCGTGGAGATGTGTTCTGGGATGTACTTTTGCTTGACACCACCTCACTCATGTCCTGTTTAGGTGTCGGTGTATTGGACTGGGTAAAGCTGTTGTTTTGCTGTTGCCGAGTAAAACCAGGACTAGGGTCCATGCCGGGTTGGGGAGGTGGATTCCCAATTGGATTGACTGCTGATCTAAAGCTCAGGCCCATGTCAGGAGAAGTGCTTTGGGTCACATTATGCAGATGCACCTGATTCAAGTTGTCATGGGGACCTGGTCTTAAAGGCTGATTGGGTGGAAGTGGCATGTTACTGTTGTTGCTTAATGGTGGATGGTTACAATAATTGGGATTTTCATGGTAACCATAGTTAAAGTCAGGGGGTCGATTGAACCCCATGCCCATTTGAGTCTGGGCAAAAGGGTGGAGCTGGTTTCGTATCTGGTAGGGACCCCTGTAAGAAGAAGGCATCCTATTGGGCATGAGGTGGTCCATCCTGGGCAGGCCATAGCCACTGCAGCCAGGGTAGTGCGGGTGGCCAAAATATGGGTTCCCAGAGGACAGAGGCTTGAAAGATGGTGTGTTGTAGTTGTCATCAAAAGGATTGGTAGCCACTAGGTGGTCAGCACTTCGGTTTGGTGGTGGAGCATACTCAGATAGGGGAGCGAAGAAATGAGCCTGGGGACACACATGAAAAGGCAATGATAAAGGTAGTTGATACAGAACTATGCAAGCAGCGTCAAACACTTGACTATCAACAGCCATTCAGAGAACTTCTCAAAAGTTTGATGAATAAGTGACCAGCATATTTGTTTTGTCTTGATATAGCATTGTTTGACTGAATGAGGTTGGTCAATATCGGAAACCACAAGATTTTCGACCTATAACAAAGAAAGGGAATCTCAGAGTTAGACTATTGTGCTGCTATTTTACCTGTGCGTTCGACTTGCACTTTTTCTTGTCTGGGCTATCCAGCAGAACACCCGGCCCTCCTAGATCATCAAGCCCACCATCTCTACCTGAGAAAGAAAACCACACAAAATGTTATATAGCCACATAAAATGCAGGTTTCCCCTTAAACTACAAGGCACACTTTTCACTCTGACAGACATTGTATAGAAAACTTACTTGTGGCATGCCAATATGTTGAACAACACAGAATTTATTTAATTTTCTCATGAATGGCTTATTGCCTACACCTTCGTGAAGTCCATGTGCAAGCAGTGTCAGGACTAAATTATAAGAAAGGCTGTCTGCACACTGTTTTCTTGTAGTTTAACCCAATTTCAATGGTCCAATCTTCTCCATTGAGAATAATCTAAAATGTTTGGCAGCTTGCTGCCCCTATCACGTTATCCAAGTTGCCCATATGATATGTGGCAAGCTGTAAATTCATGTAACCTAAGTATGGTATAGTCAGTATACTTGGTAAACAGAATCAAATTACCAGTACTCAGCTGTAAATTCATGTAAACTAAGTATGGTATAGTCAGTATACTTGGTAAACAGAATCAAATTACCAGTACTCAGCTGTAGCCTCCCCTCCTCTCCTCTCCAGGGTATATTACCACAATATATCAATACAGTGGAACTCTGGACCTAACCCTTTTAAAGTAGTGCACTAAATAGGCAATAGGATGCCATTAGGGGTTAAACCTAGTCTATAGACTCAACACCTGCCTGGAGTTCCTGACAGCCTCCCAGTCTTCATACACGGTCAATAACCAACATCCTCCTAAAGGCTCCTCAAGGATGCAAAGGTACATTAAAGGCTCAATCACAAAGACGTGTTGGATTGTTATGCCACTACAATTATCTACTGGATCTGGGGGGGTCATACTGGCTTGGTATCTATTATCTACTGGGTCATACTGGCCTGGTATCTATTATCTACTGGGTCAGGGGGGTCATACTGGCATGGTATCTATTATCTACTGGGTATGGGGGGGTCACACTGGCTGGTATCTATTATCTACTGAATATGAATGGGGGTCATACTCACCTGGTATCTATTATCTACTGGGTCAGGGGGGTCATACTGGCCTGGTATCTATTATCTACTGAGTATGGGGGGGGGTCACACTGGCCTGGTATCTACTGGGGGGGGGGGGGGGTCACACTGGCCTGGTATCTACTGGGGGGGGGGGGGGGGGGGGTCATACAGGCCTGGTATCTATGATCTTCTGGGGTGGGGGGGTCATACTGGCCTGGTATCTATTATCTACTTGGTTTGGGGGAGTGAGGTCATACTGGCCTGGTATCTATTATCTTCTGGGGGAGTGGGGTCATACTGGCCTGGTATCTATTATCTACTGGGTCATACTGGCCTGGTATCTATTATCTACTGGGTCTGGGGGAGTGGGGTCATACTGGCCTGGTATCTATTATCTATTGGGTATGGGGGGGTCACACTGGCCTGGTATCTATTATCTACTGAATATGAATGGGGGTCATACTCACCTGGTATCTATTATCTACTGGGTCAGGGGGGTCATACTGGCCTGGTATCTATTATCTACTGAGTATGGGGGGGTCGCACTGGCCTGGTATCTACATGGGAGGGGGGTTTGGTCATACAGGCCTGGTATCTATTATCTACTGGCTCTGAGTGGGAGGTCATACTGGCCTGGTATCTATGATCTTCTGGGGTGGGGGGTCATACTGGCCTGGTATCTATTATCTACTGGGTCTGGGGGAGTGGGGTCATACTGGCCTGGTATCTATTATCTTCTGGGGGAGTGGGGTCATACTGGCCTGGTATCTATTATCTACTGGGTCATACTGGCCTGGTATCTATTATCTACTGGGTCTGGGGGAGTGGGGTCATACTGGCCTGGTATCTATTATCTACTGGGTATGGGGGGGTCACACTGGCCTGGTATCTATTATCTACTGAATATGAATGGGGGTCATACTCACCTGGTATCTATTATCTACTGGGTCAGGGGGGTCATACTGGCCTGGTATCTATTATCTACTGAGTATGGGGGAGGTCACACTGGCCTGGTATCTACTGGGGGGGGGGGGGGGGGTCATACAGGCCTGGTATCTATGATCTTCTGGGGTGGGGGGTCATACTGGCCTGGTATCTATTATCTACTGGATTTGGGGGAGTGGGGTCATACTGGCCTGGTATTTATTATCTACTGGGTCTGGGGGGTCATACTGGCCCGGTATTTATTATCTACTGGATCTGGGGGAGTGGGGTCATACTGGCCTGGTATATATTATCTACTGGGTCTGGGGGGTTTGGTCATACAGGCCTGGTATCTATTATCTACTGGCTCTGAGTGGGAGGTCATACTGGCCTGGTATCTATGATCTTCTGGGGTGGGGGGTCATACTGGCCTGGTATCTATTATCTACTGGGTCATACTGGCCTGGTATCTATTATCTACTGGGTATGGGGGAGTGGGGTCATACTGGCCTGGTATTTATTATCTACTGGGTCTGGGGGGTCATACTGGCCCGGTATTTATTATCTACTGGATCTGGGGGAGTGGGGTCATACTGGCCTGGTATATATTATCTACTGGGTCTGGGGGGTCATACTGGCCTGGTATCTATTAGCCTATACACACAGCTCTGTAAATATGTCAAACATGTAACAGTTGTTCAATGCTATTAAAACCACCCACATCTCCATTGGTGGGCTAGTTTGTGTAATTGTTATTTAAAAAATGTTTTTCGCAAAACTGTAGGCTAGCTCTTGTATGATAGCCTACAATCGTCTACTGGCGCATGTGATTAATGATCATCAATGTTTTCAATTTCTGTAGCCTATATCTTGTTATAAATAAATAGGGCCTACAGTCTATGCAACATAATTTGTCCCACAGAGGTAAAACTCAAGTCTCAGACAGTCGGTTAACTAAATTAAAAGACTCGTCAGATTTTGACAACTGAGATGTCACTTAAATGCACTTCCTATATCGTTCACGGCAATAAGAGAAAGTCAGCAGGCTACATAAAAAATAATAATAATAATTACAAGTTCGTGGCAGTTCCAAATTTGCGAACACATTCCGACAGTGAAAGTTTTGACGAACTTTTCACGTCAGCAAGGTCAATTAGATTTGAATAGTTTACGATATTTTTTTTTCAATTGAAAATGCCAGCGCTGTCTATTTATTTTGAGTTTCATTCAATACTTCAAAGGCCTTGAGGTAGGCCGATAAGCTCCTTCAACGTCGTAATTATGGTCGAGACTTGTGTGCAGCGTATCGTGCCCCCACAGACAGCAACATACCACGCGCAGGAAGGGAAAAATATCAAAAACGCGCATTACCTCGGTTTCTTTTGAGCGAGAAGGTATCTTTATCCTGTTCTTTTGACATTACAGAGCTTCTTACATGACTTAAACGTGCATAATTGTGCTGAGAAGGTAACAGTACCCAACCGCTCTCTTCCCCCAGCAGCAATCACAACTATCTGTGTGACGAGGAAAGCTGCAATCGTTTGCAAAGTTTGGGAGGAGCAGACAAATTCAACTTCATGATATCCTGTATCACGCAGGGAAATTATTGTTAACATTGTATCATTGTCACATATTTCTCCACGTGGCACATGTTTGGCACTTGTAAAGCACGGTTAATATTAGATTTTGACAAACGGAACCTTTGTGTGACAGCACAGAACCCCCTCCACATTGGCATGTTGAATGTGTCTACACTGTCGTTCCGTCAGAAGTGTGGGTGTACTGTAATGATGCGACTGGGGCGGAAGCTAATACATCCAGTCTGGATATTTAGAGGCAATATCTGTCTGTCTAAGAACGGTTTATTTGAGGTTTACTACATACTTACCACTCTTTGGTTGAGTTTTTCACTATTCATTTTCTGAAGTGATATCTGCTTAGTCATGATAAAGAGTTGCAGCCTAATAGGCCTAACTACTACTCTACACACTTCAAAATTTGTTTTTACTGTAGGAATATGCTACAGGATTTACAAAAAGCTTAAATATTTTACTAAACTAAAATAATAAAGTTGTTGTATAGGCTACACTATAGATGTTTTTGTTTCTTATTCACAGCCATCTGACACCACACCATTTTTTTTCTAGGTTACAGATCTCTCCAGAGGCACTACTGCCATACACATGGGGTTAAACAATCTATGTATTGACGTTTCTCATCCATTAACAGTAATTAACTGCTGCTTTTTCAGATAAGGGAAGACCAATGATTGGATGGACTGTAATAACTGAAGATAATGCCAGAGGTGCCTTTAACTGACTACAAGAGGAAGCTTTCAGTCTTTGGACCCAAAGTTCGGTGAGGAAGACAACCATTGTCACAACATGGACCAAAGGACATGACCTTACAAGTGCACTCCAGGGTCCGTGTACATTTTGTTATTTTGATTTCCAGTGGAAAAACAGAAAGTCAACGTATTTTCTCATTTATTGTGTCAAAGTTGGACATGGAATAATGGGAAACAAATAACAACAAAATATCATTACATTTTGGGAATTTTGTTTCTTGTTTTGTTCATACCCAGATGTACACACCCCCTCATAAAATATTCATTGTTTAAGGGGGGTGTTTACAGTCTAGGTCGGTAGCACAAAGAGAGGATTTGATTGTGTGAGTGTGACCGGAAGATAAAATTACTAATGTTAGCTAAGATGCAGCACTTATTATAAAGTTTGCATGCCAATAGAACAAACTCAACAACAACTGAACAAAGTTGGCTAGTAGGCTAGCTAGCTCTCACTATCTTGTTGGCTAGCTAGCCGTACCTGGTTACTGGCTATGCTATAGTCATACTAGCTAGTAGTAGATAGTGTAAGTAAATTAGTCCCTCAACCTGCAACAAGATAAAAGCTGCCTTGGCAGAGCTACCTGCTGCAGAAAGGTCAGATTATCTATATATTTTGTCGACTGATGGTGTTTATTGACAGAGGAAAAATTAACAGCAGTTACTGTAAATGGTTACCTATCTGGCACTTTGCATAGCTAACTTAGCTATTGCATACACCTACAACAATATCAAATTAACCTATTATCAGTGCTGATGTGTGTGTGTACACCCGTGTGTGTGTGTGTGTGTGTGTACTAAATATACTAGCTACTCTAATACAGTCTCTAATAGTTTTATAATAATACTCTAATATTGGTGAGGACAGACATACCAATACGTGCAAGAAAGTTCACATTGTTTATTTTTTATTTAAACTCAATCAGTCATTCTCAGAATTAGTTATTGTTTAAATTATTTGTAACTTTAATTGGACAAGTAGGCTATAACATTTTTGTCATGAAGAAAGTTGTAAGGACCAAGGCTTGCTTGAATACCTTGAAGAAAAGCTGTTGGTGTTGTGATCAAAGAGCAAACATTAACACAAAATAATGACAAAACACAACAACGAGAGTGTGTATTGGTTACATAGACTCCCAATGTTGTGTCCCAAAGCTACTCTCGCTACAACTGTGGAGCAGCTGTGGGTTCCCCTGAGTTTAACTGTAAATGACCCACAGCACTCCACCACTGCAGCTAAAGCCAGCAGCACAGCCTTTACAGAAAAACGTGACTGCAGACGAAAAGGGGACTCAGAGCACCAGATAATTATGATTCACACCAAGTCCTCCACTTCATCCCTTTATATTCACATGTTCAGGAAAAAAAATAACACAACTCTTGACATTTAAGAGACACAGGACTGGATCTGCATCACTCGTTCTTTCATCTCTTGGCTCCCCCTGACTATAGCATCCATCACATCTCTATCAAAAGCTGGAAGAGGAACCTGAGGTAGAAGACAGTATATCACTTATTGGACATTCACAACCAATACGAGAATGCAGAACCCTCTCCAACATTCTGAAAACATATATAAGAATGAGAACCCTATGGTTACTCTTTATCACAATTGAAAAGACAAAAACAATACTGTTACTGCAACTGCTCAATAATAACTTGTCTATTCCAGCTTTTAGTTGTTATCAGAGTTGGATTGCAGTCACCGGGCATTATAACAATGCAGAGGATTACACATGTAAATAAAAAGCAAAAACAACTAAAATATTCCATATACAATATGAACTTGACATTTTAACACAGCATTTTAGACTAATGATCATCTACAACAGTTTAAAGAAGTATTCACATTCGTATCAAAGATTAATACATTTTAGGCATCTAGGAAAAAACTAAATTCAGTTGGTACTTTCTCAAAACTGGGGTATATGAAACCCCATTGAAAAAACAATAATATATATTTCTCCTCCAGTGAGAAAAAGTAAAAAATAATGTAGAAAAATTGGTTTATTTTTTTGCTTCAATGACAAATAACAATGCATGTTTAAAAGCACTAACTGTTTACCACTTTCATCTTGGTTTGTGGTCTAATAGACACCCATTTATTAAGTAGTAATCAAACCCTAAATGGGGATAAAGCTTTTGGAACCATATAAAATGAGAAAATATCATGCAGAGATATATGTCTAAATGGATCTCTTGCCAATGCGCAACAGTGAACTGAATTCTTTGGTATACATTGTTTGATATTCAAAAGAAAGTAAAACTGATTGTGTCACACTTCATGCAAACTGTCATCCTATTAGTTAGAAATCCGTTGATTGAAAATACTGTTGCAATGTAAGATGAGAATCAATATAATATTCTGTATATAGCTCCGGAGTATACTTTCCCCCTACAATGTACACATCTAGTTGCAACAGTAAAGCTCTAAAGAAAACCAATAATAGGGTGATTTGGTTAGTGTGCATGACATTGATTATAATTGTCATTTTAACCATTATCAAGGGCCCAAAATCCTGGGGGCACTTTCTGAGAGAACCCGCATCTCAACTCAGTTGGTCACAGAACGGGGGCACACATGTGCAAAGCTTTGTCTTAGAAGCAGCATCTCAACTGATCTGCGTTAGATTTTTGGTCTAATGCATGAGAAAAACCTCATTGTAATTTTCCCAGGGACCCGCTGAGAGATCAAAAACAAACAGAGGGAGCAAACAATTACTTTGTATGATAGCATCAGTCACCGCTGCACATTGGCTGTGATCAACAAATCAAACTAATCTGACAAGTGCTAAACTTATTTTTCTACTCTATGGTAAAGTATCAACTACTTAAAGAACAAAAGTAACTAAAATCTGTACTCAGTAGTACATAAACGTCAACAAAAATATAGATATCTTTAGAGATAAAAATTTTTTTTGGTGTTCATTCACTTCCATCGCACTGATTTAACGCTTTTGGTTTTCAACAATCATTCTTCACACTTCTCCCATCCCCATGTGTCAAAGAGTTGGACCTCAGATGGATCGGACTTTGGTATATGATCCTTTCTGCTTGTCTCCGACATCTGAGGGTCTCTTTCCCCATTTAAGGCCATTTATAAAGCTTTTAAGGTCTGCTGTATTGAAACACATCGACACAAGCATTTTTGGTATGTTCTTCCCAAAATAACCAAAAAGATAGCCTGCCATACCACAGACACATTATTCCAACTGAATTCAAACTGAAGTTTTTCCACCTGTGAGTGGGGCATCACAAGGCTCTGAACCGTAACTGACAATGTTCTAGAGATACATTCAATACAGATCTATGGCAACTACCACCTACAATGAGCAGTTCAGGACTAAGAAGATACCCTGTCAGTCAACCATGGAACATTACACATGGCTTTTCAAATGTACTAAACCTTGTTCCCTGAGTTTAGGAAAATAGTAACACAACAAAATAATGCTTAAAAAGAGGTAGTATAAAACAGGAATTGTAAGGGCAACTGCACATTGACAAACAAAAAAAAAGATTTTTTTTTAACCATTATTACTATGGTTATTACTACTATATAAATAACCATTATTACTATGGATAACCTGAAAATTACATTGTGTCATACTGGCTTATTATTGAATTTCAGCAACTTATGTAGTAAATTGTACTGGCCCTTAATCTACCATAGCCAAACACTCAAAGCTTATTGTAAAGTAACCTGAGAAATAGTCTAAATAACCTGTGATAAAGAAGAAAATAACAACGCTTTAATTGAGATCTGCAGTACCCTTACAATCCCGTACTTCATTATAAACAAGGAGGAAAATGAATACGGGACGAATTTTACCTAGCAAAAACAAATTATTGCCATCAGGAAGTATCAGTTGTTCCATAAAGGAAGAGACCCCTTACATAGTTCAGGTATAAGTCGTTATTATAAAATATATAGTTGGAGTTTACCGAGAGGTAAACTGAGGTAGATAATCAGCAAAAGAAGGGCTCACTCTACACTTTGCTCCAGTGATAAACTCTTAAATACTGTCAAAAATGTAAGTCACATTTCACATTTTTGACGATCTCTTGAAACATTCATGGTGGGTGAGATTTTTCTTTCAAACACATACACACAAACATTGAATAAAAATAAAATGAGTACACATTCACCAGAACCCAAACCAGAGCCCAGTTCTTCCAAAGACCTGGATTTTTGGATTTCTGCTCATTGTCTTTTAAAACAGTGGAGTGAGTTTAGGGTTGAGAGATTGATGGGAGGTCACACAGACTGCTAGAGAGAAAGTGCAGGCTGGGAATTGTCTGGGGCCTGATAGTGGTGATGGTTGCACGGTTTCTCCATGGAGTCTCCAATCCCCAGGTCGAGGTGAGACTGCTCCTCCAGCTCCCCCTCACTCTCCTGGGCAGGACTGCAGAATGACCCCCCGCTCTCCTCTCTCAGAGACGCAGGGCGGCTGCTGGGACCAGAGGACAGGTTGGTCATCTCTGTCTCGTCGTGAGAGTAACGGCCCGAGTCGCCTGTCTCGTGGCTGCCCTCGCTGTTGGAGGAGCCCTCTGTGTCAAAAGGTGGACCAAACAGGACCTGCAGGGAGGTGGGCTGGTTGGGTGACGACAGAGACTCATCCTTGTAGCACAGCACTGTTGCTCTTGGCTGGTACGAGCAGATTCCATGGCTCTTCCTCTGGATCTGAGTAAGTAAGAAAGGGAGAACAAAGAAGGGAATTAAAATGGATAAAGGGAGGAATATCTAGCTGGTCTCACCTCCGATTATGTTATATTTAAGTAATGTTATTTTACTTGAACACTTTTGTTTTATCTTTCTTACCTGGCTTTTCTTAGCATTCATTTTTTTCTGATTACTGAAGGAAAACCACTTATTTCTCTTCTCAGTGATTGGATAAACTGGTCCGAGGCTATTGATGATCAGATTTGTTCCCCCCTGGAAATTAAATACAATTTGCAATGCTCTGAATCTGTCTACATTGGTTATTTTCCATGTACTTTGGAGACATAATGCAAGAGGAATTGTTAGAGGAAAGGAAGGGCGTAACAGCCATATCCCCTTACCTTGGCATCAATGAAGTGGTCTGCTCTCATCATTGGCACCATAACATCAGCATTCTCAGCCTGGCCCTCAGAGCCCAGGTGGACTGAAGCAGAGGGGACCTGACCAGACTCCTGCCTGATGGCTTTAGTAGCTGACGATTTCCTGTCAAACAATCATACAATATTAATATAGAAATAACAGCAGAGGTTCTATCCAAACCAACTGGGCAGTCAGAAAAGTAATCTCATATCAAGTTACAACAACACACTAAATCTATTAAAATGGTTACCTGTTTTTGCCTCTGCAGACAAGGATGAAGGCACAGATGATGATGCAGATCAGTGCAATGCAAACCCCCACGATGATCCCTGTCATTGACTTCTGGTCCAGGTGGTAGAAACCACTAGAGAACACTGCAAGACAGTTGTCACAAGTGATGAGACAGCCACAGGAGACATACACTCCTATCTAGGGTCTGTGTGGGTACTACATCTCCACACTGTGTATCAAAATCAATATAGCTGGCAATCACCTCCCCTGACATTCACAGAGATGTATTACAGTGTAAATAATTTAGCAGGAGACCAAGGCTGCAGGCCAAGCTATTGAATTTGAATTACATCTAGTAGGTCAAGTGACGACAACAAGAGGAATCCTGTCATGAAAGTCAATGAAAGAAAGACCAAGTATGCACCACATTAGTCACTAACCTGTAGCTGAGCCATGGGAGCGCCTGGGGTTGTGACCGGAGGTGGAGCCATCGTTCTGCACGGCCAGTTCCACGGTGTGTGAAAACGGCCCGTCTCCCATATCGTTGGACGCAGACACCTTGACCAGGTAGATGTTCCCCGGCTGTAGGTTCTCCAGTAGAGCCATGGTGATGCTCCCTATCACCGAGAAATATGTGATTAGTGACCTATGTCAACCCATTTGAGCCTCAGCAATAAAAGGACATGGAAATGTGAATATTGTTTTAACACGCTGCAGTGTTGTCATTCACCACGTGGTAATAAATATAGCTGTTCAAATTCATCTCTAAATAAATGAACTGGAGGAAATATGTCAGGCCTGATTTTGGTTGCGCCTATCTCCCATTTTCAACTGACCCATGAAGAACAGGGGTTTACAACTCAGTGGAAAAAAACCTGAGGCATATGAGGGGATATTTGTGACCAGATTGTCAGGCAAAGGACAGAGGGTCAGGGATCAGAGGGCTCTAACCCCCCCCCCCCCCCCCCCAATACCACCCAGTTCCCCTGCAGTAACAGTTGGGGCGACAGGGTTGATATCCAGTGGTGGGGGGCTGGGGCAAGGCAGGATGGCTTTGTGAACAGCCTCACTTTTGACCCCCTCACCTGTGGCTTAGAAAGGAAAGATCAGATGCCTCACATTTCCTGGAGTCATCTGCTCTCAATTACGCCTATGCTACCCAGAATCTGTGTTTTTACCCAGGAGCTGGACACTCCAGTAATACTTACCGGCCAGTAATACTTACTGCCACACGTCAGGCCTTTGGGTACACAAAACATATGTGTGTGCTGCTATGGCCACATTAACTATATGGTAGTAGTCCAAAGTAACTACAGCACTCTTGACCAGTGTGTTTCAAGTTGAATGATTACAATCTTGAGTGATTGAAGTCCTTCCTTCACTCACTTAAAAGAGGAGAATGAGAATATTGGACCTAAAGCCACAAAGACAGGGTTATCTAAGAACAACCTGAGATCACAAGGACTAGTGACAAATACAGAAATGGATCAGAGGATGACATTTGTTGATTTCCAATGGTGTGGAGCTGGGGCAGGGCTCTGTCTTTGCAGCCCAGTTTAGCCTGCAGCCTCTCTCTCTCGCTCTCTTTCGCTCTCTTTGGCTCACCTTCCCTCTGCAGCACCTTCCACTCTCCAGCTACCCAGGCCTTCCTGGAAGCGTAGAAGATGGTATAACGTGTCACCGCCAAGTTGGGCTCATCTGGAAGTTTCCATGACACCAGCGCTGTGTCGTCTTCTATCAGAGTCACTTTCACACCTGACGGTGGCAGAGTAGGTGCTGGGGAAGAAGAAATGCCAGTTTTAACCCTGAGGCTAAATCGCTGAAGATGTACATCTGCCATAAAAAAAAATTTGCTCTTCGTAACTGGTAATGAGTTTTGAGGAATACTGAAATTGTATGTCTGAACCAGGGCCTAGACCAAAGCGCGAAATTTTAATCAGAGAAGGTTCTTTGATGTCACTCAAAAGGATAACTACATCTCACAAGCTATGGCCCTTGCTCATGATCCCTTTCCCTAGAGATGTGTAGATATGTGTAATAATGCAGTGAGAGTGAGCATATAGACTACTGTGCAGTTCAATGAATTTGCTCCTGTGTGTCTCTTTTTAATCCTTTCAAGAGCAAAACCCCATTAGAGGGAAAATGAGAGCTCATTGGCAAGGCTCTGTCAAGTGGTTGCGCTCTATTTGTGATTTGTTTGCAGAATGCAGAGCCTTATGGATACGTGACTGCGAGAGTCCTGGGGAGATTTTTAAGACAGGCACAATAATTCCAGTAAGTATTCTATTTCAGTAGGCTAGGAAATACCATCGGAGCCCAAAAAGGGTGAGAGAATATTCTATTCATCTATACAGCATGTGCTGCTGTATGAAGCCATGTTGGTGCTCACCTTCAGGCAGAGTGCTCTGGTAGACCACAGGGCTCCAGGGGCTGGACAGTTGGTCAAGGTGCAGGCGGACAGCAAACTCATACCTGGTGTTGGGCTCTAAGTCCGGGACCAGGATGTTCTTCTCAGCACTGTAGAGGAGAACCACAATGATAAAAATGGATTTAGAACATATACTGTATATGGAGATTATTAATCAGATCCAATACTTTGGCAATTGACCTGCAAATTCTTAAATCCATACTAAGTGCTACCCTGAGTTTTATGACCATACTAAGTGCCCTCTATCCAGTTAAATTACTATGTGCTATGGGGTATGAAGAGGAAGGTATTATATAGGACACTCACGTCTGCAGGTAGAGTACCAGGGAGGCGTTCTGAAGGCCCACAGGGTTACAGCGGATGGTGTAGTTGACGATCTGGCTGGAGGTGAAGGCTGGACGCCCCCAGTGGAGGAATACGGCAGACGAGCTGTTAGCCTTGGCATACACGTGGTGAGGGGGTGGCGGAGGGGGCACCATACGATCACGAACCGCTGATGCACACAGAATTTTTTTTATGTTAGAGGTACTCTTGCGTCGAAGGATTGATAACTATCATCTATCTCAATAGACAATGGTTGCTTGCTTTATGTGAATAACTTACAGACACATCCAGGGGTGCTGATAGTCTGGTCTGCCTGGTAGCCATCGCCTATGAAACTGAACGCCAGGAGCTTCACATGGTACTTCTTTCTTGGGTCTAAAAATAACAACATGTACATATCTTTCACTGTAGGCCTATGGGTGTAATACACTTTTTTGCATACATCATATAGACTTTCACCTCAAATTGACCAATGTGACCTTACAGTGGAAGTGAGCGTATCTGTCCACTGGGGGGCATTACACTGAACCAGAGGCTGTGTGATTTCTCCAACCAGTGGGCTGTGAGGGTGCTGGATCAGAAAGAGCATGGCTGAGAGGTCAGTGTGGTTTGGCTGTGGAGCTCTGCGACAGATGCTGAGTGCTGGGAGGCCAGTCCCTAGGTCAGTTCCTGCCCTGCTCAGGGCACTGAGGCACACAATAGAGGGCCTCCTTTATCCATCACTCTGCCTTTTCAGGGAGAGTAGGAGAGAATATGTCATGCCCTACCCAGGGCTGCTGGCCAGTGAGCAGTCCTATTCAGCTCCAGGGTGGGGGGGTTAAACCACAGGACAATGCCCTCCCTAGGAAAGACAGAGCGGCCAATCACATGGCCTAACAGACCCCAGGTAGAACAAACGCTGCTAAGTTAAATGTGCTCTCTGTACCCAACAGGTCACTGATAAAATGTTCAGGCCAAACACTATCCAAATGTTTCACTTCATATCGGCATTGATTGGTTAATTTGTCTCCTAGACTACGATCTCTTGTCATCCTGGAATAACCAGGTTACTGTGCATGACATATTCAGATAAGGAGGATAGGGTTGGAAAGGTAATACTTCATCATATTAATGTGTTATTACCCTGTCTTGTGCGTAACAATAGTATAACTCATTCCAGAAAAATTGGTTGAGCTAGAGTATAGCTGTATTGGGTGAACCGGCTGCAGTGTATTAAACTATCATTACACAGGCAATTACAGGAAGCTCCTGCTGCAACCATGAGGACCTTGCTGAAATAGCTGAGGATCTATCAAACTAATGACTTACTGCCTCCTAGGAATTCCAAGGTTCTTCAATATTTCAAAGTATGTCACCCATCATTACACACAGAGTAAGCAGAGGAATCTAAGCAAATTAGCTTCAATCTGTGTGTTAATTCAATACGTTTATTTTGAAAACACTGGGACATATTGATTTGCATTTCAGTCATCAGTTGTCGAAACAGCACTGAAATACAGTCTAGTCTAGAGGAAACTGAAGTGCTGCACGGCCTTACATGAGATCTTACAGCACATCATAGGCCTGCCTACGTAAGAGGCTGTGGGATGACACATCATTATCCAACCGAAGAGTGGGGGTAAGTGTAGTAGGCTGTATAGAAGAACATCATCTATGCTTTACAGAATTATACAGCTAGATCGCAGTACTTCATGAGAAGTTGTACAGGTACTAATAACATAACTAGTATCAGTGGAATAGTGAGCACCAGTAACCAAAAGTTTGCTGGATCGAATCACAAAGCTGACAAGGTAAAAATCTGTCGTCCTGAGCAAGGCAGTTAACCCACTGTTACCCAGGTGCCAAAGATGTGGATGTCGATTAAGGCAGCCGTTCACACCTCTCTGATTCAGAGGGGTTGGGTTAAATGCGGAAGACACATTTCAGTTGAATGCATTCAGTTGTACAACTGACTAGGTATCCCCCTTCCCTTTTGCCATGGAACAGTAATGCAGTGTAGAACATGACCACTAGGTTGTGCTCCAGGACGCATACGTTGAGAGGAGCACAGGAGTGTGGATACAAACTGAAGTCATGCCTATCCTCAGTTCCAGTCACAGAAGCAGTCATTTATGAGTTCTACGTTACTAACAGTTTCTGTGATCATGTCTCAGAGACAAATAAAAGGTAGTCAGTTAGATCAGGGTTTCCCAAACTTGGACCTGCCCCCCGTTTAGTTTTTTGCTCTAGCACTACACAGTTGTAAATGAGAACTTGTTCTCAACTGGCCTACCTGGTTAAATAAAGGTTAAATAAAAACAATTTAAACACAGCTGATTCCAACTTAACATCAAGCTTTGATTATTTGAATCAGCTGTGTAGTGCTAGGGCAAAACCAAAACATGCACCCAGGAGGGGCCCCGGGACCGAGTTTTGGAAACCTTAAATTAGATGATCTAAACCCAAGGGTAACCCATGTTGATCATCTGACAA
The DNA here is from genome assembly GCF_013265735.2 of Oncorhynchus mykiss. Lineage (NCBI taxonomy): Eukaryota > Metazoa > Chordata > Actinopteri > Salmoniformes > Salmonidae > Oncorhynchus > Oncorhynchus mykiss. The sequence continues at coordinate 68,585,796 of NC_048570.1, read as the reverse complement.
ACTGCTAGAGGATCATATTCACTGCATGTGTGTGAAAATATATGTTGTAATGATGAGCAGGCTCTATATCTTCAAAAGAGTTGAACATATCAAAAAGCAATTACAGTCACTGTGAAAAATCCAACCACTTTGTTGAACAACCATCTCATCATGTTTACTATGCTCTAAAACAACTGTGTTTTTTCTAGGATCGGTCTGAGAGCCTTGAGGCTATGGGATGGTCCAGGGGGTGGAGTCAGGGCTATGGGAGGCAGGGGGATGGGCAAGAGGAGAGTCCGAGGGGTGTGGTTTGTGCCATTAAGACCCCTAGCCCTGCGGAGCTTCAATGGAGCCAGCAGGTCAGGCCTAGATAAAACTCAGAAGGAATCTGAGGTCATGGGTGTAGAATACGAGTTGAGCCTCTTTTTTTCTCCCTCAGAATCCGTGCCCTTTCTCTGGTCCCTAAGCCTTAATTGGGAAAGATAAAGAAGTGACTTGCAGGAGGGGAGAAAAAATACTTCAAAGTGTCTTAAAAATCTATGTGGTATCCTCTAAAGATTAGATACAACAACTTAGAATAGGATCAAAGGAAATGTTACTGATAATATGATTGCATAAAAATATGAAGCTTCTCTCTTTATGTTTCTACATTATAGATAGATCAATGACTAGGCTTCTGTAGTCATTTGCTACAGAAAACATATAGTTATGCTAATTAGTTCTTTAAAAAATTAATTGCACATATTTGTGAGGTTTATATATCTTTACTTTCTCTAGGAAAAGACAATGAATTAGTATACACTAGCATAGCACTCTTCTGTCCCTCCTGTCCCATGTCCACTCTGGTGTCCACAGACAGGCTGGCCGGGCTTTGGACAGTCCCAGGGGCTTTTGTTCGGCCCCAATCTCTGAAGAGGAGCAGTCAGGGTCTCACAGTCCCAACCCTGCCCAGCCCCACAGCACAATGGGCCTGCAGTAATTATGCAGGAGAGGGGCTGCGAGAGCGGGCTTTGACATCTGGGCCATGACCTTTGACATGGAATCTGGGCAAGCTAAATCCTGCCAAAGGAAGGGTTATGGACACTGCTCTTAGGGGGGAGGGTCAAGCAGGGGAACTGTGCAGAAAAGGGGGGGAAAACACCAAGAGACAAAAATAAAAAGTCACTAAATAGGTGACGGTAAATAGTGTCAATAGGAGGAAATGGTAAAGCGAGAGAGCAGAACTCTTCAATGGGCAATTTCATAGCCGATATAATGAAAGTATGATTAGATATGGCGAGCTCAATTGTTCAGCTTAACTGCTCTTTAAAACATAGGAGTGACGTAAGTTTAAACTTTGTTTTCTGTATAAATTCAGAAAACTGAACAAATTCAGAACTTGCAAAAGTTTTCTGTAAGCAATTTAGGAGAAAATATGGAATTTTACTTCATGGAAATGTATTGAAGTGTTCATTTTAAAATCAGTGAGTAATACACATGGTTTGGGTAAGGTTATCAGGGATCTCCATGGTTGAAGATAAGAGGTGTCCACACAAACCTCCCCCTCTGTATGGAGTCAACCATGCTTGCACTAACCGCCACTCACAATAAATCCTGGTCAAAAGGAAATGTGTGTTAGCCCTGGTTCATTCAACAACACCAAATCCCTCACAAAGATAAGATATGCTTCAGTTGCCACATATAAAATGGGCAACCCTGTGTGTGGATTCAAGGCCAAATGTTTCTTGTTAGGTATCACAAAAACTAACCACTCAAACTTGTTGTGCCTTACTCACTTTGCTTGAGAAAAGTTCATTACTAATTTCCTCAGAATAATACACAATCTGCCTAACCCTGCCATTGCGTAAAGATGCACCAAAGTGAAGCTGGTTCATTTTCTCGTCATGCCTGTTGGGTTAATCTTGCAAGGCTTTTCTCTCCCCATGAATTATGATGCCAGTTTATATTTGTGGGGAAATTCTTGAGCTGTTTGTGGTCACCTGATTTTTTTACAGCCGTTTTGCAGATCCTGCAGGCCCCTAAGGCTTTGTTCTGCCCTGAGAATGGCCCCCCAGGCCACAGCAAGAAGGGTCTGAGCCAGGGCTATAAATGTCAACTCCCACACTGATCCACAAAGCAGCATATACCATAGGGGGAGCGTATATCTCCCTCTGACACACACACACACACACAGGCAAACACAGTTTATTGATGTAGTGGGCTCACTAATACCCATCTATCTTTTATCTGACACCAGGCATGCAATAACTAATGCTTTCCCAGAGAAAAGACCACTCCACGATGGGCAAGGTGGCCCCAAGCTATGAGATAAATCTACTACCGTACACCCAGTCCTGGTGCCAACAGGTATGGGAGGTATTTCAACCGTGACTATGCCACAGGAAGAATAAACATGAATGGGACCTCAGTATTTCAACACCATGTCTTTTATACACTGAGCTACAACCTCTCACATTCCTAACTTAGAGAGCCCTTTCAGTCATGTGGAATGGTCTTAAGAGATCATTTAGTAGCCAGAGCAGAGCTGGTCTGTTTCTACTACACATTTAGAACTCAACCATGTTCATGTCTTTTTTTCTGTTAAAGAGGTATGTTATTTGTGCACTTTAGAGCAACATTGACTCAATAATACAGTAATGGTTGGCTTGTTGTCTTTACCACATCAAAGCTAAGTGAATTTAGGTCCCAGGGATCTGAAATACTTATCAAGTCACTCAGTGAGATTGGTGTTGTTCATAATCCCTGACTGATCGAACACATTCTCTAGTCTGTGTGTGGTTGTGGTTTCCAAACCCGTGTGACTGTCACAAGTGTCCTTGGGTGAAGTAAAGAGTTAAAGTTAAATCCTCTGTTAATTGCATTACTATCAGAGACATTACAGCGTAATCCTTTATCCTGGATAAAATCCAATTAACATTTTAATTGAAGCTCCATTTTGCTCTCTACTTCAGACATGCCATGGAGGGTAAATAATCTTGTTATTAGACGAATCCAGAGTGTTTTCTAATGGAAAAACACTTCATCAATTCAATAGTAAGTAGACTGATTAAAAGTCAGTAAGAAAACAATGTCCTACCGGGCACAATATGTATAGTTTATTAAAGGACATAAGTCATGGTTTGTCACTCAAACAACATTGAAGAAAATCAATAGGGAAATGCCCTTTCCACTGCTGTTCTGTCCTTGGAAGGTCAAATCGAGACAGGGACTACTCAATTATGGGCAAACATGGGCATTAAAGCAGACCCAAATTGATAAGAACACCCCGTTTTAATTAAAATACCCTGTTTGGAGATGTGGGTCACCTCCACGAAAATTAAAAATGACTTAATGTTACACTTCTCGTATTGGTTTATTATCTATGTCACAGCATATATCCGAAGGGAAAACTGAGTCAAGTCAGTATTTTTATCTTAAGCTGTCTCTCTGTTTAACACACCACTTACTGAAATCAACGTTGTAAAAATGTGGTGCCATGGGCAGGCACTGAAGTCGTACCTAAAACCTATCTGACACTGACAGTAATACGTGACAAATTAAACTGCTGTGTCTCTTCTCCAACAGGAAGTCTCTTCCTTGAGGGGGGAAACCTTTGGGAAGATAAATGAGATGCATACTTCTCTTCAACATGTCATACTACTAGACACATTCCATGGATATGTATTTACAGAAAAGCTCAGCTACCAGTGGTGAGGGGCTGAATTTGGTTGACTCTCGGTCAATTAAGTCTCTTTTGTGGCCCTTAAAGCCTAACACAATGAAAGCCTTTGATGTGAATTCTCCTCCAAATGCTCTGCTCACAGCAGTCATAAAACACACCATAAATCTGCTCCACAATAACAGCTTCCCTCTCCTCTAAAGACAGCCCTGGAATACACCTCTGCCAGCTATTCTATCAAACAAGCACATTTAAACTGTTTCAATGAGAAACGAATGAAAAACCAAGGCATAGTAAGTGTGTTTTGGTGATATCTATCTATGTCACATTACTACAACTTGTTTGTCCACTATGTTCATTATTCCAGGAGGAAAATGTGGTTCATGAGGAAAAGGAGAATATACACAAAAAGCCAGACTTCATGTGTTCTATTTCTCCAATAGGTTTTACATCAAGCTTCATAAAAATACTCTCTATTGAAAAATAATTATCCATTCAAAACAACAAATATTTCATAAAGTACAGCACTTTAAAACCTACTCACTTTAAAACCTACTCACTTTAAAACCTACTCACTTTAAAACCTACTCACTTTAAAACCTACTCACTTTAAAACCTACTCACTTTAAAACCTACTCACTTTAAAACCTACTCACTTTAAAACCTACTCACTTTAAAACCTACTCACTTTAAAACCTACTCACTTTAAAACCTACTTGTGTCATGCTAAACAACAGCTGGTGCCAAAATGGGGGAAGTTTCAGCAGTCATATTTATCGCCCCTTCACAGTAAGACCCCTCCATGACAAAACAAAACACATACTGTAGCAAGAAAACAAAAAGGTAAAAGGGGACACATACTGTATTTACCCCCCCCCCCCCCCTTATGCGTTCTAATCCTGGTCTAGTGCCAGAGCTTCCTGATTCAAAATTCAGCTGCTGGCCACCTGGCCGACCTCCTCTGTCCACAGATGGTCAGTTGTCCACTGCAGTAGTGTGGGACTCCCTTTCCAGCCACACTCTCCAACTTGGCAAAATGTATTTGACCCAGAGGCCAGAGAACCAGCATATGTCCCCAAAACCCCTTCCTCAGTCCCAGCTAAGCAGCTATTTCTAAATCTGTTGGGGGGACATACATTGGAAACCAGGCCAGGGCCGTAAGGTCATGGGGGGTTGGCTTCTTTCTGGACCTTTGGACATGAGCCCCCACAACTCACATGAAAATACTTTGTCCTTGCCAAACTAATGGGCTTTTCTGATCCTAAAAAGACCTTAAACATGCCTGGTGAGGACACAGAAAAGGTTTTTTAAGAGCATCCTTGATCCAAATCCAATTTAAGGAGGACTTTCATTGTGTAACCATGCTATTGACTAGAACATATTCTTAATCTTGCAATTGAAATCCAAAATCAAGACAAATATCATTAGCAACAATGTGAGATCATAGTACTATGTGGAGTCTACTCACCTAGGCCACCAATGGTGTGCCTGTTTTCCTGGACACGCAGCTGGATGGGGGAACTCTCAGCCTGGCTCTCCTCGTGGTAGAACAGCCTGTAGCCCTGGATGCTGACAGAGTTTCCTGGTGCCAGCTGCCAGCGCACTATGATGGTGGTGCAGTTCAGAGGCTCTAACTGTAGCTCAGGGGCCAGAGGCACTGTGAGGAGACACAAAGAGAGATAGATCTTTGGTTATAGTCACTGTGGGGAGACACAAAGAGAGATAGACCTGTGGTTAGAATCACTTTGAGGAAACATGAAGAGAGAGAGATCTGTGGCTAGAGTCACTGTGAGGAGACGCAAAGAGTATTTATTTAATGTAATTGTTTTGTGAAGAGATGGCAGCTCTGCTTCTAGCTACTAAGCAACTTTGCAGTATTTTTTTGTGTGTGTGTTATTTCTTATCACAAGCATTTCGCTACACCTGCAATAACATCAGCTAAATATGTGTATGTGACCCATACAATTTGATTTATTGAGGACAGTTCTGAGGATGTAAGGTTCAAACAGAATCTCTCTTTTTAAATGTCATGTGTACTATTTCCATACAGAGTTCAACCTGCATGACTATTCATTTTTATTCAGATGTCTTTATTTTAACCAGCTCATCTGAAATAGTACCAAGTCAAGGGAGAATATGAAACCCACCCAACCCCTGCTTCCCGATCAGGCCTTCTTTACCTTAAGCCCAATGGCCAACACCAATGTGTTCATAAAGGTCAATTTGCTTCATATTCAGATACCATTCAGAGCCTTGCTACTATTGACAGTCCATAACTATTTATTATGAAAGGTTAGCTAGTCCTTAACAAATTAAGGACTTGTTCAGGCACACGTTTGTTTGGGATACCCAAATGATTAATAGTAAACCATTTAATATGGCAGAAACATGCTTATTTAGATTTCCCAGAAATAATTTGCTGGATAAATAGGGGCAAAGTCACCAAAACGTATTGAATTGTTAGAGATGCAGGGTGGTAAGCTGGGAGCAAGTTGACTCTGTAGCTTGTCTTGTTCCTTGAAAACAGGAATGCTCTCCACCCAGCTGCTCACTGGCTTTACCTGATGGAAATAACCGGCTCCCAGCCTGCAGCCCCCAACCAGAGGTACATCCATACCACGCCCCAGCCTGACACACAGATACACAGCCAGGCACAAACACACAATAGCAGAGATGAGCCAGGTCCTCAGTTCTACTGACCGAATGCCTATTCAGCCGACATGATCCTGGCAGAATTCTAGAAAATATCCTGTTTTTTTCCAAAAGGACAGAGCGAGAGAGGGCAGCAGTCCCCTCCCCCACCCCCGAGGCTCAGATGGAGCTCTAAACAGAACTATTCTTCCTCCCACCCAGAGGCCTCTCTTTTATGACCCATGACTGAAGCCATTCCGATGTTACTGACAGAGAGGGCCAAAGGTCATGAAGTAACAAACGCAATGCCTTAACAAGATTATTAGAGCAAGCTCTTCTCATGGCTCTCTCTCACACATTCAGCAGAGGACTGGGAAGAAGAAAGGTTCAGAGATAATCCAGCCTCTTTGCTCCTATATTGACTATGTGTAGAGGGAAGTGTGCTCTCACTGTGCGCCTGCAAGGCATGATGGTTTTAGTGTGCATGATAAGTCCGTGCAGGAAGTAAGGCAGGAAGTAAGGCCTTACATGTTTATTTCTGTGATGTGGTAGCTTTACAAATCTAAGGTTGAAATTCTGGTTCATGTTATGGCTTACGTTTGTCTTTTGACTTTAATTGATTAGAAGTCATACAGTTGTAATCATCTGTACAAGGATCATATGTGCACGCGGCAACCTAGTCATAAGACTGGGTCACACAGAGCACATGTTTACCTTTAAAAAAAATATATCATATGCATGCCTGAATGCCTGGAGCATCGGACCATCAGGGAGCAGCCAATAACTCATCGCTACTACTGAGGAGCATGTGTAAGTACCTTTGGCACTGGATGCCTTAGGGGTGCGGTGGGAGGTCCAGGCTGACTGTTCCCCCCAGCCCACGCTAGTGGCTGCAGCGATGCGGAGGAGGTAGATGGTGTCGGGCTGCAGGCCCTCCAGGAGATACTGGGTCTTCTCCCCAGGAAGCTCCAGCTGGGTGACGGCCTGGTCAGCGCTGGTACGATAGGACAAGCGGTAGGCCGACACCCGGCCACGGCTTATCTTGGCTACAAGGGGCTGCCAGGACACCTGGATGTCTGTGGGGCTGCGGCTGGTGAGGCTGAGCTCTGGGGCACGCAGGGGCACTGTGGAGAGGGAGACAGAGTGGTCATGTTGAGGCTTATACAGTCACCAACTTGTTCATTACTGTGTTTCTGTCTATATTTATGGTCGTTTTGTATCGTGTTTTGGTGGGGACCAAAGGAAGAGCTGCAATTGCTAAAGTAACAGCTAGCTACTGAGACTATAATGAACAAACCCAGAGATACAAATCAGCTCACTGTGCGTCACACTCAGTCATACTGGAAAATCAATTCAGTAAGTCTGCAAGTGTACACAATAAATAGATGGGACCTGATTTAGACTGGTATGCAATCATGTGACAGATATTGCCTTAGTCAAGGACAATAGGCCAGTTATTTTCTGTGGAATATGAAAGAAATGTAATTATCCTTGATCATAAGTGGTGGTCACGGTTGCACAGTGCAGAAACATTTAATGGGGTGGTGTGAACTGTGAAGGGCCCTTGTGGGGAGTTAGATTATAGTAGAGAGGGTCATTCCTGATCTCTAAATATCAGCCTGACGAATGTTTAACTAGCCGAGTGGTCCACCATCTAATCCTTCCTTATTAGACTCCGCTATTCCTCTGGCGCACCTCTTAGAGACGACCTCAATTAGACAGCCAGGGGTTAGCCCCACTAGATTCATTACAGGACCTACAGTACTGCACACTCTCTACAGCCTATTCATTACAGTTTAAACAAACTGGAAAACATCCTCTGAGTCCTCCATTAGAGTGATAGAAGACCTTACACAATGACTACAGGATCAATATGAAGCATTCTCATTACTATTCATCTGGGGGTGTTTTTATTCATCCTGGGGTGACAGTTATGGCTGCACATTACCTCTGTTTCCCTGGGTTACAGCCCGATAAAGGCCAGGGTGGACTGTATGTTTGTGCATGTGGGAGCTAACGACGAGGCCTCACCATCCTCCAGGGTGTGCTGGAACACATGGTCTGACATGCGGCTGGCTCCCATGGGCATGTAGGCCACGATGTAGAAGGTGTAGTTCCGCACGGACTCCAGGTCATCAATAATGTACCGGGTTGTGTCGTTGCCAATGACAACCTGATATTCCTCGTTGTTCAAGCCTGGTTTTAGGGAAGAAAAGGACACACATTTAATCAATTAATCAATTACCACCCACAGAGTTGTAAGCTGCATGTACAGGCAAGGAGTTCAGAGGGGATCTGATCCTTCAATGCAAACTCTTTAGGGCACTAAAGGGGGACCTAATCATAAAAGGGTCTATGAAGATTTGCATACATTCTGAGTACAAAGACAACTTTTGATAACTTTCCATAATCATCATTCAATGATTTCTCTCAGTATACAGAGCAATTAGAACATAATCACTTTGGCTTTAGGAACCTCCTTGTCTGAGCTGCCTGATTCTTACAAAGTTACGCTGTACATCTGTCTCTAACAGTGAGCTTCTGGTCCATTCAGCATGGACAATATACAAAAAGTGTCAACTCAATCAAACTGGTTCCTTCCCCTTTTATAGACAATTTCATCAACATTGCTCAAGCCAAATTCCAGCATTCAATTTTCCCACATTGCTGGCTGAGCCTAATCGCAGTTTAATTAGCACAGATTAGGAAGGTCCCACAAAAGACTCACTTGTAGCCAGGACGTATTGAATCGTCCAGCCTGATTTCTGACCTGGTAAACAAGATCCTTGAGAGTAAACAGAAAAGGCCTTGTCCAGGGGCCTGAAAGGCCCAGGAAACCTCCCTGAAAAGACACACAAAGCCTCCCTCCCAGTCCAGCTCATGCTGTCCCAGTGCCTTGACAGAATCTCCTCTGTTGGATTAGCACACTCCAACACACAGACTAATTAGTTTCTCCTTTCATTAGAACCTTCATTTAGTTACCAAGGCTCTGTGTCTGAGACCTCAGGTGCAGAATGCATTGGTGCTACTACTCCTGTCAATCTCAACGGCCAGCAATTCTCTGAGACCGGACAGAATGTTTCACGTAATCTTAATCAAGTGCACCAAATCCTTTACAGACGCCAGTTATTTAAGGAGAAAGGGGCAGATTTTCTAACTTACATCCGTTAACGTCCTTATCCTTACATAGCCTAGCAGGTGTTTCTTTTGCTGCATGGAATTCGTACATTTGGCCTATACAATGGTATTCCATAGCCGGCGATGAACAACCGTACCTGAATGAACTGGATAACATTTGTGCTGAACTGTTACATTGTTTGAATGTGACTCTTGGTGCCTCTTCATCAACAATACAGGTTCCCAGGAAAGCTAAAGGTCCAGCAGTCAATGTCTGGGGTGACTAGTGACAACAGTGCAGCCCTTGTATTCTTGTGATCGTTTCCTGTCTATCCTGCATCTCATCTAGTGTTCCTGCACCTTTAAAACCCATGCACAGGGCTTGAGATCGCCTATGGAAGGCCAGTCCTGTTTGTACAGAGCAAGCTGCTGTTCTTTCTTAGTTGCAGTAGTCATTTTCCTTGACCTCTGCCTAGCAACCAACTATTAACAACAGATGGTCAATCTCCCACATTCCGTTCTGGGGGCAAGGAGGAAGCGGAGCATTCAGGACTCTAAACAGTGTTAACTGTTAACTCCTGGGGCTACCAAGGCCATTAATATGGAATGCCCTAATACATACGACATTAACTATTTCCTGCCAACATCAAGAAGAGTTTCTGCTTGAAAAGGTACAAGACATAGAAGAGGCTCCCCTGAATTGGCCATCATATCTCACCTTCAGCCTTCATGTAGTGCACAGAGTAGGCAATCACTTTGTCTGAGTTGTACAGTGGTCTCTCCCAGGCCAGCAAGATGGCAGAGCTGGATACAGTGTCAGCCCGGATGTTCCTGGGCGCGCTGGGCCGGTCCTCTGACATCACCACTATGAGCCGGGCCATGGACAGCACAGAGCCCTGCTCATTCTCTACCTGGCACTGGTAGATGGCATCATCCTCAGGGATGATCTGGTTGATCACCAGTTTACTGTGGGACAAAACACACATGGCCATATTAGACTTCTGTCCCTCCTTCAGTTTCCCCTACCAATACTTAACCAGTCGCTTACCAACTCTATCATTCTCTTTCAAATCAGAAACCGTTAACAAGCCAAGGCAGTGGTATTAGCAGAGGATGCAAATTAGTGGGAAATCCACTGAAATGCCATTAGCACGTTTGTAAATTATTCAGCTTCCTTTCTTCTGTAGGGAAAGGCTGATTAATTTTTAATTGGGACTGAGTTTCCAATCAACAAAGACAACTTACCTGTGGGGTAAAGGAATTAGGGATTCTGTTTCAATTAACATACAGCAGAACATACAATATGGTTGGTGTTTAGGAGGCAGGGATTTATAAAACAATGAGATGATCATATAAATAAACAATTGAGAGGGAGACAAACAGGAGCAGAGAGTTATTAGCTATATTTCGATCTGGTGTTAGAGCTCAGACCTGTTGTACATTTTGATGCGTCCGTTGGAGTGGACCTTCTCTCCGTTCTTCAGCCAAGTGATGTGGGGCAGGGGAACCCCCTTAGCCTGGCACACAAAGCGGGCCGTGCCCGCACGCGGACGGGTCAGGCTCTCCGGCCACTCCACCAAGGACGGAGGCGCTGAATAAGGGAAACGTCATAGATGTAACAAACACCAACAATCATGTCTGTAATAACAACTGACACCCTACACAGACGACTAACATGTGTTTACCTAGCACAGTGATGTTGGCCGTGGCGATGGTATAGTTGCGTGTGCCAGGGGTAGTGGCTCTGCACATGTACACTCCTCCGTGTTGGGGTTTGACGTCAGAGATGATGAGGTTGCCATTGCCCAGCACCTTGGTGTTGAAAACATCGATGGACTTGCTGTCGGCTCGGCTCCAGGAGATGAGGGGTCGGGGATTCCCTGTAGCCATGCATTCCAGGATGGCACTTTGGTGCAGGGAAACAGTGGAATTCTGGGGCCCGGCGATTATCCGAGGTCTCTGAGGCAGTTTGGGGCTTGGAGCTGTGGAGGGGAGACAGGATTTGACCAGGGTGCCCACTTCACTACTCAACATAAATTTAACTTGGCTTTTATTGAGCTTATAATGTTTGATGCAATGCTTGTGAATATATTATGTTTAAATCTGAAAAAAGTGCTAATTCTCCACTATCTCCCACCTGGAGTGACAGTGAGGGTTGCCTCTGTACTCCGGCGACGGTTGGCGATGTTGGTCGCCACACAACGATAGTTCCCAGCATCCCCTTTTTCCACCCCGTGGATCTGCAAAACGCCACTGGGCAAGACTGTGATTCTGGGACAGACAAGAACACAAAGACAATCAATACAACTGACATCATATATAATGGTGGATGAGCACACAGCTCTGATATTTCTTTCACTCTGACATGTACAGTTTAAAATCATAATAGACTTTACAATACTCTCAAATGCCATCTACAGATAAAGTTAATGACATGGCATGATAATGAAATAATGAGAATGCATACCTTTTAGTTGCCAGGGGTAACATGACCCGATTGAACTCCCAGGTGATGATGGGAGGAGGGCTTGCAGTGACTTTGCAGGTGAAACGGGCGACTGATCCTTCTGTCACCACAATAGATGTTGGCTGATTTGTAAAGGGGGAGATACCTACAGAACAAGGAATGGTGAGACACTGTGTGCTACAAGAGTAGACACATTCTCTAATGTACAGTACATGTTTGCGAAGAGATGATTAGTAGTAATGCAGCCATTATTTTATTTATTTAACCTTTATTTAACCAGGAAGGGCTCATTGAGATTTAAAATCTCTTTTTCAAGAGCATCCTGGCCAAGATACAGTGGGGCAGCCACCAATTGTGCAAATTCTCCCACTTAAAAATATGAGAGGCCTGTAATTTTCATCATAGGTACACTTAAAAAATCCAGAAAATCACATTGTAGGATTTTTAATGAATTTATTTGTAAATGATGGTGGAAAATTAGTATTTGGTCAATAAAAGTTTATCTCAATACTTTGTTATATACCCTTTGTTGGTAATGACAGAGGTCAAACGTTTTCTGTAAGTCTTCACAAGGTTTTCACACACTGTTGCTGGCATTTTGGCCCATTCCTCCATACAGATCTTCTCTAGAGCAGTGATGTTTTGGGACTGTTGCTGGGCAACACGGACTTTCAACTCCCTCCAAAGATTTTCTATGGGGTTGAGATCTGGAGACTGGCTAGGCCACTCCAGGACCTTGAAATGCTTCTTACGAAGCCACTCCTTCGTTGCCCGGGCGGTGTGTTTGGGATCATTGTCATGCTGAAAGACCCAGCCACGTTTCATCTTCAATGCCCTTGCTGATGGAAGGAGGTTTTCACTCAAAATCTCACGATACATGGTCCCATTTATTCTTTCCTTAACACGGATCAGTCGTCCTGGTCCCTTTGCAGAAAAACAGCCCCAAAGCATGATGTTTCCACCCCCATGCTTCACAGTAGGTATGGTGTTCTTTGGATGCAACTCAGCATTCTTTGTCCTCCAAACACGACGAGTTGAGTTTTTACCAAAAAGTTATATTTTGGTTTCATCTGACCATATGACATTCTCACAATCTTCTTCTGGATCATCCAAATGCTCTCTAGCAAACTTCAGACGGGCCTGGACATGTACTGGCTTAAGCAGGGGGACACGTCTGGCACTGCAGGATTTGAGTCCCTGGCGGCGTAGTGTGTTACTGATGGTAGGCTTTGTTACTTTGGTCCCAGCTCTCTGCAGGTCATTCACTAGGTCCCCCTGTGTGGTTCTGGGATTTCTGCTCACCGATCATTTTGACCCCACGGGGTGAGATCTTGCGTGGAGCCCCAGATCGAGGGAGATTATCAGTGGTCTTGTATGTCTTCCATTTCCTAATAATTGCTCCCACAGTTGATTTCTTCAAACCAAGCTGCCTACCTATTGCAGATTCAGTCTTCCCAGCCTGGAGCAGGTCTACAATTTTGTTTCTGGTGTCCTTTGACAGCTCTTTGGTCTTGGCCATAGTGGAGTTTGGAGTGTGACTGTTTGAGGTTGTGGACAGGTGTCTTTTATACTGATAACAAGTTCAAACAGGTGCCATTAATACAGGTAACGAGTGGAGGACAGAGGAGCCTCTTAAAGAAGAAGTTACAGGTCTGTGAGAGCCAGAAATCTTGCTTGTTTGTAGGTGACCAAATACTTATTTTCCACCATAATTTGCAAATAAATTCATTAAAAATCCTACAATGTGATTTTCTGGATTTATTTTCTCATTTTGTCTGTCATAGTTGAAGTGTACCTATGATGAAAATTACAGGCCTCTGTCATCTTTTTAAGTGGGAGAACTTGCACAATTAGTGGCTGACTAAATACTTTTTTGCCCCACTGTAGGCACCAAGTCATTACAAAAATTACAGCCAAACAACATGAAAAAATACAAGTAATCTAGTAAAAACCATAGAATTCACAAGAGTATAACAAAATCAAAAACAGCAAATTAAAAACATTGACAGGTCAGGGAATCAGTCTCAAGATCATTCATCAGTGATTTAAAAATACCAAACGGAACAAGTTCTTCCAGTTTAAAAGTATTTTGTAAGGCGTTCCAAGACGATGGCGCAGAGTACATAAAAGCCCTTTTACCAAATTCAGTTCGGACATTTGGAACAGTTAGCAGGATAAAGTCCAGCGAACGAAGAGAGTACCCACCACATTTATGAACAATAAAAATGCCCAAATAAAAAGGCAGTAAACCCAAAATGGCTTTGTAAATAAAAGTATACCAGTGACTGAGCCTACGAGTGACTAGAGAAGGCTAGCCAACCCTGGTATACAAAGTGCAGTGGTGTGTAAAGGTTTTGCAGTTTAAAATAAATCTCAAAGTGCCATGGTAAAGGGTGTCAATTGATCTCAAACACTGAGCGGAAGCATTCATATATAAAATATCCCAATAGTCTAGTAAGGGCATAAATGTAGTAGCTAATACTAGCCTCCTTCTGGCTTCAAAAGAAAAACAGGCCTTATTCCTAAAATAAAATCCCAATTTCAGCTTAAATTCTTTTGTAAATTGTTGAATATGCAATTTAAAAGTGAGGCCATCATCAATTAAAATTCCAAGATATGTATATGAGGTTACAACCTCAATCTCCTTGCCCTGACAGGTCGTAATAGGTGAAAGGTTCAGATGTTTAGTTTAGTCAGTATTGAGGATGAGCTTCAATTGACACAAGGTATGTTGAACAGTATAAAAAGCAGTTTGCAAGTTCTGGATAGCTTTTGTAAGAGACGAGGCACAACAGTAAATAACAGTATCATCAGCCTAAAAAATGAAGTTGCACATTTTGGAAATTTTTGTCTAAATCATTTATATAAATAGTGAATAAGAGATGACCAAGTACAGAGCCTTGGGACACACCATTAAAGACAGGCAATCTAACAGACATAAGCACATCAAATTGAGTGCACTAAGTTCTATCAGACAGATAGTTAGCAAACCATGCAACTTTTAGAAAGCAAGAACTATGAAATTATGTTTTTCTAGTATTGCATTTTCCCCCATTTGGATCTATAATACCAATCATCACAAAAATGTATGTTCATGGCCCAATATCGTCTCTTGCTCGGCAGCTCATCTTAGTGGATAAGGTTACATGCCTTTCTATCAGTCAAACTAAGCCTCTGTATCTTAGGACTGTTCAGTTAAAATGGAAATCAATGACATTTATGGAAATAAGGGAATATATTGAGCTGCCAGGCATATCTTACAAATATACATTACTTCACTTTCAGGTTACTATCTCACTAAAGCCATACCCAGCAAAGGCCAACCCACTTCAGTATCTGCCTGATAGTGAGACTGTTGTGCTGTGAAGCTGAACCTCATTCTTGGAATTTTGATTGAAAATAGGAAAATTGCGGCCTCCCAGGCGCAGTGGTCTAAGGCACTGCATCGCAGTGCTAGCTGTACCACCAGTGATTCTGGGTTCGAGCCCAGGCTCTGCCACACCTGGCCGCAACCGGAAAGTCCATGGGGCAACGTACAATTGGCCCAGCGTCGTCCGGGTTAAGGAGGGTTTGGCCGGCAGGGATATCCTTGTCTCATCGCGCACTAGTGACTCCTGTGGCAGGCTGGGCACAGTGCACGCTGACCAGGTCGCCAGGTGTACGGTGTTTCCTCTGACACATTGGTGTGGCTGGCTTCCGGGTTGGATGTGCATTGTGTCAAGAAGCAGTACGGCTAGGTTGGGTTGTGTTTCGGAGGACGCATGGCTCTCAACCTTCGCCTCTCCCGAGTCCGTACGGGAGTTGCAGTGATGAGACAAGACTGTAACTACTACCAATTGGATACCATGAAATTGGGGAGAAGAAGTGAGAGCTTTAAAAAAAGATATAAAATAGGAAAATCTATGTGCACAATTATACTGAAATGATCACTACTGCCTATCTTTATTCTTTATTCTTTATTCATATAATTGTCCATGAAACTACTTGCCAAGGAGCTGCCATGCCCCAATGAGAAAGCTCTATCCTAATCAAATCAAACTAAATTCTGTACATTAGCACATTTGCCAAGAATACTCATATGGGCTCTTGACAGCAAGATCTGAAGAGCCCCACAATCCATCCAACCTTACCCTTCCAAGACAAATTCTCTCCCTGACCTCCTCTCCTTACTGCCTAGACAGAGTTCATGTGTTGATGCATTGCCGTCTAATCAAGACAGTCACAGGAAGACCCTTTGCCCTGAGATGTAGGTTAGTCTACTATTGAAATCAGCTGTTGTTTTTTTCTCCATGCCCTGTCTCTCACCTTCTCTTTGAAAATGCATAAGCTCCAGTTCTCCCTCAAATTAGGTGTTATACAAGCACCAGACATCGGATATCAGACGGGGTTCCCGAGGCCCTAACTAACCTAAACAAACCAGCATGTTACATGTACCTGTCAGCTCATCCTGGCTGGAGCACATTAAACCCTGAGGAGATCAGAGAGCAGAGGAAATCTCTGCTAGGCCCATCTTATTAATTAGCTCCTCTACTATGCACATCTACGCACATGAGCAGAGGTCAATCAGTCAAATGTGTGCCATGCACACAAACTTTTAGTGGCCCACCTAATGACTACTGATAATACTTTAACTGAAATAAAATTCCTCATACGCTTGCTGTAAAACTCTTTATATTTAAACACAGAGTCATTAAGCCCACAGCTGGTTATGAGGCCATGTGGAGGAGGAGGGGAAGCCATTTTGTTTGAGATCATTGATTAATTTCCCCCTCATGGAGCAGCAGAGTTTGGAAAGATCAGTCAGTGAAAGGTGATACTGAAAATGAGTTCTTTGACAGGCCAGATGAATGGCCAGCCAGTGGGAACCTAAAAGGACTGCTCTATGCTAACAGTAGCATTAAAGGACAACATCACATGTAACCAACCCTCACAGACACACAGTCCTCACAGACACACAGCATCTAATTCCTAATTAGGCCTACCTCTAGGTCTATTCCTAGAGAGACAACAGATATATTAGGTCTCATATGCTTATAGAAATTAATACATAATTATAACTGTTACCATCATATTATTTGCCACTGATTTTATACTTTAATCCCCCTGAGATAAAGAGGAAGATTATTGCAGCCGGACGGTGATGATTGGTAGAGAGGTCTGGCAACATCCTGCTTCGATTCCATACAGTTCAGACACCACCTAAACTGTATGGAAACTAAACTCCATGAGAACCCTCATGTACACAGCGTGTGTCCCATTACTGATTTCACCTAAACCTTATCCACCGTTAAGAATAATGCTGCAAGTAGTTCAATGTCTAGAATAAATTGTTCATCCTTTCAAAAAGGTTATACAAAATCATCTAGAACATTATGAACCCCCCCTTTTTTCAGTCACTAAGCAGTAAAAAAAACAAAAGCCATTAAGGTCATCCACTCCCATCCCCCTTTTCAACTAAAGACGCCTCAGGTCAATAGTTTGTTAAAGTTACTGTCCAGTGAAAATATTACTTTTAATAATATAATTAACTTTAATAATACGTTAACTCGTACGTATACTCGTATTTGTGGCCAAAGCATAAATTGGAGAAAAAACACTTAAAAAACCCTACATAAAATGTGTATCTCAAACAGACTGTTTCAGAAATGCTTGCTATTACCTCATGGAGGATGATATGACCAGTCAACTCTGGAAACACTCTTTTCATGCCACTTTGATACCGAAATTACTTTTTCATAGCAGGTTAGGAGACTTAACATAGCCAATTAGGAGACTGAGGTTACGGTTAGGAAAAGGGTTAAGGTTAGGGTCAGTGAAAATGCTCTTCAAATCTGCTACGAAAATCACTTTATATCGAAGTGGCTTGAATAGAATGTGTCACATGCCCACACCATTCCAACACAGAAAATCTGTATTGTAACACACTTAATTACAATTTTTTGGAAAGAAAACGATTTCACTCATATTGTAATTAATAATACATCATATTTCATAGAAATCTGGAAACACTGGACAGTTACTTTAAAATAAATGACGATGTGCTACTCTTGATACAGACCTCAATTTAAATCACATTTTTGGAATAAATAAATATATAAAATATTTACCAAAAAGCCCCAGGGCTGGATAACATCAACTTAATTATCATAAACAAATAAAACCACTCCCGGAACAACTGCGACCCAGTGCAAGCAACATACTAGGCTACATCAGTGAAGGACTATATAAGAAGACTACATCAGAAATACCCAAAACAAGTACCACAAAACAAAATCCTCTTCACCCATTTACTATTCCGAGAAAAAGGAATCAGATAATTCAAAGATACACGTGACATGTGTCTTCAGATTCAAAACAGCTGCATGTTTTCAGAATGCAATGCGCACCACTTAAGTAATGGATTAACAAACAGACTGCAGTGCTCTTTGACCTCTGCACACATCCGATGCTGTTTGTGCTGCAGGGGCGAGCAGCCATCAGCACTCACAGATGAAGAGGCAGTCTGAGGGGAGGGGAGGGGAGGGGAGAGAGGCATCAGAGTACCTCTCCTGGGCTCTCTCTCTCTCCATCCAACTCTCTCCCCCCTCCCTAGGCTCAGTTATCTCGCTAGCCCAGTGTAACAATGAGATACTCTACCCAGTGTTTGCCTTCGGAGGCTACCCCACTAACTTTATCACAGAAATTACTCCTCTTCTCTAAACACAAAAGCACACAAAAAACCCTGAACGCACATCAAACACAGCAGGTTTGCTAGGGGAGAAAAGAGGGGGGGGGAGAGCCAACAGATGAAGAAAACATACGAGGAGCCGTGTAAAGATTACAAGGAGCTCAGATTTAAAGCGAGGCAAATCCTCACTAGGTGCAAGGTTCATCGTTTCTGATTGAACAGCTGTTATCACTGACATCAGAGAGGAACCCAATCAGCATCTTCTTGCACCTTAAGTCTGAATAATTGAACTATTACCACTCATCAAATTTCACTGACAATCAGCACAGCACAAGTGGTGCACTTCTAGCTGTATCCCTAACAAACCTTTCTTAGAGTACTACTTGAAAGCAACGTAAATCTCAAGCACTGCTCTCGAGAAACCTTGCCTAAAGGTAAACTCCACCCCATCATAAACACACTGGATTGTGTCCCGGCCTCTATAACGGCCGATATGGATAGCTGGACGTAACCTGGGTTTCCAGGTGTCGTGGTGCTGAACAGCGGGAAAGCCCTAACTGCCAGACTGGGCTCTCTGTGAATCCTGATCAGCGCACTGCACTCTGACATCTACTCCGTGTCGTCTTGAGGAAGGCGGCAAGGGGAATTCTGTCCCTCCTAAACGTAGCTGACCCTCTGACATTTCAAGGTAAAGACCTCCTTGTTTTTTTTCACTGGCCACGGGCAGAGCATTCATGAGCAAAGCCAGAATGAACCCAATTCATTTTGGGATCCACAACCTACATTGTCTACCCTGACCAGTTTTAGAGAGCTGCGCCACTTTGCCTTGAACTTTAATTTGCAGAGCGCTTTACTTCTAGTATTTGACTTTCAAATGGAATGCTAACTTATCTAATGAGTTGTGTCCCACCAGTTGCTGTAAAGGCCCATTTCTTTGTGTAAAGTTATTTTGAAGACAAGGAGACTGATCCTTTCACTGAGCCCCTGGCCACTTTGCTTTGGGCATTTTTAATTAAATTAGTTCTGAGCTTTAAGGCCTCTTGTGTATCAGGCCCTCTGCAGAGGAATATTTGCTGTGGAGATAAGTGCAGGCAGGCATTTGATTGGGACCATCATTGAACGGATACAGGGGCCCATCCCTCAGCAACACGCTCCCATGGAGGAATAAAATGTGGAACCTCTAATCAACATCAAATACATTCCTAAGTGTTGCACAACAGCAGCAATGCAACATGGAGGCATCCATCCCAGTAGCCCGGGGCCTAGGGGCATGAGAGGATGAGCTTCCCAGATACAAAAAATGCTGGATTGACAAACAGAGAGATCCTTATTGATTATTGATTAACTACTAAGCCTCAGTCTAAAATCTATTCTGCTAGGGTTTGTCGAGCTGTGGTCACTGCCATGGCTGCCCAAAATATGTGATTGACCATCTCCTTTGAGTGATGATGGTAGCCAGAGGCGGCACCTAATGCTCCTAAATGAAATATTAAAGCAGATGAGCTGAGGCTCACACTACAATGACTAGATTATAGCTTCAACTATCTCTGTGTGCCCATTTACCATGTACTTCTTCCAGTCACCTTACAGATGACTTTTGAAACACATCAAGAATAAAATACGTGCTCTGCATTGCCAGCAAATGCTCATCATATGCACCTCCCCCTGGAGCTTTGGGTGTCCAGTTATTGAGAATGGCCTCCATAAATGAAAAGGTGACTTGACTATTCTCCACCTTTCACAATGTGTTTATGTTACTTAAGGATTTCATTCAACCACATGGAGAATATATAACTACCAAACCCACCTAGCTAAATTGTAAAATAATTTATTGTTTACCCGGATGTTTTGTCCAGCTTGTTTCTAATGATGGGGTGAATGACTGCGCCAAGAAACACAAAAAGAGGATCTGGCCATCAGCCCCTTGCAGTGACCCCACCTCTGACCTCCAACCTCTACAAATCCTGTCCAGCACTGCTGGGGTGGCCTAACGTTCCCCTGCTGGCTCTCTGCAAACTGCCAATCAATCACTCAGAGCCTCCTAAAACTGGGAGGGTACTCTTCCTTCCTACAGATATGAAAGGCCCCCGCTAACATGCTCTTTGTCTTAAAGCCTGTCCACTGCCATTCCATTCTGGCACAGTAAAACAATGCTTTGCATAATGCTTTTCTTCATTTAGTCACTGGGCAGATGGGAGATGTTGGTTTGCTTTACTGTGAAGATGATGGTACTGAGTTGCAAAAAAAATCTGTTGCTATTGATCATGAACAAAGTGGGGATACACAATAAATCAAATCTCTAACACAAAACATAATGATGGGTATTTGCATTAGGGTATTTAGGTATTTATTATTAGTAATGACCATTTAAATCCTCCTCTAAGGTTCTGCGGCATGCAGACTTTGGACCCTTATCCTAAGAAACAGAAACAAGTTTGACAGCAACAAAAAAATCTGTGAGTGACCCCTGAAAACACATTCACCAATGTCCGAACTAAACTATAGAATTATTCCGTGCCCTGCCTCCCAGCTGGCCGATCTCTTTGTTTTCCAGAGGCCTGCTGAAGCCAGAGGCTCAGTAAACAGCAGGTCAGTGGACAGGTCAAGCCCGGACAAAGGTTCCCTTAGAAACTTCAGGAGCCAGCTCTGTCCCCCTTCCCCCTGGTTCCTCCACAGTACAGGGGTGCTCTATCAACCCGAATCTCCCCATCCCACCCCACCCGAGGACATGCTCTTTAACAAACGGGAATCCAATATTCAGAGCAGTTATATGCTCTCTTCTAATTACTATAGCTTGAAGGATCACACTGCAGGCACAAATTCTACCTCACTACTATGTAGGTAAAAAATATACTTGTAATGAGGTGGAAAGAATGTGTTTTATACGAGCTGTATGGAGAGGTTTTGTTATGGACATGTTCAACACAGCCACTGAGCGTGCCCAATGAGCATGAATAATCCACTAATAATAAAAAGCAAAGAATATCTTCACAGTAAAGCAAACCATAAAACAAATGTTTATAGTGTGCAGAGTCAGTATACATGTGCATTCAGATACATCCCTTTGTGGTCAGGGGTTTACTTTGTTGTTCTCTGAGCTGTAACTCAGAAACATTCCTATGTTTTTTTGTGTTTTTTTTTTGGAGGGGCAGAGGAGCTCAGAGTTTAGCCAGGGTGTCTGTCGACAGGTCAATGGCTGCTGCTGAGCTCTGCTCTGAGGTCTCCTCTGCAGCACTAATTTCCTCCAGGCCTCTCGGTTCCTAGCAGTAGACAAACACAGTGAGTGGTCAAGCAGGGGACAGAACTGGAGCTTTCTATCTACTTCAAGGCCCTGGCTACATGTGTGGCTTCTCCTCGCTCCTGATTGGAACAAGGTGGATGAGCACTGAGGCCAGATCCAAAGTGGCTTGTCGGGGGATCTGCTCTGGCAGCTTGTCAAAAGAGATCTGCAGAGCAATTGAGTGGAAACACTGGCCCTACTCCTGCAGATGACCTGGGCCAGGCCTGCAGCTTCACTATACATGACTAGGTAGAGACTGGAGTTGGTCCTGGTCAGGTCATGTTGTCAGGAAACCGTCTGGGCCCTACTCATAATCAGTGAAAGTATAGAGGAGTATTGACTCCTCCCACCCTTATGAGTCATAAGTGACAGGACAAATAACATTACTGTAAGTGTTAAACAGTAGGACTGAAGGATTTCTTTGGACAGCATTACAAGAGAGAGGAAGAAGCGAACAGCTATTTATGACTACAACAAAAATCCTTGGCCTTTAGGTCCAAATATTGACAGTTCTGTACTGAACCCAATAGAACATTTAACCACTTTAGCATTCAACGTCATCAGACCTGTCAGAGAGAGACAACACAACTAAAGCTGTTAAGCATTTGGTTTTGATTTCAACCAATTTCTAGAAAAAAACTATTTCAGTGATAATTACTATGATCTGACAAATGTTTGACATGGTGATATTGATTTGTGCAATTCATTCAAATGAGGGACAGCAGATCTGTGTTGTGGGCTGTGGACAGAGCTGGGCAGGGAAGGGTTCAATACGGGAGGGTGAGTGGGTGGGGAGGAACGCTCCTTTCCTGACTTCATATGCAAATGACACATGAATGGCCTAATGCTTGGATTGAGAGGAAACAGTTTAGCAAGCAAGCAGTAAATATTAAACTGTTGAGGTTTCATGTAAATGGACACTGCCTTGGCTTGCTGCTCACATTTTATGAAAGGTCAAAAGGTGGCAAAGAACTGAGAATCCCAGAAAATACCAGAAACTATCCATTAAGATAAGAGGAACAGGTATCTCTCTTTCTTTTAAGAGGGACTGAGTCACGTAGTGCTTTGGTCTTTTTATGCACATTGGAATGCGTCACACATTGGAATGAGTTCTAGGTATTCCACACTATGTAACAAGAATAGCTCAGGCTAGTCTCTCTCCCTCCTAACCTTTAACGCTGAGTGGAAACAAAAGGAGCTTGTTGTCCAATCGATCCTTTGCTTTGTTTCCTTGTGTTGCTTTAAAGGAGGCTATTTAATGAGTTTCAAATTGAATGCCTCCAATGGAACAGAACCCAAGAATCTCTTGAGTGATGAGTTCCCTCAAAATGTGGCAAGACCCCACACCGCATTTGTCTTTTCCCCTTTAATAAATAATAAGGGTTCCTGAAAAAAAATGCTCAGCCTGGCAATTGAGGGGAAGAATGCAATGCTGAACAGCCCCACAAATTAATCATTGGCCGGGCGAGCTGGGCTGGGTCAGGAAGCAGGCTACTGGAGGAAGGTCCATAGAGCCTGCAGAACAGCCCAATGGTCATTGGCCCAGGGCAAACAAAGCACATATCCCATGAGCACTGTGACCTCTCTGTCCCCTGGCCAGTGGGGGTGTGGGGTTAAGACAGGGACACTTGCCCCCTCCTCCCATCTCTTATCTGGTGTCAAAGTTCTCCAATCATTCAACATCAGCCCTTCACCCACCAGAGACAGTGCTTTCATTGTGTCTAATCTCTTCATCAGAGTGCTGGTTTTAAACAGTTAATTTTCAAGTCAGTACAGTCTTCTACTTAATTAAGGGAAAAGGGGGATACCTAGTCAGTTGTACAACTGAATGCATTCAACTGAAATGTGTCTTCCGCATTTAACCCAATCCCTCTGAATCAATTATTGTGTCATGCTTTGTTTCTCTAAAATGAAAACAAGTCACCATAAAATAAGGCTTTGTGCTCAAAATCCAATAGGAGATGATGCCAATGGAAAACATAACACAGACATACAGTGCCTTGCGAAAGTATTCGCCCCCCTTGAACTTTGCGACCTTTTGCCACATTTCAGGCTTCAAACATAAAGTTATAAAACTGTATTTTGTTTGTGAAGAATCAACAACAAGTGGGACACATTCATGAAGTGGAATGACATTTATTGGATATTGCAAACTTTTTTAACAAATCAAAAACTGAAAAATTGGGCGTGCAAAATTATTCAGCCCCCTTAAGTTAATACTTTGTAGCGCCACCTTTTGCTGCGATTACAGCTGTAAGTCGCTTGGGGTATGTCTCTATCAGTTTTGCACATCGAGAGACTGAAATTTTTTCCCATTCCTCCTTGCAAAACAGCTCGAGCTCAGTGAGGTTGGATGGAGAGCATTTGTGAACAGCAGTTTTCAGTTCTTTCCACAGATTCTCGATTGGATTCAGGTCTGGACTTTGACTTGGCCATTCTAACACCTGGATATGTTTATTTTTGAACCATTCCATTGTAGATTTTGCTTTATGTTTTGGATCATTGTCTTGTTGGAAGACAAATCTCCGTCCCAGTCTCAGGTCTTTTGCAGACTCCATCAGGTTTTCTTCCAGAATGGTCCTGTATTTGGCTCCATCCATCTTCCCATCAATTTTAACCATCTTCCCTGTCCCTGCTGAAGAAAAGCAGGCCCAAACCATGATGCTGCCACCACCATGTTTGACAGTGGGGATGGTGTGTTCAGCTGTGTTGCTTTTACGCCAAACATAACGTTTTGCATTGTTGCCAAAAAGTTCAATTTTGGTTTCATCTGACCAGAGCACCTTCTTCCACATGTTTGGTGTGTCTCCCAGGTGGCTTGTGGCAAACTTTAAACGACACTTTTTATGGATATCTTTAAGAAATGGCTTTCTTCTTGCCACTCTTCCATAAAGGCCAGATTTGTGCAATATACAACTGATTGTTGTCCTATGGACAGAGTCTCCCACCTCAGCTGTAGATCTCTGCAGTTCATCCAGAGTGATCATGGGCCTCTTGGCTGCATCTCTGATCAGTCTTCTCCTTGTATGAGCTGAAAGTTTAGAGGGACGGCCAGGTCTTGGTAGATTTGCAGTGGTCTGATACTCCTTCCATTTCAATATTAACGCTTGCACAGTGCTCCTTGGGATGTTTAAAGCTTGGGAAATCTTTTTGTATCCAAATCCGGCTTTAAACTTCTTCACAACAGTATCTCGGACCTGCCTGGTGTGTTCCTTGTTCTTCATGATGCTCTCTGCGCTTTTAACGGACTTCTGAGACTATCACAGTGCAGGTGCATTTATACGGAGACTTGATTACACACAGGTGGATTGTATTTATCATCATTAGTCATTTAGGTCAACATTGAATCATTCAGAGATCCTCACTCTGAACTTCTGGAGAGAGTTTGCTGCACTGAAAGTAAAGGGGCTGAATAATTTTGCACGCCCAATTTTTCAGTTTTTGATATGTTAAAAAAGTTTGAAATATCCAATAAATGTCGTTCCACTTCATGATTGTGTCCCACTTGTTGTTGATTCTTCACAAAAAAAATACAGTTTTATATCTTTATGTTTGAAGCCTGAAATGTGGCAAAAGGTCGCAAAGTTCAAGGGGGCCGAATACTTTCGCAAGGCACTGTACCTGTAGATTGAGTGGGCACTGATAGGGGACTGTTGAAGTAATTGATAAATGAGAAGGACTGTCTAGCATTATTGCAGGGAGGATTTAAATCGTGAGTACTTAAGTACCTAACATCTTTGGGCAATCTAAAGAAACCTTGGACCTCTGGAACTTCAGTCCAAGGAAACCATGGAAATCATGAGGGAGAAAAGAAGCCAGGCTCAGATACTTATTTCTCTTAAATAATTATTTCAAACATTCACTTCAATCCATTACTGTGCCTTTAGGTTTGCTTTTCCTTTATTGTGGTCCTAATGCTGCAGAGCCTTTGCAGGTCTAATACATTCCTTAGCAACCAAAATAAACACTGGGGCTGTGGTCACACACGGAAAGAGCTGGTGGGGTCAAACAACCATTTTGTTGGATTCACAAAGTCTGCTGTGGAATAGTCATTTGGGTGCTTTATTGTGGACCACAATATGAAGTTAGTAAACTGTTCAGCATTAGGAATCCTTACAACCATGTATTCCGTTTTTTACAACCAGTATTCTGTATGCTTACTCCAGAGGCCAAGTGTCTTTTCACTACATGCTTGTCATTTATCGGGGTAGTAAAAAATGGTCCCAAATCCCTGCTGAAAAAAAACGGCATAGACCAGCATACATTTCAAGCTGGTCCATGCTGGTATTTGCTAGTCCATGTTGGTCTATGCTGGACAGATGTTGGTCAAGCTGGTTTGACCAGCATGTTATAGCTGGTTGGCCAGCATGGTCCAGCTGGCTATGCTGGTTGGCCAGCATGGTCTAGCAAGTTTTGCTGGTGATCAGCCTTCAAGGTATTTTGGACACTGGTGACCAGCCTTCACTGTGTTTTGGACTTATACCAGCTTATGTTGGTGTAGTATATTGGTGATCAAGCTGGTTTTAGCTGGTCAAGCTGGTCTGACCACGCCCATCATTATCATATTTCCCAGCATGCTCCATTACAGTTGATTTTTAGAATTGTTTGTTGTGTTTTTTGCATGTACATTGATTGATTAATTAATCTTATGCTACACAAAGATAAATAACATACATTTTTCAAAACTAATCCAATCTGTTCGTTGGATTTATTGCACCCATTACTGAAATGGTTGTTCCAGTTTATTATTTGGGTAGTCTCATTTCTTCTTCTTTTTCTTAACCTTGGCAGTCATTCTGAATGGGGGAAAACGTCCAATTGTTGGATATCCACACTCTGGCTGGATTCCATTAGGAATGATGTGACTTGATGCTGGTTCTGCTGGTGACCAGCTTATGCAGGTCACCAGCAAAAATAAAGGTAAAGCGAAGACACCATGAAAACACAACAAAACAAGCACCTGTTCTGAACCAACCTATGTTGGTCTACGCTATTCTTTTTCATCAGGGATGTGTGTGTGATTCGTTATATATTTTATGCCTCCTATCTATTCTCTCTTATGAAATCAATGAGCGAGATATATTATCTACACTGGTTTTGTAACCTCGAAAAAACACAGTTGGGAGCTAATTTTTGAATCAACTAAAAACATCCCAGCACACTCACAGTAAGACCTTGCATCGGAACCGATGGATAAGGATATGGATAAAGACATGGATATGGATATGGTTTTACAATGTCTGTGTATTGCGTAATGCCCTGTGAACCTCTGGAAACATGGTTTAGGATGCCTGGAGGGATCATACTCATCTCTACAGAGAACCCCATCAATCTGAGGAGGCCTACTGACAGCACTCACGTGGTTAGCTACTAAGTCACATGGCCGTTCATCAAGACACAATCCCCTCTCATCGTTTTCCTCAGGGCAACTGACATTTAACGTTTCTCAAACTATCCATTTCCTGCCTGTAATGGTCAACTTAAATCATTATCTCTGACTCAACACTAACATTTACTTGTTCAGGAAAATACCAGGTAAAAAAGGAGGCCCGGCTTCAAAGTGGGAGCATCTGCTCCGAGGACAAAGGGATTTTCAAAGAGTAGAAACCAGATCTGAAAACAGAACTAGCCTAAGATGGTGTTAGGGATGGTCTTCCCACATTTATAACATAAAACCTTTTTACAATTTTTGGAAAAACATCTTCTAAAATCTTTATAACGTAAAAGCCTTTCTAAAATCTAAAAAAGTTAATAAACAGATCAACGACCATTTCGAATCCCACCGTACCTTCTCCAATATGCAATCTGGTTTCCGGTTTCCGAGCTGGTCATGGGTGGACCTCATCCACGCTCAAGGTCCTAAACGATATCATAACCACCATCGATAAAAGACAGTCTTCATCGACGTAGCCAAGGCTTTCAACTCTGTCAATGACCGCATTCTTATCGGCAGACTCAATAGCCTTGGCTTCTCAAATGACTGCCTCGCCTGGTTCACCAACTACTTCTCAGAGTTCAGTGTGTCAAATTGGAGGGCCTGTTGTCCGGACCTCAGTCTCTATGGGGGAGTCACAGGTTTAAATTCTCGGGCCGACTCTTTTCTCTGTATATATCAATGATGTCGCTCTTGCTGCTGGTGATTCTCTGATCCACCTCTACGCAGACGACACCATTCTGTATACATCTGGCCCTTCTTTGGACACTGTGTTAACAAACCTCCAAACGAGCTTTAACACCATATAACACTTCTTCTGTGGCCTCTAACTGCTCTTAAATGCTAGCAAAACTAAGTTCATGCTCTTCAACCGATTGCTGCCCGCACCCTCCCACCCGACTAGCATCACTACTCTGGACGGTTCTGACCTAGAATATGTGGACATCTACAAATACCTAGGTGTCTGGTTAGACTGTAAACTCTCCTTCCAGACTCACATTAAGCATCTCCAATCCAAAATTAAATGTAGAATTGGCTTCCTATTTCGCAACAAAGCCTCCTTCACTCATGCCGCCAAACATACCCTCGTAAAACTGACTATCCTACCAATCCTTGACTTTGGCGATGTAATTTACAAAATAGCCCCCAACACTCTACTCAGCAAACTGGATGTAGTCTATCACAATGTCATTTGTTTTATCACCAAAGCCCCATATACTACCCACCACTGTGACCTATATGCTCTGGTTGGCTGGCACTCACTACATATCCGTCACCAAACCCACTGGCTCCAGGTCATCTATAAGTCTTTGCTAGGTAAAGCCCCGCCTTATCTCAGCTCACTGGTCACCATAGCAACACCCAACTGTAGCACGCACTCCAGCAGGTATATTGCACTGGTCATCCCCAAAGCCAACACATCCTTTGGCCGCCTTTCCTTCCCATTCTCTGCTGCCAATGACTGGAACGAATTGCAAAAATCTCTGAAGCTGGGGTCTTATATCTCCCTCTCTAACTTTAAGCATCAGCTGTCAGAGCAGCTTACCGATCACTGTACCTGTACATAACCAATCTGTAAATAGCACACCTGACTACCTCATCCCCATATTATTACTTACCCTCTTGCTTTATCTTGGCCAGGTCACAGTTGTAAATGAGAACTTGTTCTCAGCTGGCCTACCTGGTTAAATAAAGGTGAAATAAATCAAATAAAAAAACAATTAACCGAATTTAGTGTTATTTTTTGTTAAATAATGCCACAGTCTTTCTAAAGGCCAGAGTCAGAAAGGACTTGGCAGCATGACTGATAGTGAGGGATATCTATTAAGGCCAGAGGTGAGAAGAGCCTCTGGGCAGAAGGTACAAAAGGTCCCCCACATGTTGCACAAACAATCTTCCTGGTGAAGGATGCAACACATGAAAAGCTCAGAGCCACAGTAACGCTCACTCTGAAATCTTTTCACAGCAGTCAATAAGGAGTGTTTTTTCAATGCAACCAGGGGCATCATAAATGACACCTAGGGCACAGTAACATCAATAAAAAGCATCTTAAGACCTAAGGATACAAAACAAATAGGCCATGTCGGAAAGTCATATCATTTACAAAAAGTCACTTTCTCAAACTTAAAAAGAGTTGATTGAAAAAGCATAATTGAAGTTAGTATAATCAAATTTGATTTTAAAAAACAAAATCTAAATTTAAAAAGTTTAATCAAACTCTGCAGTGCCATTGTCATAATTACCCTTTCAGCAGTGAATAGGCCCAGCTGTCCTAACCATTGATCTCTGGACAAACAAATGCCCCCTAATAACTCATTTTAGTCAGGGGGCAGTTGGGGGCAAGGTGGACAAAGAAGGCCAGAGTGAAAAGCTTTTCATTAATTCTTCAGAGTAGCAGAGCAGAAAACCATAGTGAGGAGACCACTAGCCTCTGTGTCACTGGCTGGCCATGCAATAAAGTTTGGCCATTTAGACACTCAAGGAAAGGCTGTGGTATGAGTGAACGGCAAATTAAAAATTGTGTGCGTGTGTACTGTGTGTGTGTGTGTGTGTGTGTGTGTGATTCTCGACAACCCCCACTGCCACCTTTGTTTTCTACCACTGAGCATTTCTCAGGTACGTGCAAATTTTATGAGCTTCCAGATAGACGTCAAGCAGGTCTAAGTGTCCCTTTAAAACAAGCCTATAAACTCCGCTGGCAGCCTTTATCACCTCTTAAGTTCATAATATAAAAGCACAAACCCTCTCAATTAATAAAACTACAAACACATAGCGTCCTGTAAAAATCACAGTAAGGACACAGGCCACTGTAATAGCGGACTGAAACTAGCTGTATAGCATGTGAGAGGGTCAAAGTCGTTTTAGTGGCTTTAAGGCAGTCACTGTTTTCATGTACCTCATGCAAATCAAGACTCGTTAACTCTGTATTTTATTGGTGTAGCATCTACAAGTCTGTGTGGCATCTTCCAAAACAAAAAAAGATTGAGGTTGTATTGCACTCAATTGTCCTGATAGTAATCTCGATTAACCCAGAACAAAAGTATTGCGTTATTGGGAGGTGCTCGATTAAGTTTTGGGTCCATACATGTTAAGAGAAGGGATCAAGAGATGGTAGAACGAGGAGCTTCACCCTCTCGCTTCACAAGTTACGGGCCAAATGTCCCCTCCCCTTCCGGAATACAAAAGATGCTTACACTTGCAAAATCATGATTTGTCCAAATAAGCAGTGGCGAAAAACCCAAACACTGTAACTACTGCTGCTCATTATCCAACAATTCCCATTACTTCCCAACAGATGTGATGGTACCGGTTATGTTTACGTAGATCTGTCCATGAGCGATTACCCTGAGAGTAATTTCAAAAGTGCTTGTAAAGGCCCAAAAATAGTAACTTTTTCTCTCTTACATATAAATCTAGGCCTATCTGGAAAGCAAACATTGTATCAATGGTGTCTGTTTGATTTATAGGTTTATAGGTCAGCTTAGGGAACTGAACCAGGACTGACACATTCTTGTCTCTCAACATCTACTTGTCAGTGGATTGTCAGGATCATATCAGACAGGAGATGTGCTCCTAAAGAATGGTATTCCAACCAGTGGGCTCTTCAGGAACCATGACCTCACAGCGGTAAATCATTTTAACAATTTTAACAACTAAATTATTTCACAACAATCCTGCCCAATTCTACATGGATCAGGACTTAACTTTTCCATATACAATTAGAATTAGTAACCATCACAATATTCTTGGATGGGTGCATGTCTTAAGTGCCACGTAAAAGCTCAGGTTTCCCTGTGAAAAGGAATGCAAGGGAGGGAAAAAAAGACCAATTCTTTTGTGCAAAAGAAGCACAGCAAGAAACATGGCCTGGGGGGTGGTGACACCAGGGAACAGGGTCCCTAAAGAGCAGCTCTGGCTAAAGCTGCTCCACTGGCCGTTTAAAAAAATAGGCAGCAGGCTCATATACGTGCTACTGGGAGAGAAAAAAAAACATTCCAAAAGAACAATTCCCAGTGATCATGGAGCAACGACATGAAAGCCCAGTCCAGTGAATAGGGGTCATCTGCTCTTTAGCACTGGTGTAACCGGCATCCTGGACAGCTCCTAACCTTTCAAACCTGCAGCTCCCTCATTTGCACACCAATGGACATATTCTCCTCTACTCAGAGTATCTTTTTGGCTTAAGGCCCCAAACTTTGAAGGCTGTAACCCCCCTTCCCCCCAATGACACCACTGAAGCCTCCAATGCCTTCCTTTCCTCAGCTATTAGGTGGATTAGATAACCGGAATGCCCAAAACGCAACATTGGGCATTACACTGGCGAAGAAAGAAAGGAGATTAGACGCACCAGACAACATAGAAAATGATAGCACCCTGCTGGTGATGAGAGAAAGACCCCCTTTTCCTCGGTTTCAGAGCTGGGAAATGCCTATTTTATGCCTCCCCAATGACTATGTCAGCAAACATTTTAGCAGATAACTACAAGCAAGATCTCTCACTCTGTTAAATCATCATTTCAACACAGAGGATTGTGGCTCTACACTCTTAAAAAATAAGGTACTCTCTAGAACTTAAAAGGGTTATTCGGCTGTCCCCATAGGAGAACCCTTTGAAGAATATTTTTTTGTTTCCAGGTAGATCCTTTTGGATTCCATGTATAACTCTTTCCACAGAGGGTTCTGCATGGAACCCAAAAGGGTTCTACCCAGAACCCAAAAGGGTTCTCCTATGGGCACAGCAGAAGAACCCTTTTGGAAACCTTTTTTCTAAGAGTGTACATGAAACCTTTTGTTCAGTTGTATACCTGCTAAGAAGTTAAGAACTTGTGCTGATAGAGGTGAGCTTAGTACAAGCCCTGCACTAAGTGGATATCATTACCATGCTTTCAAGATGAAAACACAATTGTGACTCATGACTTCCTTTGTTCATCAAGTAAATGTTATTATGACATGCAATGACATAACATCCTCAGAGTAAGGCTTGGCTAACCTTTCAAAGTATTAAACACATTAATATAAGTCACACAGATCCTATGCAGTTACATGAAATGGTAATTATATGTATCTACACAGTAACTAAGAGATTCGAAGGAGAATGTGGATGGTTTATGTTACTTATCATAAGTAAGTAAGTGTACAATGTACATCCAATGTAAATAGTTGTCTACTTTTCTACTGTGTTTATGAAGTTCCCCATGACCAGGCACCAACATGACCAATGATGTACATCTTCTGTGGCCCAAAGGTTGGAGGCCCTGCATAACCTCTCCATTATTCCATGTGATGCTTATACACAACTCCAGTATGATACTTACTTGCAATTGTAAGACAGACTTTCTGGCTCAGGATGGCTCCATACTTGTTCTGAGCGAGGCACTGGTAAAACCCTTCATCTGATTTGTCTCCTCTCCTGCTCTCCACCTCCGAAATAGAAAGTGAGCCGTTGGAGAGAATGTAGACGCGGTCGTTCTCTGCAACTTTTACTCCATTTTTAAGCCACCTGATGGCAATAGGCGACTCTCCGTGGGCCTGACAGTCCAATATAACGGGATCCTTCCGCATGACAGTAACATCGTGGGGCTCTTTGATAAAAAATAACTCACTAAAACACAAAACACCTGTGGGGAAGAGAAGAGAACAGAGTCAGTGCCTGGCTGGAGTGGGAGAAGACGCAATGTGATGAAATTAGCGACAATTCTAGGCCAGGACCTACAACTATTCTACTTTGTCCACAGGCATATTGCTTTGGTAGGATCTACACTTGAAAGCATGTTAACATCATAGTGACTACAGGCAAGGGCTTGGAGCCCATCCAACAGCAAGCAGGTCTCGGTGTACTGAGGTTCAGCACTCTTATTTCATTTCTTTCTGCTCCAATTGAATCCTATTACTCATGTCTCACAAAGCTGTGAAGTCACTGATTTCATGGCTCCATTCAGTCACACATGTTTTATTGCACTCCCCAGCATTAAAATCATAAGTAGCTCCCCTTTCAATGATAAGACCGCCAGCTGTAATAAAGTAACAATCCAGGCAGGAAGCAAAAGCCTTTATAATTTCCCAAATCAAATGTGATGGCTTCAACCATCTAATGTCGTAATGGAAATATGAATTGCTCTGTTGGCTACTAATAGTTTCATGTTAAACAATTCCTAATTTATTGTGAACCATTCTGAGAACACTATGGGATTCACAGCTTATAACCATTTAATTTAACACTTTAGACTGCAAACCTTGTAGCCTACCTTTGGTTTATCAGAATTCACTAGTGCTAAATAAACCCAGGCAACATGTTTTGAGGCATGTTCACCAGTATAAGACTTCACATAACACTTTATAACACTTGAATACTTTCTATAACACAAATTCTCCAATAAACAAACACTATACTTGATCTGGTCAAGTTCCATCTGAGCTGGGGGACCCCGTCCCATGTCTCTATGGTACAACACCGGAGATTAGGTAAATGAATAGATGAAAGCATGTCCTATTTAAATGATAGGCCAGTGTAGCCTACAATATATATTTCAGAAATACCACATGTACTTTGATAATCAAATTGGCCTGCACATTTGCTGAAGGGGAAAAATGCAAGCTGTCAAAAAGGTTTGATGTAGGCTACTTGAAGAAAAAATCCAACACCATTCACTAATTAAATTGTTGGAAATCAATTTCAATATATATGTATATATTTTAAACATTGAGCTGATCACCATGTTCGGAGCAGCTACTTCCCACAGCAATTTACACAACATTATATTAATTGTTAATTGCCTATTTTAATTGACTGTATCAAACGTCAAAGTGGATTATTTATGGAGAGAAAATCAGTAGCCAGTTTTTCTATTGACATAATAATTAATTTGTATGTACTGATTGAACATAACATGAGTTAGGAATTGCTAACCTATATGTTTTTTTGCGTTTATCAATATCTCAAACCAGGGCTGGTATTATTGCACAATCCACGTGTATCTGATTGCTTTGTTGTGCTGCACGTATTCAATTTTATTTAGAAACCCGGGTTATCATGTAACTCGCGACACAAGCAAAAACCAAGCATAAACATGTATAGGTTCTGTGTTTATCTAAATATATAGCCTACATATGGCAATAGTCGAAGCAGTCAGTTGTCAGCGTGGCCATTTCATTGCCCCCTAAACTCCGGGCAGTGGCAGTGCGTCCATTCATCTATAGAAATCGCAACTAAGGCTAAACTCTTCAATGTGGTATATTCGTTAGTACAGAACACTTCAACTAACTTCAACTAACTTCGTGTTTATCAGTTTAAATAGCAACCCCTGTTAGGATAGGAGTAACGTTATGAGTATGGACACACGTTCAATGTCCAGTTTGGCATTTTCCCACCACTAAATCAGTCACTATCATTTCAATTTGACATAAACTCAAACACAATGTTAACTGTCTTACCTGAGATTGGAAGGAAAAACGCAAAAAACAGGAAGCGCTGATATAATTTCCTTTTAAAAGACTCCATTTATTCAAATTGTTCTCGCATACTAACTCTCTCAGCCACTACCTCCAGTCGAACTACGTGCTAATCCAAGAGGAAAGTGACTGCGCTCCTGATCGCAGCAGGGATTACTTTTTCCTCGGAGCAGATGGACATCACCCCACCCAGTGCTGTGTTCTACGGTTGAGTAATTCATGGTGGAGATGTATGGGAGAGTTCCTTTGCCACCATCAGTCGGCGAATCAATACACAGGCCAACATCTTGATCACTTCTATTTTTTTATGAGTGCCATAGCAGGTATACTTTGGTCAGGTGTCACTGTGAAGTTAATACACGAAAGTTAATGCATACAACACATCTGTGCGATTAATGCATATGGTTTGTTAATTTCCCTTATGCCTTTTGAAAACATGGAGCAGACCTTTACTTTGATGACTCATCAGGATCCATGATAATTCAATGATAACTAAGAGGCTTGGGAATTAGAATGATAATTCACCTGGACATAGACATACCTAAATAAACAAGGCTATAGAGTTTCAACCATGGAACATGATTGAGTATCATTGAGAGAATATGATCCACATGCCCTCATAGATCTGGGGAGCATTATGCACAGCTATCCTGCCTTGAGTGCAGTGTTGAATGATGACTAGAGGAAACCCACCATGAAATTCACAGTTGTTAATGTGCAAGGTGTGACTATGGTCTATTGCTTACTAAGAATTTAATTCCTGGTAAGCATCAGTTCCTTAGGAAAAGTGTGTTTGTGTGGAAATGGCTTTGGAGTTGTAGTTCATGTGGATAGTTTGGATATGCAATAAATAATTTATCATACTGTCTGTCAAAAGAACCAGGGCAACATGTTATATTCTGGGTCTAATATTTATGTGTGCATGCATGTGTTTATTCATATTAGGTTATCCCAACAATTTTCTGTTCAAAAGTCCATTCAGATTTACTCAGAAACATCCTATACCAGCTAGCTAGACTGTAGATCAAATTTCCACTCTAACCAAGGTATTGCATTTAATTTCAGATACTATATAGCCAAAAGGATATTGGTCCAACAAAGCATATAACATATTTTACACCTGACAAGGTGAGTTTAAAGTACTACTTAAGTCGTTTTTGGGGTATCTGTACTTTACTTCACTATTTATATTTTTGACAACTTTTACTTCACTACATTCCTAAAGAAAGTGATGTACTTTTTACTCCATACATTTTCCCTGACACTCAAAAAGTACTTGTTACATTTTGAATGCTTAGCAGGACAGGAACATGGTCCAATTCACACACTTATCAAGAGACCCTACCTGGTTATCCTACTGCCTCATCTGGTCTTAAACACAAGTGCTTTGTTTGTAAATTATGTCTGAGTGTTGGAGTGTCCCCCTGGCTATGAGTAAAAAATTTTTTTTAAATCAAATAAAATCAGGCCATCTGGTTTGCTTAATATAAAGATTTTGAAATTATTGATACTTTTACTTTTAATACTTAAGTATATTTTAGCAATTACATTTACTTTTCATATTTAAGTATATCAAAAAGCAAATACTTTGAAACTTTTACCAGATGACTTTCACTTTTACTTGAGTCATTTACTATTAAGGTATCTTTACTTTTACTTAAGTATGACAATTGGGTACTTTCTCCACCACTGGTTATCATGTTGTCTTCCAAGCATGCATTTATTTGTAATGCCCCTCAATGACGAGTCTGTATTCTAACACAAAGGAGTTGCAGTTAAGACTGCTAATAGCCACAGTTAGAGAACAAGAGGAAAATAAAGAGTGTGGTGATAATTACCTATCATAAGTATTTAGGTTGACAGAGCATCATAACACTTCCCAGTTAGTCTCAATAATTCAGTAACTTTCTTTGTGAGATATCCCCCAACATAACTCTAAAGTGTCATTAAAATAGCAACCTCCATTGCATAATGCTCAGACACTTACAGACATCTTAAAACTTTTAAAAGCTCTTGGCATATTGGCCTTACACACTATCAGTTGCCAATGCCATATACTATTTACACCATGCATTTATTTTTAATGGCTCTCAAGGACACGGCTGTATTCCAACACCAGTATGATGCGTTTTAAGACAACTCAGGGACACTTGACCAACGGAAAGAAGGTGTTGAAAAATTTGGTCCATATAACATCTTGACCAATGTTCCCACTTTGAAAGTGATGACATGGATATAGAGAACTGGTAGAAGAACTCATTGTGTATACTTGCGTAATTAAACATAATTGACAAATGAAAATGTTTCGGTCACATAGACCTTTATTAAGGCATATGGGTAAAGATAGATACATTTGTGTTTGTTTCAACATGGGCCGGTAAAAGTCACTCCATGTCAAACAGGACAACTGCACTGCAAATGGTCACTCTGGAGGAGAAAAAACTGTTTATGGAAATGAGGCACTCTCTCCACCACTGAGAACTAGTCTCAGCAATTACTAGGAAGCATTGGTAGGAGCAGGACAGCTGCTGCTTAAATGCAGATATTGATCCAGTGTCCATGTTGTGTTATGGAGTGAGTTTGACCTTCCTCCCTGCTCTGGACTCTCATTCAGCAGCAGGGCCCGAGGCCCAGCTGTTGTGTCCTTGAGTGTCCCCAGCCCAAAATATAACCAAACTAAAAGCTGATTCTCACAGTCAAGGATCAAGGTGTGCACTTCAACAAAGAGAAAACGGATGAAAGCTAAGGTGTAAAAGTGGTGATACAAAACTATTTTAGGAAATATAACTGAACTCGTGAAATATTTCAAGTTAAAATGCAAGTACAAGGACTTATGATTCTTCATTGGAAAAAAAAAATCTAATTTAAGATCTGCTAATTTTGAACTCACATTGATTTTCAATGTATAGTGCCTTATGACTGTAATAACTCTAAAATCACTTAGCCTAATATTGTTTGTTGGTCTGAACAATCATTGCGGACACACTATGATCCTCTTATGTAATATTACTACAACCATGTGATCCATCATGATAACACCCAGTAGGCTGCGTAGAGATATACTACAGTACTGTCCTAACAAATCATTGTATTAGAAAGATGTTTGTTTGTGACCCAGGCTAACCTGCACTTACATAAAATGTGAAAGTGAATATGCAGCCTCATTTATGGTGACCCCTCACATGGGAAGGGGGGGGGCGGGGGGTCTCTTGAGGATGTTCGATTAGGAATTGGTTTTGGGCACCTGCCAACACGACACTGTTAGGGGGTGGAGTGAAGATAGAACTGCACATGGATGGAGGTCGAGCTCTGGGGCCAGATCAATAGGTTAAAACGGGGGTATCCGGCACATCCAAGGCCTTCTGCTATTGGACAAGCCCAGTGTCATCCTGCTTCCATACAGACCCATCCTCACTGACCCCAGCAGCATCTAAAAGGCTGGCCTCAATTGTGTGTGACCTACCACCTGACCCTTCAGCCTGGGGGTGTTGGTCTTTAGCCAGCACTTTGGGGAAAACAGGACAGTTTTGGTTAAGCTGAATCGTATGAATGAGCCCTGCCTGCTTTAGAGGGGAAGACTTCCGTTCACTTATTTGGGGATGTGGACATGAAGCCAGGGTTAGAGTTAGGGTTTTGGTTGAGGGTTGATCTGGATTGTGGACATGAAGCTACGGTTAGGGTTGTGGTTGAGGCTAGGGTTGAACTGGGATGTGGACATGAAGCTAGGGTTTTGATTGAGGGTTGATCTGGATGGTGGACATGAAGCTAGGGTTAGTGTTAGGGTTTTGGTTGAGGGTTGATCTGGATGGTGGACATGAAGCTAGGGTTAGAGTTAGGGTTTTGTTTGATCTGGATGGTGGGCATGAAGCTACGGTTAGGGTTTTGGTTGAGGGTTGAACTGGGATGTGGACATGAAGCTAGGGTTAGAGTTAGGGTTTTGGTTGATCTGGATGGTGGACATGAAGCTAGGGTTAGAGTTAGGTTTGTGGTTGACCTGGGATGTGTGCATGAAGTTAGGGTTAGAATCAGTCCAAATTGACTAACACTACATCACTGATTTGATGCGCTCGAACACAGCCAATACGTAGGCAGTGTTCATTGTGGTATCCCGGTGAGGACGGGAAAAATCATTTTTTTAAAGGTATATAACAAAAAAAGTGCTTATGGCAGTTGACTTAAAGAGCACATGACACATACTGAATAGTAAAGAGCTGCATGTCTTGAGAAATGAACTAGTCTTAAAACAGACAAATTCTGTCATCAAAAAGTGCAGAATAAAAGTAATCCTCTGGCTTGTAGATATCGAACAACTATACTGAACAAAAATATAAACGCACCATGCAATAATTTTACTGCGTTACAGTTCATATAAGGAAATCTGTCAATTGAAATAAATTCATTAGGCCCTAATCAATGGATTTCACAACTGGGCAGGGGCGCAGCCAATCAGAATGTTTTTCCCCACCAAAGGGCTTTATTAGACATACATACTCCTCAGTTCCATCAACTGTCCAGGTGACTAGTCTCAGATGATCCCGCAGGTAAGAAGCCGGATGTGGAAGTCCTGGGCTGGCATGGGTTACACGTGGTGAGGCCGGTTGAACCTACTGCCAAATTCTCTAAAATGGTGTTGGAGGCAGTAGAGAAATTAACATTACATTCTCTGGTAACAACTCTGGTGGACATTCCTACAGTCAGCATGCCAATCGCACGGTCCCTCAAAACTTGAGACATCAGTGGCAATGTGTTGTGACAAAACTGCACATTTTAGAGTGGCCTTTTATTGTCACCAGCACAAGGTGCACCTGTGTAATGATCAAGCTGTTTAATTGTCTTCTTGATATGCCACACCTGTCAGGTGGATGGATTATTTTGGCAAAGGAGAAATGCTCATTAACAGGGATTAATAGGGATGTAAACATATGTGTCCAATATTTGAGAGAAATAAGCTTTTTGTGCATCTGGATCATTTCTGGGATCTTTTATTTCAGCTCATGGGACCAACATTTTACATGTTGTGTTTACATTTTTGTTCAGAATAATATGAAAGATGATAAGGTGGCATTTTCAATTGATTCGATTTTCTAAATATGTTGCCATTTACTTTGGTATGCAATCAAAACATGTTGTTTTCAACAAGATACAGAAGTTTTATTTCATTAAAGCATTGATATAAAATCCACTTAGTTGTCAGAATTACGTTTGACACAATATATAAATTAAGTATCTCTTAAAATAATGAATGATAGAGTATCGGATGTTAACAATAGATCCATTCAACTAAAGGATAAGAGCATGTCAAAGATTGGGATGATCAAATTCTATGATAAATTACAATGCCTTCATTTGTAATGTAAGTCTTAATTACCAGTGAAATTAAATGTGCTTTTTTTCCTTCCATGGCAAGTAAAATGTACTCAAGTCAAATGTGCACTTAAAAGCAGAGGATTTTAGCATGAAATCATACTCAACGTATGCATTCTGAAATTGATAGTTTGGCAAAGATCAAGACACTAAGACTTGTATAACTATTTTAACAAAGTGCTTTACCTTATAAATGCACAACTATAACATTTTGATTTTAAGATAAATTAAAAAGACCATATTTTCCTTCAACAATCTGTAAACATACCAGATAGTGTAAACATGTTTTGTACCATTCATACAATACATTCTTTGATAGAGCACACCACTGCATATGTACAGTTAATTCCCTCAAGATAATCA
This sequence comes from Oncorhynchus mykiss, assembly GCF_013265735.2. Classification (NCBI taxonomy): domain Eukaryota; kingdom Metazoa; phylum Chordata; class Actinopteri; order Salmoniformes; family Salmonidae; genus Oncorhynchus; species Oncorhynchus mykiss. The sequence goes on along the minus strand of NC_048570.1, from coordinate 68,545,388 downwards.
AAGGCTAAAAAAGACATTCGCAGAAATCTTTGAGAATTGATACTATCAATTTCTTGATATTAATTCAATAGAGTTATTACATAGAGCAATTTGAAAAAAATACATGTACTAAAAATAGAGTATTATACTGCTCTACAACACCCATGAATAGAGCAGGGCTCTCCAACCCTGTTTCTGGAGACCTATTGTCCTGTAGGTTCAGTCCAACCCTAATCCAGCGCTCCTGATTATATTAATTAGTTACAACTGGGGTTGGAGGTGAAAACCTACAGAAGGGTAATGCTCCAGGAACAGGGTTGAGAGCCCTGGAATAGCGGAATAAAAAAATAATACATCCATCACTGAATAAAAAAAAAATCAGCAGAGGAAACATATTTTGCAAGTGTGTGTGCAAGAATGAGAGCGCAATGGCAACATGGTTTTTCAATGGAGTCTAATGTGGAGTCGTCAGTACTGTGATATCCCCAGTAAGCTATACAAAAGGTGCATTCACTGTCCATTGCTCAGACACATACTTTGTGATTGTAAAAAAACAACAACATTAGGAACACCTGCTCTTTCCATGACATAGACTGACCAGGTGAATCCAGCTGAAAGCTATTATCCCTTATTGATGTCACTTGTTAAATCCACTTCAAATCAGTGTAGATGAAGAGGAGGAGACAGGTTAAAGAAGGATTTTTAAGCCTTGATACATGGATCGTGTCTGTGTACCATTTTACAGGGTGAATGGGCAAAACAAAAGATTTATGTGCCTTTGAACGTGGTATTGTTGTAGGTGCCAGGCGCACCGGTTTGTGTCAAGAACTGCAACACTGCTTGGTTTTTCACACTCAAGTTTCCCGTGGTCCACCACTCAAAAGACATTCAGCCAACTTGACACAACTGTGGGAAGCATTGGAGTCATGGGCCAGCATCCCTGTGGAACGCTTTCGACACCAGTGTATATACGGTAATGTATATCGAAGTCCAATGTCAATCTCCTCATGATAGAATATTTATCATAGATGAACAGTAATATCTGTATGATATAATGCATTTGATAAATTGTATATAGATCTGGTTTAAGTATACATACATATTTACAAGACACAAAAAAACTATTTGTAAACTTCACAGACCAAGAGTGATTTAAGAAGTGATTTTCACTCATCATCCATCCCTTCCACTGTGCAGGAGAGAGGAGCACCAAAGACTTTGCTGTCTGTGATTGTTCTCCATATTCTCAGGCGCTTGGCAGGTCAGGTCTGGACCTGAATATTGTGTGTTCTATCAGCATTAAAACAGAACTACAGCACAAAACTTGGTGCTAGCCCTCAGTTCACTGGCAGTAACTGCCATTTTAACATCTGCGCCATAGACCACACACTCCCCTAATCCACTCCATCAAAGCCTTGTGCATTCTCTATGGCGATGTGTAGCTTCTCCCTCAGCTCCTCAAACGACTCATAGGGAGGCAGATCCAGCCGGTTGAAGCTGAAGACGGTAAAACAAAACCAAATTCAAATGCACATTTGTTGCAGTAACCAGGTAGGACTATTAGCCAAACTGCTGTATCGTTAGTTACTCACCATGTGTGGGCTCTAGGTAGTTTGTCTCGTGTTCCCCACTGCTCAATGGTAAACAGCTGTGGTCCGTTAGACCCTGTGATTTCATAACATAAAACAAGATTAGGAGGAGAGAATCATATACAAACTCTGGTTACAACTCAGAATCCATGTTTCAAAGTTCATATCAATCTATGTAATGACAAAATGGTTAAAAACATACCTAGAATTTACCCTGTATTATACAAATGAGTCTTAATACAGAGAAGTAGAGAAGAGGACTCACCGTAGAGCTCTGCAAAGCCATTCATTGGGACCCGGGAGGTGCCAGTCACAAACTGCAACAGACGGATACGCTTCTCTGCATCCATCAGCAGAACAGTCTGAGAATGACAAAATATAATTCAAATAGCTGTAATGAATATTGAGAATTCACCCAAAAACTAAGGATGCACCGATGTGGAAATTCTGGGCCGATATCAGATATTTACCGATATCCAATGTGTTCCTGGGAGTTTTCACTTTCAGGAATGTACTAATAATAGCTAATAGCTCAAACCATTTGGACGCTAAAGCCAAATTCATAGGATGAGTTTTTCTTCAAGTTGCGCCGACCACCTTAAAAAAAAAATGCCACAGACCGCTCAGTTTGTCTCCGCCACTAATAGCGGATACATTTCAGTCCCCATCATTGTCCTTTGTCTCCACATCAGACAGATGTCGACATAATATTTTTAACCAATTATCGTCCGATACCGATATGGTCACCAATAAATCGTGCATCCCTAACAAAAACAACTCTAGAATCCAGAGGCTTCTGCTTTAGTGGTGGAGTATCCTCTTACCTTCCAGAACCACAGGATGACAGGCTGGTTGGGACAGTAGCTATTCTTGTACTTGGTGTTCTCCCTCCAGTCGTTCACATCCACGTCTCCCAGGCCACACATCAGGAGCTAGAGAAAAAAAAACCCAGACAGAACATCACTCAATGATCTGGAAAGACAGGCTCTCAGTCATGCATACATCTCAGAATGATAGGAATGAGACCCACCTCCAGCTCATTCTCGTCAAAGATCTTGATGAGATCCTGGGGTATCAACTCATAGAATCCCTAAGACAAGAGAGAGGAACACGCAATAAGTCAACCGTTTCTTTCAATCTTATCACAACTCAATCAAAACATCTCAATAAAACCTAGTGTTTACCTCCTTGAATGCAGTCATCTGCTTCAGTATCCTGTTCACGAACCTCCACTGCATGACAAGACTGAAAAAAAATGTTTATTTTGAAATGGAAGCATTCAAAAGCCCTAATAATTGCTAATTTATCTAATGATGCAGACGTGGTGGGTGGTGGTTTCATTGTCCATTTGCAAACCCGTCAAATATGTGACTTGTGGGTCACCTACAGGTAACTAACTAGCTGAACAGCACTACATGGCAGTGAGTATGAGGCATGCTTCCTCTTTCTACCAGCAGAGGGCTCTGGTGCTTACTGGATGTATTCCTTCTTGTTGTCATCGGTGACTACTATTTCAGATCCTCCTGGCTTCAGCTCATGCTGGTGTGTCTAAATAGGAGGAAATGTGATGTCAGCATGACTGATACCAGAGTACCACTTAGCATCAATTTTAAAACCCCTTCAGTCAATAGGCACAAGAACAGAAAATACTTGGGCCAAACAACAAATAGGATGCAGGTCCCACCTGTCCAAAGAGCTCTTCGTCTATGGTGAACCTCAGATCCAGGTCTATCGGGTCATTCTCCAATATCCACTTCAGGGAGTTGAAATACTCACTGTCCTGAAATAACAACACACAAACACCATTACCACTAATGGTGAAACACTGTTATAGATGTCTGATTTATCTCATCTCTACTATCTGATGAGGTGATGGGAAGATGTGAGAGTAATCTAGATAGTATTAGGTACCTACCACAGACTCCATGTCCTGTAGAGTAATGGGCTTCTGCAACATCATCTTGTAGAAAGGCCTGATGAAGAAGGCTAGAAAAAAACATGTCAGGATCTGTGCAACACGCCTAATCCTTGTGGCCCTAGCATAGAGCAGTCCTCAGCTCTTAGTTTCTCTACACACACACTCATGTCACACTACTATTATACGAATTAATGAACTTTTAACAGACACAAAGTTCATGAGTGAAATCACCAGCAGTGAGACTCACCGTCCAGCAGCTTTCCATGGTAGACAGCCATGCCTGCCACACGGCCAATGAACTTGAAGTAGGACAGGTGGTCCTCATTGCAGAGGCCTGAGTTGGGGTTGATCTGCAGAGTGTAGTTGTCCCTGCCCCAGAACATGCAGAGGAGAAACTTAACACAGCTCTAAAGTCATCCAAATCCTTCTCTGATCCATTCCAGAACATATCCCATCATTAAAATGATTCATAATGCTATCAGAGATGTTATTCACTAACAGCTCCATTAAGGGCCTGTTTCATTTTTCCTTGCCTGAAAATGGAATTCTAACACATTCAAATCGAGACTCACGTGGCAGAATACTCAAACAGCCCATAATAGGGGTTGAACATCTCCTTGGAGATTAGGAAGAACCACTCCCTGGCCACGCCCCCGTAATCCAAGCCCTTCTCTCCCTCAAACTCCACCCACAGCCGCGCCTTCAGGAAGTCGGCTCTCTTGATTGACAGGATTCGTCTGTAGGAGTCCTCTAGCACTGTGTTCCGCCTGAGCTTCATCTCAAAGCGGTTGGGGATGTCAGCCTGGAATTGGAGATAGAGCATGCCGAGTGAGTGGACATCAGGTCAGGGGATGTAGCTGGACTAAATGTCATAGAAGATATTGTGAGGATGATTGAGAGAAAGACAAGATAGGCTTTTACAGTGTGAATATGCTGTATATCTGACCTATTTGTGAGGTTTAGCTGTAATAACAGAACATTAAGAGCATAGGGCCTTCAGTAATTACAATGATTCCCTGTCTTGGGAAAAACATTGCTCACCGGTTTCTTCAGCTTCTTCCGGAAGTATTCATACTTCTGTTTATAGTCTCTGGAGTAAGGCACAGCCTAAAATAGACAAGGATAGGAGATCCAATGACCGGAAATCAATTATGAACACATGATGAATTATTCGGTTTTATGGCCAACCTGGAGAACCTGACTCCAAAAAGAGAATGGGCCATATTGCATTCCTAAAATTACTCTCCCGGAATCTAATACATAAAAATCTCTAACTATAGCATTAAATTATTTTTATTTTTAAATATCATCTATACTTACTGGTCCAGTTATGGCTGAATTCTGTAGTCTGGGGTCATCCCACTGTGTGTTCTTCGTGTCTGAAAATACATCAGATGTATTCAGCATTGGTAGTCGGCATATGCATTTTTCACTCATTTTGACAAATTGTAGTACATGTCATACATACTGTGATCTATGTAGAATATCCTCCCATCACTGTGGACCCTCTCCTCCCAGCCAGGCTAAGATAAGGGTAGCACAAACATTACTCACATATTTTTTCCCTTAAAATCAACCATTCACTCAGCAACTTTCAACTTTAAGAGGCTCATGACACTGGGCTGCTAATTGCCTTCTTAGAATGCTATTGGATATGATATCATTGTAAAGCTTACCGGCATTGGCCCGAGGTCAGTTGGGTCTAGCGAAGGTCTCCTCCTCATGTGCACAGGAATCTTCAACCTGGGGTCTTCCTGTTCACAGCCAGATAAAAAGGAAATAAGTCACACAAACAGGAAGGAGCAGTGAGAATGGCAGTATTGTCCAGTGGATAACTGGTCATTCTGGCCATGATGATGCGTGACTAGACCCTATAGGTAGGGCCTGGGGGTATTTATTGATCATGTGACCTGATCAAGAAAAACGACACCAGTCAAAAGTTTGGACACACCTACTCATTCAAGGGTTTTTCCTTATTTGTACTATTTTCTACATTGTAGAATAATAGTGAAGACATTGCAACTATGAAATAACACATATGGAATCATGTAGTAACCAAAAAAGTGTAAAACAAATCATTTAAAATATATATATATATATATTTGAGATTCTTCAAAGTAGCCACCCTTTGCCTTGATGACAGATTTGCACTCTTGGCATTCTCTCAACCAGCTCCATGATGTAGTCACCTAGAATGCATTTCAATTAACAGGTGTGCCTTGGTAAAAGTTAATTTGTGGAACTTCTTAAATGTGTTTGAGAATCAGTTGTGTCAAAGTAGGGGTGGTTACAGAAGATAGTCCTATTTGGTAAATTCCAAGCCCATATTATGGCAAGAACAGCTCAAATAAACAAAGAGAATCGACACGCCATCATTACTTTAAGACATGAAGATCAGTCAATCCAGAAAATGTCAAGAACTTTGAAAGCTAATTCAAGTGCAATCACAAAAACCATCAAGCGCTATGATAAAACTGGCTCTCATGAGGACCGCCACAGGAAAGGAAGAACCAGAGTTACCTTAGAGTTAACACACTCAAATTACAGCTCAAATAAATGCTTCAGAGTCCAAGTAACAGACACATCCTCAACTGTTCACAGGAGACTACGTGAATCAGATCTTCATGGTCGAATTGCTGCAAAGAAACCACTACTCAAGGACACCAATAATAAGAAGAGACTTGCTTGGGCCAAGAAACACGAGCAATGGACATTAGACCGGTGGAAATCTGTCCTTTAGACTGAGTCCAAATTTGAGATTTTTGCTTCCAACCTCCGTGTCTTTGTGAGACACAGAATAGGTGAACGGATGATCTCTGCATGTGTGGTTCCCATCGTGAAGCATGGAGGAGGTGTGATGGTGCTTTGCTGGTGACACTGTCAGTGATTTATTTAGAACTCAAGGTTACCATGGCCACCACAGCATTCTGCAGCAATTTGCCATCCCATCTGGTTTGCGCTTAGTGGGATTATCATTTGTTTTTCAACAGGATAATGACCCAAAACACACCCCCAGACTGTGTAAGGGTTATTTAACGAAGGAGAGTGATGAAGTGCTGCATCAGATGACCTGGCATCCACAATCACCCGACCTCAACCCAATTGAGATGGTTTGGGAGGAGTTGGACCGCAGAGTCAAGGAAAAGTAGTCAACAAGTGCTCAGCATATGCTCAGCAACTCCTTCAAGACTGTTGGAAAAGCATTCCTCACGAAGCTGGTTGAGAGAATGCTAAGAGTGTGCCTCATCAAGGCAAAGGGTGGCTACTTTGAAGAATCTCTAATATAAAATATATTTTTATTGGTTTAACACTTTTTTGGTTACTACATGATTCCATGTGTGATATTTCATAGTTTTGACATCTTCATTATTATTCTACAATGTAGAAAATAGTACAAATAAAGAAAAACCCTTTAATGAGTAGGTGTGTCCAAACTTTTGACTGGTACTGCATGTCCTTTTAAGAGTGGTGGTATGCAGGTGCTTGCTTTCTCACCCAGGAAGTGGTCTTAGTGTTGTGGTCGATGAAGAAGGGTTTTCCGTTGGGGGCATTGCGGACCTCCCAGCCTGCAGGCATGAAGCCACGCTCCCTCTGTGAGCCGGGGGAGTGCTGGGGGGAGCCCTCAGGAGAGAGCATGGGGGGCTGGTACACAGTGACGTTCTGGGACAGAACAGCCTGGGCTGCTGCGTCTGAGGTTATCTGAACCATGAAAGGAGAGACGAAGATTAACACTATTGATATACTAGGAGGGTGAACTGGATTCTACATCAACATTATCTACAGTGCTTTCGGAAAGTATTCAGACCCCTTGACTTTTTCCATATTTTGTTACGTTACAGCCGTATTCTAAAATGGATTAAATACAAAATTATCCTCAGCAATCTACACACAATACCCCATAATGATGAAGTGAAAACAGAAATACCTTTCTTACATAAGTATTTAGACTCTTTGCTATGAGACTCAAAATTGAGCTCAGGTGCATCCCATTTCCATTGAATATCCTTGACTCCATGTTTCTACAACTTGGAGTCCACCTGTGGTAAATTCAATTGATTGGACATGATTTGGAAAGGCACACACCTGTCTATAAAAAAGGCTCCACAGTTGACAGTGCAGGTCAAAGCAAAAACCAAGCCATAGAGAGAGCACAGACAGAGGATTGTACTGAGGCACAGATTTGGGGAAGGATACCAAAACATTTCTGCAGCATTGAAGGTCCCCAAGACCACAGTGGCCTCCATCATTCTTAAAAGAAAGATGTTTGGAACCACCAAGACTCTTCCTAGAGCTGGTCGCCCGGCCAAATTGAGCAGTCAGAGGAGAAGGGCCTTGATGGTCACTGACAGAGCTCTAGAGTTCCTCTGTGGAGATGGGAGAAACTTCCAGACGGACAAGCATCTCTCCACCAATCAGGCCTTTCTTGTCGAGTGGCCAGACAGAAGCCACTCTTCAGTAAAAGGTACATGACAGCCCGCTTGGAGTTTGCCAAAAGGCACCTAAAGACTCCCAGACCATGAGAAACAAGAGAGTCTCTGGTCTGATGAAACCAAGATTGAATTATTTGGCCTGAATGCCAAGGAAACCTGGCACCATCCCTACGGTGAAGCATGGTGGTGGCAGCATCATGCTGTGTGGATGTGTTTCAGTGGCAAGGAATGGGAGACTAGTCAGGATCGAGGCAAAGATGAACGGCGCAAAGCTCAGAGATCATTGATGAAAATCTGCTCCAGAGCGCTCAGGACCCCAGACTGGAACAACGACCCTAAGAACACAGGCAAGACAATACAGAGCTTCAGGACAAGTCTCTGAATGTCCTTGAGTGGAACAGCCAGAGCCTGGACTTGAACCCAATCTAACATATCTGGAAAGACCTGAAAATAGCTTTGCAGCGACACTCCCCATCCAACCTGACAGAGCTTGAGAGCATCTGCAGAGAAGAATGGAAGAAACTCCCCAAATACAGGTGTGCCAAGCTTGTTGCGTCATACCCAAGAGTACTCAATGCTGTAATCGCTGCCAAAGGTGCTTCAACAAAGTACTGAGTACGGGGTCTGAATACTTATGTAAATGTAATATTTTTTGTATATATTTTTTTATCAATTAGCAAAAGTTTATAGAAACCGGTTTTTGCCTTGTCATTATGGGGTATTGTGTGTCGATTGATGAGGGAAAAAAACGATTTAATCATTTTTAGAATAAGGCTGTAACGTAACAAAATGTGGAAAAAGTCAAGGGGTTTGAATACTTTCCAATGGCACTGTATCTACACAAGTTAAGTGGGTCCTGATTGTCTTTTCACATGACTTTGAAAACTTCTTTAGTGCACTGTGGTTTGAGAGAAAGTGAGAGCAAAAGGAGGAATGCAGCCTACCTGGATGAGTGGCCGTGTCCAAGTGGTTATCCTGCTGTTGTGATTGACGTAGTAGGGTCTGCTCTTACTATCCTGCTTCTCCTCCCAGCCTGGAGGCAGCCCTGCTGAGGTTGCTAACAACTATTGAACAACATAGAAAGAGGGGCATCAAACAATCCATACAACAATACCTCAAGTGAATAGAACAATAACTTCCTCTGAATCACTGAGCTACATGCTCAAACCTGATGACTGCATTCTCATTGTCCTTACATCATCTGGGAAAACTATGGAAGCCACACTTACATGCTGAAGCTGAGCTCAGATGACCCTATCCCACAAATATTGCTGTAATACAGGAGTGTTGTGCTTCCCTGTGCTGCGGTGTGTGTGTGTGGGCACAGGGGATTCAGGGAACGTAACACACACCACAGGATGAACAGGGTGCTCCTCTACTGTCAGAGTCTGGGCACTGCCTCTGCGACTGGAGTGACTTGAATGACTGGCCACAGGATGAACAGGGTGCTCCTCTACTGTCAGAGTCTGGGCACTGCCTCTGCGACTGGAGTGACTTGAATGACTGGAAGGGCCCTGCAGCTGAAGAGAGCAAGACAACAGAAACTACAGTCATTCCCCATACACGTGTTAATAGGCACATATTATCCAGCTCTAGACAGGCACTAATACCTGTCTAATACTAAAATATGAAAGTCCCTCAAGGATACTGCAATTGCATTACATTTCTTTAATATTATGCAAGGGCTTGCAATTTCAACCAATCAGCAGTGCCCATTTACTGCAAAATATGGTTCAATCAAGCCACACAGATAAAAACTTTGCATATTGCCATGTAAAATGTTAGAATTGATGTAGCAAAATCTATCATTTTTGAATATCACAAAAAATCCCAGCGAAATACTGGAGAGACTGATTACAGCTGTGTTGTTATAACACAGTGTGTTTTCAGTCCCTTCTTAGAACTGTGGAAGGACCCTGTTCAGGAAGCATATCCCCAGTCTGGCTTTGGGTGTCGGCCGATTGGTAACGGGAGCCCGGTCAGCGCTGGCCAGTAAATTATTCACCTGGAGGGAGGTACGTCGGTTGCCGGATGTGGCACCCAAGGCCTGGAGGCGACTGAGCTCGTCACAGAAGGAGTGAAACTCCAGGGGGGAGTGGGGTGGAGGGGGGGAGCGCTGGCTGTTGTACAAGGTGGACTCATCCTCTGTTATGATTTCCCAACTCTGGAGCAGAGGAAACAAGACACATGAAGAGTTTACCATCTGTTCTGAAGGATGTCTTGATAGTGTTAAGTAATTGTCTTCTCATCTGGTTGTGAGCTAAGAAAACAGTTCTGACCTGCTTGTTCTGCCACGGAGTGACATTATTACATAAAACTGACATGTGATATAATTTCAGTAAGGCAATCTTTTTTTGGGGGGGGGACTTCGAGGAACACCCTGATCGTGAACTTGATATTGTTAAGGGTCACTCTGAACTATCCTGACATTTAGTAATTTGCTCAGAGGGGCTAGGACCAGAAAACATGGTCGTAAGATATGGTCCTTATAGGTCTGGGCTTATATATCTTAGTTAAGTCGTATAGTTGGACAGCACACCACGTACAGTTGTTTCATAATCGTACCAGAGACCACAAAAAGATAACAGAATCTCATCTCCAATTCAACATCAAAGTCAGGAGAATAACTGTAATTACATTTGAATTTAAAGTGACATTTAACTTTAAATGTGAATTTTTCAATACATTGATTGAATTTAGACTTGAAAATAACCTCAGTTGACTCTTGTTGTCTGTCGTTGGAGTCCTCTTGGTCGGAGATCTGCCTGCGGGCAGTGAAGGCGTGCTGCGCCTCCATGTGGATGTTCTGCCTCTGCTCTGCCTCTACCTGGCTGTCTCTACATAGGGAAACACACACACTCACAGTCAACTTCTCATATCTTGACCAACCAGGTGTTACTGTATTCCAATACTACCAAAGTGTTAAAATAACGATAGATTAATTTCAAGCTGTCAGAATAAAGACATGACAGGAGAACCCCAGACTTACTGTACTATGGGCCTGTGCCACTGTGTGGTCCTGGTTTCGTGGTTGACATAGTAGGTCCTGCCCAGGTTGTCCTGCCTCTCCTCCCAGCCAGGGGGCATTGCAGGCAGCAGGTGGTTGTGCCTGGGACCGGACATGTCCTGGCCCTCTAAAAACTCCCAACTAGGCTGCACAACGAAAACAACTGTTACACAACATGGCACATGCAGATGTCAACATTGCCCAAATCTTCTACATGTTTGTTCAAGTCAAACAATGTCTTGGCCACTACACAGAAAATTCAGTGGCAAGCATAGGGACTCATACTTTACTGAAGTTTGGCTTCAAATCATTCTAAGGAAGATGTCAGCATATTCATCAAAGGCCCTGGACCCATGGTGAGACAAATATAGATTGGCCTTTTGGACATGGTGTTCCTAGCCACTGCTTACATTAAGCATGTTCAAGAATGATGACTGGCTGGTTTTATCAATAACTATCAGGATGGAGATGGCAGGCAATCAGCCATCTTGGCTTGACACTGGTAAAACGAGCCTGGTGTCTTTTCTCCTGGCTCTGAGCACTAATATGCTGTTACATGTATATACTGAAGCACGCCGGCTGAGCAACAGCCAAGGCACGTAGATTAGACACTGTATAATCAAAGGAGGAGGGGGGTGACGGCGTGGGAATATTCAATTTCAGGGGGTCAGGGGGCAAAGAGGGCAGGAGGACAGGGGGCAGGTTGGTTGGGTGGGTGGCGGTCTTACATCCATGTCTTCAGTCTGTTCTGCAGCATCCTCTGAGTTGTTTTTGGGTAGGTAGGTCATCTTCAGACGGAGATGACCTTTGACCCTGGATTTGTGACTGCATCAAAACAAAAACTAAACACTTAACAAAAAATACATGGAAAACAGTGCACCTTCTAAATAACAGTAATGTGAGCCTCTTAGGTGTATCAAATATCAGACACACAATAAATGTCATTCCAACAATCTATCATTGTGACCGACTCAAATATGAAATTGAGCTTTCTCCAAGGCAAAATCAATATGTACTTTATGTAGCTATTTGAGCTTAATTTATACACCTCAGGAAAGAAAGGCAAAATCACTGGAACGAAACAAGATATAATTAAAATTAATTTATGCAATGCCAAGACTGAACGTGATAAAAATGTCAAGGAAAATGTCAAAGTAAATCCATGTTAAACCAGGAAGGATAAGCGGCTTGAATAATCATGAAATAATGCCAACCTTCTCGGGTGAAGTAGAAAATCCTTGAATGTGTATGGCCTTTCAATGTTAGGATTTTCTGTCTGGAATAAAAAATAAATAAAAAGTATTTAAACAGTTGAAATGCTCTATAAAGATATTTGCTGTATAACATCTACGCATGCAGTAACTGTATATCAACAGTAAACAAGTCCTGTATAGACAGTAGACAGTAAGGTAGGTCTGCTGTAAATGCTATGAAAAGGAAGGCAAAGGTAACAAACATGGAGGACTGTAATTCCATAACTATGGCCAATGTTGTGGAAAGGACTCTGACATGAGGGTGTTTATGTTTACATGAGTGTGCCTATGACAGTTCATTGGTGAAGATAAGTAACTATGTGAAGTGTACAGATCTCCAACAAATTATATCTAAAGGAGAACATGGAACACCAAACAGCAGAGACTATCCTACTCCTTTAGACGTGGGATTGGAAACATGTTGATTTAGGAGAATTGGTTTCCACATACATTATGCAAGTGCTAAATAAACTATTTCCTTGCACTAGGCTCACCGGTATCTGGTGTAATGGTACATCCACCTGCCCCAGAAAGTCATCACGTGTCTGTGGAAGGATATAAGAGATTGTAATGGGGAGTCATGTGCAGTAGTCATTCATGAGAGTCCATCAAAAAAGGGAGTGGTTACAATGTATCGGGCATGTTTGCGGACTCGCACGCACACACACACACAGCTCAAGCGCAAAAGGTATGACACACACACACACACACACACAGAGTATACCACATGACTGGCCTAGATAGATAATCATTTTCCATGACACAGTCACCTTTACAGCACCACTACATGATGTGCCATCAGCCCTCATGGATGATTTAGTTGTAAATGTATTCATTGGCACATTATACACATAGTCTTATTAGACAAGGCGTTCCAAAAATGGCACTGCACACAACCCCTAATTGACATTAGAAAATGCAGATGACCCCACTTGGAAAAATTATATCTAGTTAAAGCGAAACTTTAGGATTCTGACAATGAAGCCCTTTATCTGCTTCCTCAGAGTCAGATGAACTCATGGATAGCATTTGTATGTCTCTGCGTGCAGTTTGAAGGAAGTTGCTGACTAACGTTAGTGCAATTGCTAACTAGTGTTTGCACAATGACTGGAAGTCTATGTAACTGCAGTGCTAGCGTATACCATAAGACTTCCAGTCATTGCGCTAACGCTAGTTGGCATTGGCTCACGAAACTACCTCTAACTTCCTTCATACTGGATACAGAGACAAAAGGGGCGGCAGGTAGCCTAGTGGTTGGAGCGTTGGGCCAGTAACCGAGTTGGTTGGCTGCTAGATCGAATCCCGAGCTGACAAGGATGTTCTGCCCCTGAACAAGGCAGTTAACCCACTGTTCCTAGGCTGTCATTGTAAATAAGAATTTGTTCTTAACTTAGCTAAATAAAGGTTCAATTAAAAAAATTAAGGTAAAGGGCTTCATTGCCAAAATCACAAAGTATCCCTTTAATGGTGTGTATTCATATTCACTCAATTTTACATCCCGCAAGCTGTCCCAACACATAATTACATGAAATTGCATTCTAATAGTGTTAAAGGTTATTGTAAGTGGCTGACACTAAAAGGTTTCATTTTACACCCATTTTCTCAGGGGACCCCATTTCAATTTCAGGGGAGCCCACCCCAAGGTTTGAAACCACTGTATTAGACATGTGGATTGAATAATTCAGGGGTTATCAGCCCACAGTATAGCTAGAGCATTAGACGTCTTAATATGTAGTTGTGGAGCAGTGTCCTTTCTAGAAAAGGTGATTCTGACTGAGTGACGTCTCTAGAGACAGGCTCCAATGTGACCACTGCTATAACGCAGTTACTGTAACATGTTCCTATGCAACATACATCACCCACCTTCCAACATCAACAACAACTGAAAACACAGTGTTGTGCGGGTCGGCTTCATGACCAAATATACACCCTCGGCACATCAAACTGCCCAGCAATAGTATGGAGACGGTTCAATTGAATGGATATAGACTGTTCCCCTCCTCCTCTCATTCCTTCCCCATGCCTTTCCTTGGCAGTGAAGCCAAGACAAGCAGGCTTTGGAGAGTCCAGGTTAGGGACACAATGTACAGCCTGAGAATTTGCTACTCTGATCTCGTGACATTCTCTCAGGAACATCACAGAGGGGACTCATTAAGGGAATAATCACATGCTTACTAACATCACTCAAAGAACTGTCAAACCAGCCATATCAAAATTACCAAGAGTAGAGTGTGTGATTGATCAAGTCAGAGGTGTATGGGAGCAAGAATGGTTTCTGGTGGAAATAAACTTAATTTCCATGTAAATCTATCAACACAATCCCAAAAAGGCTTTAAATGCACTACAGACCAAACGTATGTGGACACCTGCTCATGGAACATCTCATTCCAAAATTATGGGCATTAACTGAGTAAAATGGTCCCAGAGAAGAAGGCAGATGTTTTACGTGTCCCCAACCGATTGTGTTTTTTTATTTGTGTTGTTTGTAACTTATTTTGTACATAATGTTGCTGCTACCGTCTCTTATGACCGAAAATAACTTCTGAACATCAGGACTGCAATTACTCACCACAGACTGGGAGAATTGTTTTTTCCCCCTTTAACGAGTCTGACGAGCCCGACGGGGACTACATACTGCTTTCTCAGGAACAGGCCCAGATCCCTGTGATTTGTGTGAAGATGAGGCAGAGAAAAAGGGGCCAGAGGGCGGGCTGCCTTCTGAGAATTCGTAGGCGATCGAATAAACCCCCACTTCGTTCCATTCTGCTAGCAAACGTGCAATCTTTGGAGAATAAAATCGATGACTTGAATGCAGGGAAACTGGAAACAGTTTTACAAAATTTCTTTCAGCATGTTAAATGTGCAGCCAGAGGGGAGAAAAAAAAAAAACGTTTTTTTTTTTTTATAAATAAAAAAACTGGACCACCTTTACTCCACACACAGACGCATACAAAGCTCTTACTCGCCATCCATTTGGCAAATCCATAATTCTATCCTCCTGATTCATGCTTACAAGCAAAAATTAAAGCAGGAAGCACCAGTGACTAGATCAATAAAAAAAAGTGGTCAGATGAAGCTACAGGACTGTTTTGCTAGGACAGACTGGAATATGTTCCGGGATTCCTCTGATGGTACACCACATCAGTCACTGGCTTCATCAGTAAGTGCATCGATGACGTTGTCCCCACAGTGACCATACGTACATACCCCAACCAGAAGCCATGGATTACAGGCAACATCCACACTGAGCTAAAGGCTAGAGCTGCCACTTTCAAGGAGCGGGACTCTAACCTGGAAGCTTATAAGAAATCCTGCTATGCCCACCGACGAACCATCAAACAGACAAAGCGTCAATACAGGACTAAGATCGAATCATACTACACTGGCTCTTGCGCTCGTCGGATGTGGCAGGGCTTGCAAACCATTAGACTACAAAAGGGAAGCACAGTTGAAATCTACACAGTGACAAGCCTACCAGATGAGCTAAACTACTTCTACGCTCGCTTCGAGGCAAATAACACTGACACATGAAAGCACCAGCTGTTCCAGAAGGCTGTAATACCAACATGCTTTAAGAACACCATAGTGCCCGTGCCCAAGAACACTAAGGTAACCTGCCTAAATGACTACCGATGCGTAGCACTCATGTCTGAAGTCATAAAGTGCTTTGAAAGGCTGGTCATGGCACACATCAACACCATTATCCCAGAAACCCTAGACCCACTCCAATTTGCATACCACCCCAAAAGATCCACAGAAGATGCAATCTCTATTGCACTCCACACTGCCCTTTCCCACCTGAACAAAAGGAATACCTATGTGAGAACGCTGTTCATTGACTACAGCTCAGCATTCAACACCATAGTGCCCTCAAAGCTCATCAATAAGCTAAGGACCCTGGGACTAAACATCTCCCTCTGCAACTGGATCATGGATTTCCTGACGGGCCGCCCCCAGGTGGTAAGGGTAGGTAAAAACACATTTGCCACGCTGATCCTCAACACAGGGGCCCCTCAGGGGTGCATGCCCAGTCCCCTCCTGTACTCACTGTTCACTCATGACTGCACGGCCAGGCACGAATCCAACACCATCATTAAGTTTGCCGATGACACATTGGTAGGCCTGATCACCAACAACAACGAGACAGCCTATAGGGAGGAGGTCAGAGACCTGGCCGTGGGGTGCCAGGACAAAAACCTCTCCCTCAATGTGATCAAGACAAAGGAAATGATTGTGGACTACAGGAAAAACAGAGGGCCGAGCACATCCCCATTCTCATAAACGGGCTGCACTGGAGCAGGTTGAGAGCTTCAAGTTCCTTGGTGTCCACATTACCAACAAACTAACACAGTCCAAGCACACCAAGACAGTCGTGAACAGGGCACAACAAAACCTATTCTCCCTCAAGAGACTGAGAAGAACTGGCGTGGGTCCTCAGATCCTCAAAAGGTTTTACAGCTGCACCATCGAGAGCATCACTGCCTGGTATGGCAACTGCTCGGCCTCTGACCGCAAAGCACTACAGAGGGTAGTGCGTACGGCCCAGTACATCACCAGGGCCAAGCTTCCTGCCACCAGGCGGTGTCAGAGGTCAAAGACTCCAGCCACCCTAATCATAGACTATTCTCTCTGCTACCGCACGGCAAGCAGTATCAGAGCGCCAAGTCTAGGTCCAAGAGGATTCTAAACAGCTTCTACCCCCAAGCCATAAGACTCCTGAACACCTAATCAAATAGCTACGCAGACTTTATGCATCCCCCCCCCCTTTTACACTGCTGCTACTCTGTTATTATCTATGCATAACTTTTATCTCTACCTACATGTACATATTACCTCAACTTACTGGTGCCCCCGCACATTGACTCTGTACTGCTACCCCCCGTATATAGTCTCGCTATTGTAATTTTACTGCTGCTCTTTAATTACTTGTTACTTATATTTCGTATCCGTATTTTTTTTAAACTGCATTGCTGGTTAGGGGCTCGCAAGTAAGCATTTCACTGTAAGGTCTACCTGTTGTATTCGGCGCATGTGACTAATAACACTTGATTTGATAATATGGAGTTGGTCCACCCCCCCTTTAATGCTATAATAGCCTCCACTCTTCTGGGAGGGTTTCCACCAGATGTTGGAACATCGCTGTGGGGACTTGCTTCCATTCAGTCCCGAAGCAAGCACCAGTTAGCCTGGAGCTAGCCTGGAGCTAGGCCCATCTCCTGTCTAGCCAAAGAGATCCACCAGCCAATTCTTGGGCTACAAAACCTCTTTGCCAATTGGCCTGGACCCTTTACTGCTGACACGGAGCCCTGCCAATCCAACGCGACTAGTCTGTCGTAACTGTCCGAGGTAGTTTCAACAGGCTCTTCCGTTGCGACGTCGCCAGATGCCCATCTGTTAGCCCCGGCCCGCTGGCTGTCTGAGTCGCCGTGTCTCCAGCTCACCTAGCGTAGCAGCGACTACGGAATTGGCTCCCTGACTCATCGAGTGCTACTCATTGGACCCTATGATCAGTCGGCTACACATGCCTCTCCCAATGCCTCGTCTATTGCGATTTTGGTTAGTAAATGTCTTATTTCACTGTAGAGCCCCTAGCCCTGCCCAATATGCCTTCGTTCCATCCCCCACACATGCTGTGACCTAACCTGGCTTAACTGGGGCCTCTAGAGACAAAACCTCTCTCTTCGTCAGTCAATGCCTTTAGTTTACCTCCACTGTTCTCACATCCTACCATACCCTTGTCTGTACATTATACCTTTAATCTATTCTTCCGCACCCAGAAATCTGCTCCTTTTACTCTCTGTTCCGAACACACTAGACGACCAGTTCTTATAGCCTTTAGCCATACCCTTATCCTACTCATCCTCTCTTCCTCTGGTGATGTAGAGGTTAACCCAGGCCCTGCAGCCCCCAGCACCACTCCCATTCCCCAGCCACTCTCATTTGTTGACTGTAACTGGAAAAGCCTTGGATTTATGCATGTTAACATCAGAAGCCTCCTCCCTAAGTTTGTTTTATTCACTGCTTTAGTACACTCCGCCAACCCTGATGTCCTAACCGTGTCTGAATCATGGCTTAGGAAGGCCACCAAAAATCCTGAAATTTCCATCCCTAACTATAACATCTTCCGACAAGATAGAACTGACAAAGGGGGCGGAGTTCCAATCTACTGCAGGGATAGCCTGCAGAGTTCTGTCATACTATCTAGGTTTGTGCCCAAACAATTCAAGGTTCTACTTTTAAAAATCCACCGTTCCAGAAACAAGTCTATCACCGTTGCCGCTTGTTATAGACCCCATTCAGCCCCCAGCTGTGCCCTGGAGACCATATATGAATTGATTGCCCCCATCTATCTTCAGAGTTCATACTGTTAGGTGACCTAAACCGGGATATGCTTAACACCCCAGCCGTCCTACAATCTAAGCTAGATGCCCTCAATCTGACACAAATTATTATGGAACCTACCAGGTGCAACCCTAAATATGTAACCATGGGCACCCTCATAGATATCATCCTGAGCAACTTGCCCTCTAAATACACCTCCGCTGTCTTCAACCAGGATCTCAGGGACCACTGCCTCATTGGCTGCGTGCGTGATGGGTCCGCGGTCAAACGACCACCCCTCATCACTGTCAAACGCTCCCTAAAACACTTCTACGAGCAGGCCTTTCTGATCGACCTTGCTCGGGTATCCTGGAAGGATATTGAGGATGCCTGGTTGTGCTTTAAAAAAAGTGCTTTCCTCGACATATTAAATAAGCATGCCCCGTTCAAAAAATTTAGAACTAAGAACAGATATACAGTGCCTTGCGAAAGTATTCGGCCCCCTTGAACTTTGCAACCTTTTGCCACATGTCAGGCTTCAAACATAAAGATATAAAACTGTATTTTTTGTGAAGAATCAACAACAAGACATTTTTTCCCATTCCTCCTTGCAAAACAGCTCGAGCTCAGTGAGGTTGGATGGAGAGCATTTGTGAACAGGAGTTTTCAGTTCTTTCCACAGATTCTCGATTGGATTCAGGTCTGGACTTTGACTTGGCCATTCTAACACCTGGATATGTTTATTTTTGAACCATTCCATTGTAGATTTTGCTTTATGTTTTGGATCATTGTCTTGTTGGAAGACAAATCTCCGTCCCAGTCTCAGGTCTTTTGCAGACTCCATCAGGTTTTCTTCCAGAATGGTCCTGTATTTGGCTCCATCCATCTTCCCATCAATTTTAACCATCTTCCCTGTCCCTGCTGAAGAAAAGCAGGCCCAAACCATGATGCTGCCACCACCATGTTTGACAGTGGGGATGGTGTGTTCTTTTACGCCAAACATAACGTTTTGCATTGTTGTCAAAAAGTTCAATTTTGGTTTCATCTGACCAGAGCACCTTCTTCCACATGTTTGGTGTGTCTCCCAGGTGGCTTGTGGCAAACTTTAAACGACACTTTTTATGGATATCTTTAAGAAATGGCTTTCTTTTTGCCACTCTTCCATAAAGGCCAGATTTGTGCAATATACGACTGATTGTTGTCCTATGGACAGAGTCTCCCACCTCAGCTGTAGATCTCTGCAGTTCATCCAGAGTGATCATGGGCCTCTTGGCTGCATCTCTGATCAGTCTTCTCCTTGTATGAGCTGAAAGTTTAGAGGGACGGCCAGGTCTTGGTAGATTTGCAGTGGTCTTTACACACAGGTGGATTACACACAGGTGGATTGCATTTATCATCATTAGTCATTTAGGTCAACATTGGATCATTCAGAGATCCTCACTGAACTTCTGGAGAGAGTTTGTTGCACTGAAAGTAAAGGGGCTGAATAATTTTGCACGCCCAATTTTTCAGTTTTTGATTTGTTAAAGTTTGAAATATCCAATACATGTCGTTCCACTTCATGATTGTGTCCCACTTGTTGTTGATTCTTCACAAAAAAATACAGTTTTATATCTTTATGTTTGAAGCCTGAAATGTGGCAAAAGGTCGCAAAGTTCAAGGGGGCTGAATACTCTCGCAAGGCACTGTAGCCCTTGGTTCACTCCAGACTTAACTGCCCTTGATTAATACAAAAACATCCTGTGGTGTTGTGCATTAACATCGAATAGCCCCAGCGATATGCAACTTTTCAGGGAAGTCAGGAACCAATATACACAGTCAGTTAGGAAAGCTAAGGCTAGCTTTTTCAAACAGAAATTTGCATCCTGTAGTACAAATTCCTAAAAGTTTTGGGACACTGTAAAGTCATGGAGAATAAGAGCACCTCCTCCCAGCTGCCCACTGCACTGAGGCTATGAAACTCTGCCACCACCGATAAATCTACATAATCAATCATTTCAATAATCATTTTCTATGGCTGGCCATGCTTTCCACCCGGCTACGCCTACCAACAGCTCAGCACCCACTGCAGCAACTTGCCCAAGCCACCCCCCCACCCCCCGCTTCTCCTTCACCCAAATCCAGATAGTTGATGTTCTGAAAGAGCTGCAAAAGCAGGATCCCTACAAATCAGCTGGGCTAGACAATCTGGACCCTTTAAAATCCATCGCCGAAATTGTTGTAACCCCTATTGCTAGCTTGTTCAACCTCTCTTTCGTATCGTCTGAGATCCGCAAAGATTGGAAAGCTGCCTGTCCAAGGCTTTCGATTGTCAATCACCGCATTCTTATCGGCAGACTCAATAGCATTGGCTTCTCAAATGACTGCCTCGCCTGGTTCACCAACTACTTCTCTGATATAGTTCAGTGTGTCAAACCGGAGGGCCTGTTGTCCGGACCTCTGGCAGTCTATGGGGGTGCCACAGGGTTCAATTCTCGGGCCGGCTCTTTTCTCTGTATACATCAATGACGTCGCTCTTGCTGCTGGCGATTCTCTGATCCACCTCTACGCAGAAGACAACATTATGTATACGTCTGGCCCTTCCTTGGACACTGTGTTAATCTTGGAACTACCCAACCCGGATCCTGGAGAATTGTCATCAACTACACTAATAAGCATAGCGCAACGGCCCAAAAATATTACTAGAAAATATTCATATTCATGAAATCACAAGTGAAATATAGCGAAACACAGCGTAGCCTTTTGCTAATCACACTGTCGTATCTCAGATTTTGAAATGATGCTTTACAGCCAAAGAAAGACAAGCGTTTGTGTAAGTTTATCGATAGCCTAGCATAGCATTATGTCCAGCTAGCAGCAGGAAGCTTGGTCACGAAAATCAGAAAAGCAATCAAATGAACCGTTTACCTTTGATGATCTTCGGGTGTTTTCACTGACGAGACTCCCAGTTAGACAGCAAATGTTCCTTTTGTTCCATAAAGATTATTTTTATAACCAAAATACCTCCATTTGTTTGTCGTTATGTTGAGAAATCCTCCGGAAATAGCGGTCACGACAACGCCGAAAAGAAATTAAAATTATATCCATAATATCGACAGAAACATGGCAAACGTTTTTTATAATCAATCCTCAAGGTGTTTTTCCAATATCTATTCGATAATATATCAACCGGGACAATTGGCTTTTCAGTAGGACCGAGAGGAAAAATGGCTACCTCTTTCTTTTAATGCAAGAATCACTCAGAGCCCTCAGCTGGCCACTTACGCAATGTGGTCCTTTACGCTCATTCTTCAACATAAAGGCGTGAAACTACGTCTAAAGGCTGTAGACACCTTAGGGAATATGTAGAAAAGGGAATCTGGTTGATATCCCTTTCAATGGCCAATAGGGATGCATAGGAACACAACAGTTTCAAAATATGAGTCACTTCCTGATTGATTTTTCTTAGGCTTTCGCCTGAAATATCAGTTCTGTTATACTCACAGACAATATTTTTACAGTTTTGGAAACTTTTCTATCCTAAGCTGACAATTATATGCATATTCTAGCATCTGGTCCCGAGAAATAGGCTGTTTACTTTGGGAACTTTATTTTTCCAAAAATAAAAAGTGCCCCCTAGCTTTAAGAGGTTATTAACGAGCTTCAATGCCATAAAACACTCCATCAATGGCCTCCAACTGCTTTTAAATGCTAGTAAAACTAAATTCACGCTCTTCAACCAATTGTTGCCTGCACCCGCCAGTCCGACAAGCATCACTACTCTGGACGGTTCTGACTTAGAATATGTGGACAACAACAAACAAAGCCTCATTCGCTTATACTGCCAAACATACCCTTGTAAAACTGACTATCCTACCGATCCTTGACTTCGACGATGTCATTCACAAAACAGCCTCCAAAACTACTCAGCAAATTGGATGTAGTCTATCACAGTGCCATCCGTTTTGTCACCAAAGCCCCATATACTACCCACCACTGCGACCTGTATGCTCTCGTTGGCTTGTCCTCACTACATATTCGTCGCCAAACCCACTGGCTCCAGGTCATCTATAAGTCTTTGCTAGGGTAAGCCCCGCCTTCTCAGCTCACTGGTCACCATAGCAACACCCACCCGTAGCACGCACTCCAGCAGGAATATTCCACTGGTCATCCCCAAAGCCAACACTTCCTTTGGCTGCCTTCCAGGTCTCTGCTGCCAATGACTGGAACACCCTCTCTAACTTTAAACATCAGCTGTCAGTGCAGCTTACCGATCACTGTACCTGTACACACCAATCTGTAAATAGCACACCCAACTACCTCAACCCCATATTATTTATCCTCTTGCTCTTTTGCACCCCAGTATCTCTACTTGCACATCATCATCTGCACATCTTTCACTCCAGTGTTCATGCTAAATTGTAATTATTTCACCTCTATGGCCTATATTGCCTTACCTCCCTACTCTTTTACATTTGCACACACCGTACAAAGATTTTTCTATTGAGTTGTTGACTGTACGTTTGTTTATGTGTAACTGTTGTTTTTGTCACACTGCTTTTATTTTATTTTTTTATCCTGGCCAAGTCGCAGTTGTAAATGAGAACTTGTTCTCAACTGGCCTACATGGTCAAAGGTGATTATTATTATTATTATTTTTAAATAAAACAAGAGCATTAGTGAGGTCGGGCACTGATGTTGGGCGATTAAGCCTGGCTCGAAGTCGGCGTTCCAATTCATCCCAAAGGTGTTCGATGGGATTGAGGTCAGGGCTCTGTGCATGCCAGTCAAGTTCTTCCACACCGATCGACAAACCATTTGTGTATGGACTTTGCTTTGTTCACGGGGGCATTGTCATGCTGAAACAGGAAAGGGCCTTCTCCAAACTGTTGCCAAAGTTGGAAGTACAGAATAATCTAGAACGTTATTGAATGCTGAAGGGTTAAGATCTCCCTTCACTGGAACTAAGGGGCCTAGACCGAACCATAAAAAACAGCTCCAGAACATTATTCCTCCTCCACCAAACTTTACAGCTAGGACTATGCATACGGGCAGGTAGCGTTCTCCTGGCATCCGCCAAACCCGTCGGACTGCCAGACGGTGAAGTGTGATTCATCACACCAGAGAACGCATTTCCACTGCTCCAGAGTTCAATGGCAGTGAGCTTGACACCATTCCAGTCGACGCTTGGCATTGCACATGGAAACCCATTTCATGAAGCTCCCGGCGAACAGTTATTGTGCTGACGTTGCTTCCAGAGGCAGTTTGGAACTCGGTAGCGAGTGTTGCAACCGAGGACAGACAATTTTTCCGCGCTATGCGCTTCAGCATTCACGTTATGTGAGCTTGCGTAGCCTACCACTTCGCGGCTGAGCCATTGTTGCTCCTAGATGTTTCCACTTCACAATAACAGCACTTACAATTGACTGGGGCAACTCTAGCAGGGCAGAAAATTGACGTCCTGACTTGTTGGAAAGGTGGCATCCTATGCCACGTTGAAAGTCACTGACCTCTTCAGTAAGGTCATATACTTCCAATGTTTGTCTGTGGAGATCGCATGGCTGTGTGCTCGATTTAATGGCTGTGGCTGAAATAGCCGAATCCAGTCATTTGAAGGTGTTTCCACATACTTTTGTACATAGTGTATTTCTGACTAGGTCATAGCAATGATAATGTTATTTTCGCAAGTTTGCAAATCTTTACGAAGTCATCATCATTATTTCTATTTCCAAATATTGGAGAGACGGCATTGTGATTGGATTCAAATAGAGAGGAAGTGTATGTGTATGATGGATTCAACGCCACCAGACAAAAAGGCTGGCAAAAGTAGGCCAACAGAGGTTTTGTTGTTGGAATAAAACCATTTTTTTAAACGGTTTCCAGCTGGTGAAATAAGTCTGGATTTTAAAATGGGTAATTTTCAAACTGTCAAGTAAGAGCTCGGATTTCTTCACTCAAAAATGTAAAACATGAACGTTTGTTATTGCTATTACCGAGCTAGGCTCAAATACACTCCAATTGACCAGTCATTAAAATGTCTCAGCATTTAATGGTATACATAAAGGATAAAACAATTATAACTGATGAGATGAAACAAAGTTTCATATGTGCAAAGTTCATATTTCCTCCTGTTGAAGGAAATCATTTTGTTAGGGGATTTCAATACTGATGTCTGCAAAGAGAATAGCCATACCCACAATGTATTTATGCACTTTTGTAGATTACTTGCTCTGACCCAAATGATAAAAGATCCCACCGGGATATGTGAAACAGTGCAAAGTATGATTGACTTAATATTGATGTCTGATAAATCTAAAATAATGCAGAGTAGAGTAATAGTATATGGAATCAGTGATAATTTTATTACATTTTGCACAAGGACGCTTTTTAAAGATATATTATTTAAGTGTCACAACACCGTTAGAATCAGAGGACTCAAAAAATACTGTGTTGAAAAGTTTAGGGAGGAAGTGGGTAAAATTGACTGGTCACCTGTGCAAGATAGTGTAGGGGTAGACAGTGCCTGGGAAGTCTTTAAATGTAGATTCCTTGATGTGGTGAATGTGATGGTTCCCATTAGACGGGTCAGGGTAAAGCAGAGATCTAGCCCTTGGTTTAATCATGAAATTCTAGAATCTATCCTAGCAAGGATAAGGACTTTAAAAAATTTAAGAACTCAAGAGCAGCATGATTTTGTCCTATAAAAACATCACAGAAATGAAGCACAGAGCAGGATGGATAAAGCTAAGAGGGGTTACTTTGCTGGGAAAACAATTGAGAACACAAATTACCCTAAAAAGCTTTAAAAATCATTTAAGTAACTATGCTGTAGTAGTACTACCAAAAACAAACTAAAACTGTATTTGACTGAACATCAAGTGGGAGATGGTACAGTGCCTTGCGAAAGTATTCGGCCCCCTTGAACTTTGCGACCTTTTGCCACATTTCAGGCTTCAAACAAAGATATAAAACTGTATTTTTGTGTGAAGAATCAACAACAAGTGGGACACAATCATGAAGTGGAACGACATTTATTGGATATTTCAAACTTTTTTAACAAATCAAAAACTGAAAAATTGGGCGTGCAAAATGATTCAGCCCCTTTACTTTCAGTGCAGCAAACTCTCCAGAAGTTCAGTGAGGATCTCTGAATGATCCAATGTTGACCTAAATGACTAATGATGATAAATACAATCCACCTGTGTGTAATCAAGTCTCCGTATAAATGCACCTGCACTGTGATAGTCTCAGAGGTCCGTTAAAAGCGCAGAGAGCATCATGAAGAACAAGGAACACACCAGGCAGGTCCGAGATACTGTTGTGAAGAAGTTTAAAGCCGTATTTGGATACAAAAAGATTTCCCACGCTTTAAACATCCCAAGGAGCACTGTGCAAGCAATAATATTGAAATGGAAGGAGTATCAGACCACTGTAAATCTACCAAGACCTGGCCGTCCCTCTAAACTTTCAGCTCATACAAGGAAAAGACTGATCAGAGATGCAGCCAAGAGGCCCATGATCACTCTGGATGAACTGCAGAGATCTACAGCTGAGGTGGGAGG
Source organism: Oncorhynchus mykiss (assembly GCF_013265735.2). Lineage (NCBI taxonomy): Eukaryota > Metazoa > Chordata > Actinopteri > Salmoniformes > Salmonidae > Oncorhynchus > Oncorhynchus mykiss. The sequence continues at coordinate 68,519,350 of NC_048570.1, read as the reverse complement.
CTCTGTCCATAGGACAACAATCAGTCGTATATTGCACAAATCTGGCCTTTATGGAAGAGTGGCAAGAAGAAAGCCATTTCTTAAAGATATCCATAAAAAGTGTTGTTTAAAGTTTGCCACAAGCCACCTGGGAGACACACCAAACATGTGGAAGGAGGTGCTCTGGTCAGATGAAACCAAAATTGAACTTTTTGACAACAATGCAAAACGTTATGTTTGGCGTAAAAGCAACAGCTCATCACCCTGAACACACCATCCCCACTGTCAAACATGGTGGTGGCAGCATCATGGTTTGGGCCTGCTTTTCTTCAGCAGGGATAGGGAAGATGGTTAAAATTGACGGGAAGATGGATGGAGCCAAATACAGGACCATTCTGGAAGAAAACCTGATGGAGTCTGCAAAAGACCTGAGACTGGGATGAAGATTTGTCTTCCAACAAGACAATGATCCAAAACATTAAGCAAAATCTACAATGGAATGGTTCAAAAATAAACATATCCAGGTGTTAGAATGGCCAAGTCAAAGTCCAGACCTGAATCCAATCGAGAATCTGTGGAAAGAACTGAAAACTGCTGTTCACAAATGCTCTCCATCCAACCTCACTGAGCTCGAGCTGTTTTGTAAGGAGGAATGGGAAAAAAATTCAGTCTCTCGATGTGCAAAACTGATAGAGACATACCCCAAGCGACTTACAGCTGTAATCGCAGCAAAAGGTGGCGCTACAAAGTATTAACTTAAGGGGGCTGAATAATTTTGCACGCCCAATTTTTCAGTTTTTGATTTGTTAAAAAAGTTTGAAATATCCAATAAATGTCGTTCCACTTCATGATTGTGTCCCACTTGTTGTTGATTCTTCACAAACAAATACAGTTTTATATCTTTATGTTTGAAGCCTGAAATGTGGCAAAAGGTCGCAAAGTTCAAGGGGGCCGAATACTTTCGCAAGGCACTGTATATGAAAAAGCAGAGGTTGACAATGAATTCAACTTTTATTTTTTACTTCTGTTCTGGTTTGTATGGAAGCAACCAAGTCAAAAAGTATTATGTAGAGTTAGGGGTTCAGCCAAACTCTTTCTTTTTGCAAAGGTAGAAACAGCCAAAATAGTCAGTATGCTGGAAGAGCTTAAATACTCCAAAGCCACAGACCTGGATAATATTCCTGCACGGTTTCTTATAGATTCTGCTGAGCAAATTGGCCCTTGTACTATGCATATCGTTAATCTCTCTCACGAACAAGGTACCTTTCCCAGGGACATGAAACAAGCTAAAGTTATACCTCTGTATAAGAAAGGGATAAAATCTGACCCTGGGAATTATAGGCCTGTATCTATCCTCTGTAACATCAAAGATCATGGAGAGTTGTACATGAGCAAATGTATGAATATGTTAACAAACAGGGTCTAATGTATGATTTTCAGTCAGGTTTTAGAAAAACATACTCCACTGATTCAGGTCTACTTTACTTGACTGACTTCATCAGGAAAGAGATTGATGAGGGAAATCTGTGTGGAATGGTACTGCTTGACCTACAGAAGGCCTTTGATACAGTTAACTACTGTCTCCTAATCTCCAAACTGGAGGCACTGGGGTTAAGCAGTATCCCTCTAGGCTGGGTAAAGTCCTATTTATCAGGAAGGGAGCAAGTAGTAGAGGTTAATGGTTCACTGTCTCAGGCAAAACCAATGATTTGTGGCGTTCTGCAGGGGAGCGTGCTTGGGCCTCTGCGGTTTTTATTGTATATTAATGATATGAAACATGCTTGTTTTTGCAGTCTTTTTCTTTATGCGGATGACTCTACACTTCTTGTGTCTCACAAAAGTAAAACTGTGTTGGAGAGTATATTTAGCACAAAGCTTTCTAACATTAACAAACGGCTTGGAGGTAATAAGCTCTCTCTGCACTTGGGGAAAACTGAAGCAATTATTTTTGGATCCAGACCTAAATTGTGTAGGTCATCTGAAATCAGAGTTGAGTTAGGGGGTGAGGTGCTGACTACTAAAACCTCTGTTAGCTACTTGGGATGTATCCTTGATGGAAGCTTGGGAGGTGTGAGCATGGCCAATGAAGTGCTAGGGAAGGTTAACGCCAGGACTATGTTTTTGTCTAGAAAGTCCAAGCTGCTTGATAAGGACTCCATGAAAGTGCTAGCTACTGCCCTTATTCAATGCCATTTTGACTTTGCTAGTACTTCCTGGTTTGGGGGCTTATCTAGACTTATGAAGGGGAAGCTCCAGATAGCCCAGAATAAGCTGATCAGGGTAGTATTGAAAGTGAGTCCACGTACTCACATAGGCAGGAGCTGCTTTCAGGAACTAAACTGGCTGCCTGTTGAGGCTAGGGTGTCCCAGATTGGACTAGGTTTGGTTTACAGGAGTATTTATGGTCATGCGCCCAGATATCTAAGTGATGACTTTCCTCGTGTTAGGGATGTACACAATCACAGCACCAGATCAGGTGTTGCTGATATGTGCTTATACAGGTTCAGGAGTAATGCTGGAGCCTCAGAATGGAATGAGTTGCCTCTGCCCATAAAAACAACATCCTCTCTGGGCAGCTTTAAAAATAAAGTAAAAATATGTTTGATGTCTTCTGTGCCCATATGAATAACATTTATGATGTAACTGGAATGATGATAGATGTTCTTTTTTGTTTTTGTATTATTATTTAACTGCAATACTGTTTATGGCTTTTTCAAGTTTTATGTGTGCTTGTTTTTTTTAAATGGTTGAATGAATAAACAACGATTTAGTCCACTTCAAAAAGGTATAGTGTTTCTAAATGTATATTTCTTGTCTGACTCAATGTCTGAACAGGTTTTCAAAACCAAATGTATGGAAGGCCTCTACACAAACAGAGCAGTAAACAGTCCATCCAAAATGTGAAAGTACTAGACTATAATACTCATAATCTTCCTCTTCTTCCATGCCCTGGTTCTCTCAGGAAAACACATCATATGTTGAAAATTAAGGTCAAATCACAAAGTAGAGGAATTCTCTCTCTCGGTCTCTGGAGCCCCGGTGTGGTGGATATATTATCTTGTCATAAAGAATGTCATATAAAAAAAGATAAGTTCAATAATGAAAATAGAAAACAATGAAAAAGCTGTGTAGAATTCTGAATAAGTGCAGCTCCTACTGAACAGACCTTTCCCATTATAGGGTAGAGAAAGGCCAGAGTGATTTATTTTGATGAGGTTTATCAGATAAAACATCCACTTACCGGTATGTATAAAAAATAATTATAAGTCGAAGAATGCTTTGCAATTAGCCTCTGTTTTTAAGCCTCAGTTGTGGTGGTAATGTAAGGGAAAGGACGGCCTTGGCCAAGTGTTTCAACTGCAAGGAGTTAGTTAATGGTCTGTGCAGGAGAAGAGGACAATTTTCTGCTCCATGGAGAGAGTCTGCCTGCCAACAAACCACCTCAGAGAGGGACAAAGCTGGGTCTGCATGTGGGGTCTTCTGGTCTGGATGCACCTGCTCTGCAGCCACTTTGCCACCAAACAAAGCCCCTTCCTGTAGCAGCTTCCAAAACCACAGCTTGCAGAAAAACTGGTTCCGCCAGGCATACTGTACTGCTCAAACGTCCATACACGTATCCATGGACATTAAGTGAGCCTCTCAACATGGAAAACAAGACGAATCACATAATCCTTTCTCATCTTAAAAACTGTTTCCATACGCTCTACTCACTTTGTATTTATTCGCTCTACTGAAGCTAAATCCATCAAGACAAGAGGTCTTATACACATTTGCCTCAGATCTCGATAAGATCACAGGCCAGATAAAAAAAGGTAAGAGTTCAGGGGGAACAAATTACACCATTTTGATAGATCACTATCAAGGTCACAAGGTTTACTAAGGCAATTTAGAAAAAAATCTGTTCTGGTGCTCTGATGCATCAAAAAAAGAACACAAAAACGTACATGCGGTCAGAACTGCCAAGCAGAAGAAATATCAGCCTGCGCAGAGAAGTGCGAGATTGAACTTTACTCAACTTTCTAGAGTTCTCCCCATTATTTAACAATATCAACATTTCCCTTTACTGTGGGAATTGTGATCGAATCAAGGCAATAGCCACTTTCAATACAACATAACGAAACAAAAATAATTAGTATGCAAAACTAACTATGCAAGGGATTTTGTTGGCAGAGCACATCGGAGTAGGATTTCTATTGCATTGACAAGCACGACTCAGGCCTGCACTCTACACAGACCGGTCCGCCATAACCAATCAGAGCTGCAGTAGACCTTGGCTTGAATAAGCTAAGTAACCAATAGGCAGAGGGTAGCATAATGTGTCTGATTCTCTGTGATAACGGTATGGGAATAATAATACATTTTATTTTGTAAAGTGGTTTCTTGCATCAAACAAAAATGTTCAGTCACCACCTCATCTGAAGGACAAGTGGATAAACAGGTTAATGTCAAGCCCTGCATGTTTTTTTCAAAAGTCTCTTGGAATGTAGGCCTTCTGTAGGCTGAATGATATAACATTTGAATATGGAAACAGCGGTTCTCTGATGCATTTTCTCCATTGTTTTTTTTATGGTAGGCCTAGATTATGATCAAATAGTCACAGTAGCCTACCTGGTCACTGTTAAAACAGTAAATTAAAGGGGGTACAACCTCAGTGTTCACAACGGAAGTTGCAGAGAATTTTCACAACGTTGAAGTTTGTACTCATCGGACCTGACATTTGCTCAGTGCTGCAAAAATTAGAGGGAACAACGCATGCTGCTATTCATTTTCGGTAGAGTCCAATTACTGTAGCTAACCAGCTTGGTCCTGGAAAACAGTGTTGTTTGCCAACAGCTATGCTACTGTACAGTATCTGTACACATGACCTTGAAAGGAAAAGCAGGTAATTCTTACATCATCCAGGACAACACTCAGATGGGATGCATATAACGAGCATGACCTTTGAACTCTGTTGAAATTCACTGCCTGGGGACTGATCGTCATGATTAGGGAGATTCAATGTTTACATTATGAGACTGTCATTCATCTCATTCTCCTTTCCTTCATTCTTGTGCTTGGTGTCTTGTTTATCCTCTGTGTTTGGCCACAACACTGAGCTGATCGTGATTCTGGGGCTGCTACTCTTTAAACCGCCAAATAGCGATTAAGGTGTATGGACTGACCAGAAGAAATGGTCACTTATCAGGCTCAGTGAGGTATCAGGGCTCAGATCAAGATGGTGCTTAGCCTTGTCAATGTCCAAAAGGCATATGGTCAGCTCACGAGAGATGGGCAAGGGACAGAGGCAGAGGGAAGAAGAGTGGGAAAGACAGAACAAGAGAGACAAAGTAATACCACCCAGCATACCACCCTGCATACCACTGCTGGCTTGCTTCTGAAGCTAAGCAGGGTTGGTCCTGGTCAGTCCCTGGATGGGAGACCAGATGCTGCTGGAAGTGGTGTTGGAGGGCCAGTAGGAGGCACTCTTTCCTCTGGTCTAAAAAATATATCCCAATGCCCTAGGGCAGTGATTGGGGACACTGCCCTGTGTAGGGTGCCGTCTTTGAGATGGGATGTTAAACGGGTGTCCTGACTCTCTGAGGTCATTAAAGATCCCATGGCACTTATTGTAAGAGTAGGGGCGTTAACCCCGGTGTCCTGGCTAAATTCCCAATCTGGCCCTCAAAACATCACGGTCACCTAATAATCCCCAGTTTACAATTGGCTCATTCATCCCCCTCCTTTCCCCTGTAACTATTCCCCAGGTCATTGCTGCAAATGAGAACATGTTCTCAGTTAACTTACCTGGTAAAATAACGGGGGAAAAATAAAAAAGGGGGAGGAGATCTAGCCACAGTGGAGGCCATGAGGGCTCGCCTCTGATTCCAACAACAAAGCTCTCGCCGCGTGACTAAACCACACTGGCACAATTCTGGCAGCACGCTTTTGTCTTCCTTCTCTTCACGCTCCACTGACAGGCTACACATACACCAGCATTTTGAGTATCTAGTTTCCCCTACATCAGAGATAACTCTTACTTTGAGACAGAGTCAAAATACAGGAACATATGGCATCAGTCAGTCCTCTTTAAATGGCACAAGCCATTGCCAGGCAACAGCACTGATTTGAGCTAATTAAAGTTAATATACCAGTCAAAAATGTCAACAAAAGTGTCCTGTGGAATAAATTAAATAAACATGTTTTGCAACTGTTATTCAGATTATGTTTCCAGAGGAGCTTCTCTAAGAGGCTATCACTGGATTAAAATAAATCATAAAAACAGGAGCACCGATGCTTATGACCTGCTGGGCTTAAGCAAGAGGTATGGAGAGGAGGGGATCTCATGTCCTAAATGAGATTATATAAGAGTTCAGCTGTTATAAAAGGTTACAGCTCTGGCTAATTGCTGGTGCAGGTCTTACTTGACAAGCTGCTAAATGCAAAGAGGGAGATGGAGCATGAGTGATAAAGAGGGGGAGGACTGACACATGATGCTTTACAAACACGGTCTAGCAGGAGGACCCGAGAGGAAGGGAACACACCATCCTTTTACTGTAAAAGGCTCCGTCGCCAAACACCCACTACCTATATAACATGATCCCCAGGCCTGCGGATGGCTGGCATAACTGAGCGCTTCTCTAGTATCACGTTGTTCAATTTGAATTCATAGGGCTGGCCAGTGCAACAGCGGGACAGACTATCTGGAGTCAGGGAATATTTCAGAGGAGCTTTATTTATAGCGAGGGGGGGGGGCTGATTTTCTCACAACTAAATTTAGTCAGGGGTAAATACTTAAACTGATTACTCAAAGCGTTAATAGAATAATAAAAACGGAAAACCCCTCTTAACCAAAGCACGTGTGTACACATGCTCACAAGGCCGCCGCAGACAAGTATTGCATGAGGGAGGCTTTCTTTTCTTTCTCCTGGGTTCAAGTATGTTAATGGTTTACTGTTATACAACTGAATACCTTTGAATTTTTGTCCACATTGGGCTTGTTAACCGCATGACTTAGCTGACGCTGTCTTCTCAGTTACTGAACGTAGCTTCTGCTAGCTTGCAGGGAGCCCAAAGGTTGAGTAAACAGAGCAACATGTAGGGTACAGACTAGATATGGCATCAGAAATTAAGAGAGGTAGCATTATCAAATGGACATCACTGAAAGTTACACACAAACTCTCAGCCATCTCTCTTAGAGAGTAGGTTCAGTGCTTTACTAAACAGAACAATATATTTAAAATGGAAACTAACGGAGCATTTCAGATAAGCCATCTTATGGGTGATGGACATAACAAGTACAACATAAATACCCCACTTTGTGGTGTTCACTATCTCTATTTATTGAGGTTAGAAGTGAACGGTACAAATACAGACCAACCACAATGAGCCAATACACTATGACACTACACAGCTGAAAATAAGTTAACCAATAAATGGACCACCCATTCTACTACATTTTGCCAAAGCATAGGCCTAATTTCTCTCTATTCTCAGCCTTGCTAAGCTCCTATCCTACCCCACCCAATGAAGGAAAAAACTCACCGTGGTCTTTCTTGCAGGGCTCTTTTGTATGTGATCCCTTTTGTGGTTAGTGTTTACGTCAATGACAGGGCTAGAGACCCTTGCCCCAGAGCCGTGGGACACATGGATGTGCACATGTGGAGAGTTAGCTAGTTTTTGGTTGGAAACGTGACATGAAATACCAGTATTATGGTAGGGGACTTCCAGAGAAAAGCTCCTTTGTAAGGCGTGATGACAATGGTTTTCCTCAGGCATTTCCTGTCCATTTCCATTGTCTGCGCGACGGGCACTTTGGCTCCTCTCTGAAAGTTTAGCTGAGGGGAGCAAGCAAGCCGAGGTGCTGCGATACAGCTTAATGTGGCGAGGGCCACATTCACCCTCCAACTGAGGGGCCTGGGTTAGAGATTCAGGACATTCAACATTGACTGTTGTTCTGTTTGTAGATGCTTTCCCAGACATTAGTCGCTGGTGGGCAAAGTGCAATAGCACACTGGAGTGTCGGTCTAAATTTTCCGAGCGGTCAGTCTTCTCACACGCCTCCATTTTGTCTTTAGGTTTATCCGGAAGTGGAACGTTAAAATGCACCATGGGCCTGGCGTCTCGGAACTCCACTGACGGAAAGCTGCTCTTAGAGAGTCGCAGGCCGTTCATCGCCGTGGCGATGGACGCTTTCGAGGTACCTGTCTCGTCCTCCTGCAGGGGCTCACTGGGGGACAACTGGAGCTGGTGAGAAGTCTGGTAGGAGCCCCTGACTGGAGGCAGGGCGGGAAGAGCCACAGGGCTGACCGGGGAGGCTGGTGGTGTATTACAGGGGCTCCGTGGAAATATAACCAGGGAGGAGCAGCGTCTCAGGGGGACCCTGGCTTTCCTACGGGGCAGACTCCTCTCCTGGGCTGCCCTACGCTGATCTGGGAGCTCTGGCTCAAATATGCTGCTGCTGCTGCAGTAGCCTGCGTCACTGGCCGTGCTGTTTCTACAGGAGCCCCCATCTGAGCCACTGCCCGCTCCCACCTCGCAGACCCCTGGCTCCCCGCCCTCAGTGCTGTTCTCTAGCTCTCCATTCAGCTTGCCACGGGGCTGCAGGGAGATCTGCAGAGTACTCTTCTTGCTGCCGCTACCGGTGTTCACCTTGGGTATAAATACGGATGAGTAGCGCTGTAAATTACCGTACTCTGGTGACAGGGGAGGCAAAGCCAAGGCTAGCTGCCCTGGAATCACCTTCATGTGGACAGAGCTGTGTGCTAGGCTCTCTGCGGGGCTGCGGGTTGGCACACAGAGACCGCTCTCCTCACCATGGCTGCTCAGGCTCTCTGACAGAGGATCCGTGTTGCTTCTCCTCGACGCAAAGTGCAAGCGGAGCCGGCGTGCCATTCGTCTAACGCTCTAATCCCTGGGAGCCAGTAGTGAGCATGGCAAGGCAAGAGACCTGCTGGGGAGAAAAAACGAACAGCGGCAAGGCAACTTCTCCGAGTCCCGTTCTGCTCTGTGATTACAATCATTAGCGGCTGCACATAGCCAAAATAGCTCTGGTAACAACCTACATTCCTCTCAGGGCTGCTCTTTAAGGCTAGCAGTCTGGGGAGGTCAGGTGCTCTTCTGTGGAGCCACGACCCAAACGCACAAGCCCCTCAGACTGAAGTAACCCCAGTGGTCCGCCTCTTTAAGGAGCTAAACTCAACCCAGTCACAGAGCTGCACCAAGGCTTTAAAGGGCAGAAGTCCCATTCCAGCCAAACCTCAGCCTTGTCGCAACTGTGCCTTCTGAAATATAGACAGACCGTGTCCGACACCCCCCTGCCTCTTCCAAAAGCCCCACTCCTCCTGGTCACCTCACTAGAAACACAGGAGTCTCTTCAGCATGGAGAACTGTTCATTTCTGTTTCAGGCCACTCACTCAAGACTCTGGCGCTACTGGCTCCCAGCAGCAGCTATGCTTCTAATGTTTCTCCTGTGCTGTGCCACCAGATATTTTTACCCACTGGTATTGAATTACAGGAAATCAAGAGGAATGAGTTTCAGCAAAATACTATATGAAACTGAGGAATGGGTGTCCTAATACACACACACTTTTTTGAATTACTATTTTGACAGGTGAGCCCTGTAGATACAGAAATATACATATCTATACAAAAAAGCACAATATACACGTTCATCATAAAAAAACAAATCCACACAATCATACACAATGCAATCATAAAAAACAAACAAGTTCAAGGGTCCTCTAACAGCAGTCTGAAAAGCCCTAGAGGCACCAATTCCCCCAATTTCAGGGTGTTTTGGAAATTGTTCCACATGTAAGGTGCAGAAAAACGAATAGCATCCATACTGGGAAACCACCGTGGCCGGGGAAATATGTAGGGAAGATATTGGTAGTTATTACAAAACGGCAAAAGTCAGAAAACTCAAACTAATCAACAAAAATAATTGTTTATCGGTTAGACCTAGCTTCGTTTTCACGTTTAAACATTCACACCTACTACAAAAAAACTTCACTCCTACACTAGCTCGGCACATAAATAGGCAACTATAGAGAGCTTAATTTCATGTATAAAGCAGCTCTGAAAAAACAAAGTGATATATGCGGCATCACCTGTCATTCGACACCTCATATAACAGCCAGTAGTTGGTTTAATTCCTGCTATGCTGTCATTGACATTCCACTCCATATCAACCAAAAGCTATTGTGTGAGGCTGGGGCTATTCTGGGGCATTACTGTCAGCCTGGCCTGCAGGTCAGTTCCATACTGTAATGCTATGAAAGTGGCACAGGCTGGATGTGACAATGACTCACCAGTTGAGACTGACGCAGTCAGAGCGCCCACGTCACACCACGTGCCACATAGTGACTATTCCCACAACAACCCGTGATGGGCATGGGGGTATCAGGAAATCTCAGGAGCCACTAAAGTATCAACACTGATATATTGTGTACATGTACAGTAGGTTAAGATCTGTGCAAATCTATTGATATCAATGAATTATAATTTACATGAAAGTCAGTCAGGCCTACATGGTGTGTCTTAAATTTGGATGAGGCCCCATGTTTGCACAACTTTACACACTTAGATGTGAGACTATCCTGGGTATCAGTCAGCAGTACTCCTGTCACTCCATGCTATCAAAAGCAGCTAGGCCAGAGCCATGGCTAGTTACCCCCACATAAGTATTCAGCTATGTGGCCGTTGGCAAAACAATAACGCTACTAAAACAATCACTGCTTGGTCATACTTGAGTTAGTTTAATGTGTTCAGAACCAAATAGCCTACCTTTCACTCTTAATAAGACCCAAGGGGATATTCTATTTCCAATACCTGGATTTAATGGAGACAAATTGCTATAAAAAAGGTATACTAGTATTCATCACAAGTTAAAACATAGGTCTGTACTTTTGGACAAAACACCAGTGTTAACAACCTAGGTCTAGGCTAAATGTTACTGAGGCATTGACATACACACAAACATACCTTCCTTTATGTATTGTAGGTCATACATGCAACTGGCATTCTCTGCTTGATACTGGTCAGTAGACCTCATGAAATAGAGGTAACTGGATAATTCAAAATATGTGGATGTGACAATTACAGAGACCAGAAATAAACAAATTAAATAGAGGTCGACCGATTAATCGGAATGGCCGATTAATTAGGGCCGATTTCAAGTTTTCATAACAATCGGTAATCAGCATTTTTGGACACCGATCATGGCCGATTACATTGCACTCCACGAGGAGACTGCGTGGCAGGCTGACTACCTGTTATGCGAGTGCAGCAAGGAGCCAAGGTAAGGTACTAGTTAGCATTAAATGTATCTTACAAAAAAACAATATGATAGGTCATTAATATGGTCAAATCCAGAAACTAAGGCTCGTATTTCTGTGTGTTATTATATTATAATTAAGTCTATGATTTGATAGAGCAGTCTGACTGAGCGGTGGTAGGCAGCAGCAGGCTCGTAAGCATTCATTCAAATAGCACTTTACTGCATTTGCCAGCAGCTCTTCGCAATGCTTCAAGCATTGCGCTGTTTGACTTCAAGCCTATCAACTTCCGAGATTAGGCTGGCAATACTAAAGTACCTATTAGAACATCCAACAGTCAAAGGTATTTGAAATACAAATGGTATAGAAAGAAACAAACCAAATTGAACATGTTTCATTATTTATTTGAGACTAAATTGATTTTATTGATGTATTAAGTTAAAATAAGTTTTCATTGTTCATTCAGTATTGTTGTAATTGTCATTATTACAAAATATATATATATATATATATATATATATATATATATATATATATATATATATATATATATATATATATATATATATATATACACACACACACACAAATCGGCATCTTTTGGTCCTCCAATAAATCGCTATCGAAAAATCATAATTGGTCGACCTCTAAAATGAAAGCCAAACACACCTGGAAGGTAGCAATACAAACAGGTAGGCCTACTCAGGTAGTGTTGGCGTACTTGAATATAAACTAGGCCTATTCATGGAGTAAAAGTTATTCTGACCGTTGTCAGACTGAATCAAGTGATAACACACCACATTTACACTCCCCTAAGTACTTATTTGGACAGTGAAGCTAAAACTTTTAAATTTGGCTCTATACTCCAGCATTTTGGATTTGAGATCAAATGTTTAATTTGAGGCAACAGTATAAAATGTCACCTTTCATTTGAGGGTATCTTCATACATATCCGTTTTACCATTTAGAAATTAAAGCACTATGTATCTAGTCCCACAGTTGAAGATGTCAAATATTGAGAAATTCACTTCTGTATTAAAGTAGTGAAAAGTGTAGTATTTGGTCTCATATTCCTAGCACGCAACGACTACATCACACTTGTGACTATTCAAAAACTTGTTGGATGCATTTGTAATTTGTTTTGGTTGTGTTTCAGATTGTGTTGTTCCCAATATAAATGAATGGTAAATAATATAGTGTGTCATTCTGGAGTCACTTTCAATGTAAATAAGAATAGAATATGTTTCCAAACATGTCAACATTAATGTGGATGCTACCATGATTATGGATAATTATGAATGAATCATAAATAGTGAGAATGTTAGATGCACAAACATCATACCCTCAAGACATACTTGGGGAGGACATTATATTTATGCCTTCACTCATCATTCATCCACATTAACCCTTTCCACTCGTTGAAAATTGCAGATTTTGTCATTGATAAGCGCCGAAATTGGAAACCAGCGCCTGTACATGCTACACGTGACATCAGAGCTCAGGTTTTCCAGTTCACAGGGCTGTATGGGTATGTATGACTATGTATGACTGACAGACATTATAAACTTGAGCACCGCACGAGACAAGAGGATGCCCCCGTCCCTCCCGGTAATTGGGCTACTTTTGCACATTTGTTGTCAGAGTGAGGATAATGCTGTAAATCAGGAGGAGTTTGTGTTCTGAAAGTTGAACCGTTGAGAAATATAATAAATATTGCATTTGAAGTTATACCAGCAAACCACACACTCAACAGTTCAAATGTGCACTTCACATGTCCATATTTGAAAACTCATGTCATTTACATTATCAACATTTACGATCGCTATGTTTGATCCAGAGTTACAAGGATGTCATGTGTTATACCCTGGGTTGTCCTGGACACAATGAGCCGATATGTCGTATTGTGAAGAACATTTGCCACAGGACACACACTTGAATGCACTCATGACTCCATTCTGTGCAACAAAATTACGTCTTAAGTGCCTTTTGAAAGCCTAACACTAAAATCATATTTTATAACTAAGCTAGCCATGTCGGCAACAGAATCAGCTTTCAAATGATGCCCCTCTGACCCAGATTGCGATTTATAAATGGAACCTTTTTGGATTGCGTATACAACAGTAATGTGTGATGGTTGGGACACAGGGCTGTGTTCCAAACAAAAAACTACAAGTGGGCTTGCTTCAGTTCCTCAATGGCAAAGCCATGAGAGCTCAAAAAAGGAACTTATAGTTGAGGGCTCTTTCCTTCAACTATATCATAAAAGTGCATTGAAATTGCTTAGGAACTGTGCACAGTTTGGAGAGGTGTGTGGCCACTTGGAAACACCAGTATGACCTCTCACTCCAACCAATGTAATTGTTTTTTAATATCTTGCGCCTATTCCAAAATGCCAATGAATATTCTTATTATGTTACTGAATGTATCCAGAGTATTTTCAGATTTTCGTTATTGAAAAATGCTGTGAAAAGTACAGTAAATGTAAAATGCACATAAAATCAAAAGTGTAATGTTTGAATTCAGTCTTGTGTCAGATGAACTGTTGTGTCCTCACCTTTGGCTAGATAATTTCCCCATAATATCCAGTGTTCTTTCAATTGCTAACATGGTCATGCATATTCATATACTTAACTTCGGACTAGTTTAATACACAAGTGAATTTGTTAAAATACTTATGAACCTCCAAAATGTGGGGACTAGATACATAAAGTGCTAACTGGTAAAACATATGTACAGGATTATTATAACTATCACTATGTCTATGCCTTCAAGGTCATTTACACTTTTAGTAAAGTGAGTCAGCAGCAGTGGTGGCAGTGTCAAAGCCACAGGTCTGAACATACTGAAGGAATATCGTAATGACTTACCAGACGATTCTCATCAAACACCTCCAGCAACAGCCGATGCTTCCTGGGATGAACCTGAAAGAGAAAAGTTTGACTTCAATAAATGGGTCCAAAAACATCAACAAATTGAATCAACAACGACCAGTCATTAATCTCCCCAAAATGTTTTAGTCCGAAGATCAAGTATCTATCAGCCCCCAGTATCTGTCAATCACAACAAATCCTTAACCGTCATTAGGTATAGAACTCAACCAGTTTACTATTTGTTTCTAAGTTCAAATTGAATGTTTCTTTAGAATTGGGTGTACCTTCTAAACATCTCTTTCGTGGCCACACAAAGCGTTGGTATGTGGAAACATAACATTTGACCTCATGTTGCTCAGAACTCACATACCATGAAAACAGTTAGGCTACACAGCAAAGCAAGATCTGTCGCAAACACCCACAGAGAGGTAGTGGAGACTTCCCCTGAGCAATTTCCTAAGAGGTCTCACAACTAGGTGAAGATGACATTCAAAGCAAACTGATTAAAGTCAAAAGAAAATCCACATAGAAATAAGAACATCAACACAAGCGGCATTGTCTACACCAGTGGTTCCCAAACGTTCTATAGTCCCGTACCCCTTCAAACATTCAACCGCCATCTGAGTACCTCCTCTAGCACCAGGGTCAGCGCAATGTCAAATGTTTTTTTGCCATCATTGTAAGCCTGCCACACACACACGATACAGTTATTAAACATAAGAATGAGTGAGTTTGTGTCACAACCTGGCTTGTGGGAAGTGACAAAGCTCTTATAGGACCAGGGCACAAATAATAAATCATTTTGCTCTTTATTTAACCATCTTAAATATAAAACCTTATTTGTTCATCGAAAATTGTGACTAACTCACCACAGGTTAACGAGAAGGGTGTGCTTGAAAGGATGCATATAACTCCGCAACGTTGGGATGTATTGGAGTCTCATTCTTAAATCATTTTCCACACACAGTCTGTGCCTGTATTTAGTTTTCATGCTAGTTAGGGCCGAGAATCCACTCTCACATAGGTACGTGGTAGCAAAGGGCATCAGTGTCTTAACAGCACAATTTGCCAAGGAGGTATAGTCTGAGCACAGCCTAATCCAGAAATCTGGCAGTGGCTTCGGAATAAATACAATTTTCGCAGAACCACTTGTTGCAATTTCGATGAGGCTCTCTTGTTCAGATATTGGTAAGTGGACTGGAGGCAGGGCATGAAAGGGATAACGAATCCAGTTGTTTGTGTCATCCGTTTCGGTTAAGTACCTACGTAATTGCGCACCCAACTCACTCAGGTGCTTCACTATATCACATTTGACATTGTCCGTAAGCTTGAGTTCATTTGCACACAAAAAAATCATACAATGATGGAAAGACCTGTGTGTTGTCCTTGTAATGCAGACAGAGAAAAGCTCAAACTTCTTAAATCAGAGCCTCAATTTTGTCCCGCACTTTGAATATAGCTGAGGAGAGTTCCTGTAATCCTAGATTCAGATCATTCAGGTGAGAAAAAACATCACCCAGATAGGCCAGTCGTGTGAGAAACGTCATTGTGAAAATTATGGTCAGTAGGGAAATCTTTAAGCTCGTCTATCAATTCCAAAAAAAAAGTGTCAATACTTCGCCCCTTGATAACCAGCACACTTCTGTATGTTGTAAATGCGCTACATGGTCGCTGCCCATATCATTGCATAGTGCAGAAAATACACAAGAGTTCAGGGGCCTTGCTTTAACAAAGTTAACCATTTTCACTGTAGTGTCCAAAACGTCTTTCAAGCTGTCAGGCATTCCCTTGGCAGCAAGAGCCTCACCGTGGATGCTGCAGTGTACCCATGCGGTGTCGGGTGTCTCCCTGTCATGGCTTTTGCACCATCAGTACAGATACCAACACTTCTTGACCACCAAAGTCCATTTGATGTCACAAAGCTGTCCAGCACTTTAAAAATATCCTCTCCTGTTGTCCTTGTTTCCAGAAGAGGATGTCTTCCTTAATTGACCCCCCATAAACTTAACAGACATATACCAGGAGCTGTGCCAGGCCACCACGTCTGTTGACTCATCCAGCTGTAATGCATATAATTCAGTGGCTTGTATGCAAAGCAGTAATTGTTTCAAAACATCTCCTGCCATGTCATGATGCTTCGTGAAACTGTTGTTTGATGAAGCCATTGTCTGTATATAGCTTTTTTTTTACCTTTTCCCCCAGCATTGTCCCAGCTATATCCGTGGCAGCAGGAAGAATGAAATCCTCCACAATAGTATGGGGCTTGCCTGTCCTAGCCACTCGGTAGCTCACCATATAAGACGCGTCTAGCCCCTTCTTATTAATGATATCTGTTGCTTTTATACATGTCTTACTACTCGAAAGTCATCTTAATTTTCACTCAAAAAACTCCTGTGGCTTATTTTTCAAATTGGCATGTTTTGTTTCTAAATGTCTGCGCAAGAGTGAAGGTTTCACCAAGTTGTGAGATAGTTCTTCTGCACAAATAACAGGCACTACTCCCAATATAAGTGTACCCCAAATCAATGTAGTTATCATATTTGCACTTCTTTGTCTGTGCTTTCCCAGGTAAGGTGGCAGTAGCTCTTCAGCTGCATCAGATTCACAACTGTCAGTGTTCATGCTAGCTGGGCTAACAACAAATGTAGAATTACTGATGCTAGCATTGGATGTGCTTGTGGAAGCAGAACAACTTGTGTCGTTGACAGGTGCAATAGTGCTGGCAGTAGCAATACTATCAGTAGAGCTGTTATGTGTTGCCATTTCTAGATATGGCCTTACTTTTTTTAAACCATTTTCGAGAAACCAGAATGAGCAGCAGCTACGTTTGGCTACATATGGACCATTAGTGGAATTCCCGCAAGAGAGTAACGGTTAATGTGACTGGATGTTAATTATTTGACTAGGCTACCTGTACTTGATATTGTGTTGTTATTTCGTTGAACACTAGATGGTTTCATTTGATTTTTGGCAGTGAAATGAGGCTTCTTAGGCGAGAAAAAAAACTCATCCAAATGTATAGCCTCTTTGGAAAATATAAATGGACTCTTCAGAAAAAATATTATGAGGCGTACACCCGACGGCATTACGCGTACCCCAGTTTGGGAATACATGGTCTAGACAAAATGAAGGTACAATAGGACAAAGGGAAAGGCTCAGTGGAACAGACTGCATATGGAGCTTCTTTGTATTAATTCATTTTAAAATGGGAAAAGGAGGACCAGAAAATATATTTGTACTAGCGAAAACATCCCAAGCACTTCCTACTGTAAAAGAGGTCCTTGAAAACTAGTAGGTTTCACACCAAACATGACTATTATTTTAATACATCGCTAACTGGGCTAATGAAAGCTAACTGGATCCTCCATCTGCTGACACCCAGATTTAATTACAAAACACAGAGAATACACCTTTTTTATTTTACATAAATATTTATCTTTAATATTTTCAAATATAGGTGTATTTCCTCTCAATGCTTAAAACAGAGTGAGAATTATCTATAACTAAAATACGTCAGAAAACCACCTGACAGAGCTGGGAAGGGGCGCACAGTGAAAGATAGTAACGATTCCCCTGACAGGGTGGTAAAGCCACCGCCCCAAGGTCATGTCATTACTACTGGGAAATTAAATGTGTTTCTGTTAAAAATGGGCCCGCTTGCTAAGTGAATCCATTATTGACACTGCCACGTTGGTAAGGTGGGCCAAATAGGCCGCAACGCCTGTAGAATATATGGGAGAGTGCGTTCGGCAAATATAACTGTTTACTTTATAATATATGATTAACTTCAAAAGAACAATCAAAAGATAAGAGACAGGCTAGGGAGTCAGGTGTTTTAAAATATATTTTAATATTGGTTTGAACGCATGTTATTTTATCAAAAAGGTTCTAAAGATTTCCAGGGTAGGCATAAACATAACAATATTCACAATAGGGACAAGTAAAACAAAGTGCAGGGAGCTGTTAGTGTTACAACAGCTGTATCCGTCTAAGGCGAATCCACTGTGTACTGATTTACAGTACCAAGACACCATGATAGAGAAAAGCCCTGAATAGACTGTAGGAGATGGAGAAATCTCAACTGGCATGGAGACATGTTTTTTTTTGTGTTTTTTTCTTCATATGACTGGGAGAATGTTGAATCACTGTCCAGGGCAATGAGACATTGTGCAACACTGCCATCATTTCTAGATATGGCTAATACGTTTCTAAGGGTTAAACATAGTGGATATTTGACTGAATGTGTGCAACTATATACACACACACACACACACAAAAGCTTCCTGATCAATATCCATGGCCAGAGGAATGAAAACATTTCAAATATCTCCCTCGGTCTCCTGGCGAGATGGGCCAAGTCTCCTGCTATGTGGTACAACCAGATGCAGGTAGAAGTTACCCCGCTCTATGCTTTTCCTCCACATGCAGAAACTGTGGTTTTCTCCATCAAGATTACATTTGTACAACCACAATAAGCTTAGGAAACCACCACCCTAACAAACTACTATTTTTCCAAGTATGTTTGTTGAAATAACGAATTCAACCTCCGTCAGCAAAAGTTCCAGCTTTTGAATTGTGCCCTTGAACTTCAGGTCTCAAGGTACACTAACAATTCAAATTCATATCTGTGCTCCCATAGCTACTAAAGAAGGGTTGTGAATATTTGTCTGCTCCTCCAACATAGAGGAGCAACCTAATGAAAAACAATCAGGACAGAAGGACCTTGGCATACGCAGCTTTCCACACAAAAACGTCAGAGCAAGGACTCACACCAACACCAACTGACTCACTGAGGCCGTTTCACACCCTCAGTTCAACATTTAATCAAGCTGTGTTTACATGCCCAAGAAAGGAGCCAGGGGCAACAATACTCACAGGATGCTGGGTGGGTCTTACTGACCAATCACAACACCCAACACAGTGGAGAACTTCCTGTTGGTGCTGATTATGTACAGACACCGGTAAACATTGTAAAAAATAAAAAATAATAAGACACGTCTGTAGACATGAACATAAAAAGTTTTGCGTTCTGACTTTTAACTTGCTGTTTGTGAAATAGAGAACATATTACTGGGCCATTAGGGCTAGGAAATACAGATCTAGTTAATTGTCCATATGACATGGAGGCATGCAGCAAAAAGAGATGAGATCAAGAGAGAAATAAAGAAATAGAAAGGTTGAGTCTTAACGGTCCTCAGAGCCCTGGGTAAAACAGCAACTACACACACACAAACAATGCTCTTTTTATATCATACATTTGACTTACCCTGAAAAATAATTCCTCATTCCACTTCGGGTCCAATGTCTGGAAAAGACAATGTATTTAAATGTAAATAGGATACTTAGAAAACAAACAAATAAATGCTCTGTACTTATTCTGCTGTCGCAGTCACTCACCTTTTTAATTGTTTTAGTCTGAAGACTTGTTAGTTCTCCATTGACAGGGTCATAAAGGGACACTCTTGTATATGGATCACTGTAGTAGAAAATGAAAATACAAGGCTCAATTTGATGTATCTGTCCCTTGGTGTGGACAAAGATCAAACGAGGGAACATCTCAGCATGAAACAGTTTTATCCCACAGGCCATATGGAGCACAAACCAATGATGTCATCAGAACTATAAATAGTTGCTCTGAAAGAACACGTATCTTTTACAATTTTTTATTTACCTTTATTTAGCTAGGCAAGTCGGTTAAGAACAAATTATTATTTTCAATGATGGCCAAGGAACAGTGGGTTAACTCCCCTTTTCAGGGGCAGAACGACAGATCTTTACCTTGTCAGCCCAGGGATTCGATCTTTCAACCGTCCAATACTAACCACTTGGCTACCTGCCGCCCCAATACAATGGACGTGTCGAAAAATAGTAGTCATTCGGCACTGCTGACATGAGGGGAAATGATGGTGGGCTATTTAGCGGAAAGAGCCTGGAGATCCTGAAGCATCTACTGTATACAAGGGCACAGAACTCCTGATTATAGCGCCATCTTAAGGTGGCACAGGACAGTTACAGTACGGTCTACGGCGAGTGGACAATTTAAGGAACGCATGGAAGATGACGCAAGCCTACTTAATATAAATAAGAATATCATATCTTCAAAGCAGGACAACACAAGGCTGTCTTTCAAACCACTGCTATGGTGCTGAACCTTCCATTCAACAATGCAAAACAGGACCACAGCAACTATTTTCTGTCAGAGGAACAGAACATTTTGAAGATGATTTTTCAAGTCTCAGGTTTTTGCACTCAAGGTTAATAAATAAGTTTGTATTTCTAAATGCACAGGGCCTTCAACAACCATATAGTATAGTATGCATGCACACCACTAGGTCCACAATGTTGACTAAATAAATAAAAAGTTCCACACACACACACACACATGGGCTCATTACCAAGTGTTTACAGTATAAACTGACAATCAGTTTGCTGTTTATAATGAAGTGGGTAGATGTGTAAAATGATTGGGGCAATAAACCTGCTTATGAACTCTAGATGTGTTTTGGGCAAAACAGCACACAGAACTGTAATAGATGATTTAGGAGTCCAATAAGTTAGGAAGGGTCCACAGTCCACACTAAGGATCATGTAGAATTAGAATTTAGTATTTTATGGTATAACATGGCCAAAAGCATGTTTCCTAAAAAGGGAGTATACCAAAGATAGTACACTGTATTTTGGTAACATGAGACACCAGAATTATACAAAGATACTGAAGCAAAGCTCGCTAACATGAGCCTGGTTACAATTCCAACCAAGTGGGTTAACCCTATGGGTGCGATGCATAGGGTTTTTGTATTTGACACCAATGACCTGGGTTCGCTTCCCTGTACCGCTGTTCGTTAAATTGGTATCAGAATTGGGATTGCATCCGACTGAAAGGCCAGACGTGTGAGTGGTCAAAGCACGGGGATGTGATTTTGCGTTCGGAGGGGGCAGTGAAGCGATCCTCGCTAATATGAGAGTCACTTCTGTCCCAACGTTCGCAATAATACCATAAGAAAATCATCTCCTGAATTTGTTTAAGTGATACTGATAGATTGGATTATCCATTTGAAGACATATTTTCCTCAAAATCAAGACTGACCTGGCTCCAAGGATATCTTTCTTGGCCAAACCAATTCCAGCTATGACTTTCACTCTCAGAATTCTAGCCTCATTCTGGAAAAAGAAACACAATGACATAAATCACATTATTAGCTGCTTACAGTGCATTCGGAAAGTATTTAGACCCCTGGACTTTTTCCACATTGTTACGTTAGTCTTACTCTAAAATTGATTACATCGTTTTTTCCCCCTCATCAATCTACACACAATACCCCATAATGTCAAAGCAAAAGCAGGTTTAGACATTTTTGCAAATCTATAAAAAAATGTTAAAAAATAAACAGAATTATCACATTTACTTAAGTATTCAGACCCTTTACTCAGGACTATGTTGAAGCACCATTGACAGCAATTACAGACTTGAGTCTTTTGGGGTATGACGCTGCATGCTTGGCACACCTGTATTTGGAGAGTTTCTCCCCTTCTTCTCTGCAGATCCTATCAAGCTCTGTCAGGTTGGATGGGGAGTGTCGCTGCGCAGCTATTTTCAGGTCTCTCCAGAGATGTTTGATCGGGTTCAAGTCCGGGCCACTCAGAGAATTGTCCCGAAGCCACTCCTGCAATGTCTTGGCTGTGTGCTTAGGGTCATTGTCCTGTTGGAAGGTGAACCTTCACCCCAATCTGAGGTCCTGAGGAGGATTTCATCAAGGAAACCACTGTATTTTACTCCGATTATCTTTCCCTCGAACCCGACTAGTCTCCCAGTCCCTGCCGCAGAAAAACATCCCCACAGAATGATTTCACCACAAAGCTTCACCGTAGGGATGGTGCCAGGTTCTCCAGACGTGATGCTTGGCATTTAGGCCAAACAGTTCAATCTTGGTTTCAGACCAGAGAATCTTGTTTCTGGCAAATTTAAAGCGAGCTGTCATATGCATGTTACTGAGGAGTGGCTTCCGTCTGGCCACTCTACCATAAAGACCTGATTGGTGGAGTGCTGCAGAGATGGTTGTCCATCTGAAAGGTTCTCCCATCTCCACAGAGAAACTCTGGAGCTCTTTCAGAGTGACCATTGGGTTCTTGGTCACCTCCCTGAACAAGGCCCTTCTCCCCTGATTGCTGTTTGGCAGGGGGCCAGCTCTAGGACAAGTCTTGATGGTTCCAAACTTCTTCCTTTTAAGAATGATGGAGGCCACTGTGTTCTTGGGGACCTAAAATGCCGCAGACATTTTTTGGTAACATTGCCCAGATCTATGCCTCGACACAACCCTGTCTCGGCACTCTACGGACAATTCCTTCGACCTCATGGCTTGTTTTTTCCTCTGACATGCACTGGGACCTTATATAGACAAGTATGTGCCTTCCCAAATCATGTCTAATCAATTGCATTTACCACAGGTGGACTCCAATCAAGTTGTAGAAAGATCAAGGATGATCAATGGAAACAGGATGCACCTGAGCTTGATTTCGAGCTCAAAGGGTTTGAATACATGTAAATAAGGTTTCTGTTTTTTATTTTAATACATTTGCAAAAATGTCTAAACCTGATCTGGCTTTGTCATTATGGGGTACTGTGTGTAGATTGCTGAGTATTTATTTAAACAATTTTAGAATATGGTATAACATAACAAAATGTGGGAAAAGTCATGGGGTCTGAATACTTCCCAAATGCAAAACTGTAAATATCAGGTTAATGATGTTTGCTACATGAATGTCACTTACTGTAAATGACTCACAGGGAAATGTGAGTCATTTATCAAAAAGTGTTTTTCCACGTGGATACTCATTTGATCTCAAACATTCAAGATCAATTTAGGCCACATTAATAATGACTTGATAACTCACATGACTCCTTTGGGCAATGCTCTGAGTTTATAGCCAAATGACATGGTTAGTTAATAATCCTTCAATTAATGAATTGTTTTATCTATTGGTTGTCAAAAGTGTGCGTTAGCTAGCTAATTAATCAACAGTAGGCCTATACAAAGATGACAGCTACCAGATAGCTGATGACGTACTCCGTGACCATCAACTGTTACACATGCTAACTAGCTAGCTAGCTGGCTAACGTTGCTTCGATAAAATGGATATAGGTATGGTGGGACTTGATTGTCCAACTGACAGCTTGGTTGACAATACCCAAAGAAATGTAATGACACTTTGGCTAAAACACTTGGATATAACGGCATTTGTCTTCCCAGTTAGCCAGTTAGTTAATTGGCTAGCTAGTTAGCGAAATATTTACCTCATCAGTCTGAAGTCCACGGACCTCGGGAAGTGTCGCCATACTCATATCCTTAGCGCCGTAGCCTATATAGGTCGATTCAAGTAAAATGTACCGAATGATAACGCTGTAGGTGCTCTAGCACCAATTCACCTTTCACTAACTAATGAACTGTACCAGACACAATAGCTAGTTAAATGTTCAAATGTGTCGTGCGTCGTTCTCAACTAACAGGATCCTGACTCCTCTCCTCCCTCTGCTACCACGCCTCACCCCCTACGTAGTAATTTCACGAGAACATGAAGTACAATGTATCAACAAGGTAGATACAAAGTAGCTATCAACATAACATCGGTAGTTGGTGCATATGGTTGTAACGAATAGTTGTGAATCTTCACTTCCATTGCAGACCAGGACAAATAATGTACCCATTTCAAATATTGTAATGTTGCATCATTTTACAAACCACTGAGACTAGCCCGATAATGGACAAAAGGAGCCTAACCTTACTCCTTATTGTCCAAGGACCTTACATGTTCTGTTCAGAGGCGAATTGGCTCTGGTAGCAAAAACATCCAAATAATCCATCTAAACGTGAGTTGATTGTCAATTGAGGTACGGTTCAATAAACATAAAGCTCTCTTTCATATCACATTAAAATAATTTCACAAATCCAAAATATACACTTACTGTACACCGTTTTAACACTTACAGCCAACAGTATTTTTTTGTGACAACACCTTTGTAGCATCCATCTTCCGTTGACACATAGGTGTTCTAAAACACAGATAGGTAATTAGCATAGTATCTTTTGTCTTTTTAGAATGGTGCTGGAGGGAATGGCAGCCGTTTTACAGGGCTCTGGAACAATTGGTATTTTTTGAGCTGATCTTAACTTTTTTTGTATGTAATGTTTCCGCCATCATTTCCTATGACCATAAAAAGCTTTCGGACATCAGAACAGCGATCACTAACCTTGATTTGGATGAGGATTTCTACTTCAAAGAGTTGGCAGCCAAGGACATAATGCTCATCCGGACCAGGCCCAAATCCCTGACACTCGAAAAATGAAGAGGCGGCGTTATAGAGGCCGTCTTGTGGGATACGATGAGACAACATCAGGAAACTGTATAAACCGCCTCTACCCTCCATTATTTTGGCGAACATGCAATCACTGGAGAATAAACTGGACGAGCTCCGTTTGAGACTATCCTATCAAGGTGATCTGAAGAAGCTGGCACTAAGACTGCCATCAACGAACTGTATAGGGCCATACGCCAACAAGAAAATGCTCAACCAGAGGTGGTGCTCCTAGTGGCCGGTGATTTTAATGCAGGAAAACTAAAATCAATTTTACCTAATTTCTACCAGCATGTCACCTAATTTCTACCAGCATGTCATACGCAAGTGGTCCCAAACTACAGGCCTGTTTTTCTAGCACAGACTGGAATATGTTCTGGTATTCAGCCGATGGCATTGAGGAGTTTACCACATCAGTCCCTGGCTTCATTAAAGTGCATCAACGATGACGTCCCCACATTGACCGTACGTACATATCCCAACCAGAAGCCATGGATTCCAGGCAACATCTGCACTAAGCTAATGCTGCCGCTTTCAAGGAGCAGGACACTATTCCGGATGCTTTTAAGAATTCCCACTACACCCTCCAATGAACCACCAAACAGGCAACGTGTCAGTACAGGACTAAGATCGAATCCTACTACACCAGCTCTGATGCCTGTCAGAGTGGCAGGGATTGCAAACTATCACGCATTACAAGGTAAAACACAGCCGCAAGATGTCTAGTGACGTGAGCCAGACGAGCTAAATGCCTTCTATGCTCGCTTCGAGGCAAGCAACATTGAACCTAGCCCAATATTGGACTAAAGGAGCCTAACGTTACTCGTATTGGCTCTGGAATCCAAAACAGCCAAATACTCCATCTAAACGTGTATCGATTCTCAATTGGCGAACAGTTCTAGAAACATAAATCCCTTTACTTTCAAATCAAATTAAAATAATTTCACAAATCAAAATACACACTTAAGGTACACTGTTTTAACCTGTTTTACCACCGTTGCAGCCAACAGTATTTTTCAGTGACAACACGTTTGTGGCATCTGTCTTCTGTTTACACACAGGTGTTTGGAGATGCAGATACTGTAGATACTTATCACGGGTTGTCCACTTCCGTCAGTTTTCTGTAAACAAGCACTGTAACATGGAAACATAGCAGTGTGGGAACACTAACCCTATGAAGGTGTGTATCAATTTAACCTTTTTTCATTTTTTTTTATTATTTCTCGCCGATATGAAACATGAGGTCCTTATGCTTCCGAAACTGTACCGCAAGAGATGGGTGCCGTGGCTCTTAACAAAACTCCCCCCTACAGAAGACACCTTCGTCCAATGACTGTGTAATGGAACTGAGAGTCATGATCAAAGGCTAGACTGAACCATGCTGTTCTGGATGACCGTGTGATCAGACACACCGTAGCCAATGTGAGTAAGACCTTTAAACAGGTTAACATTCACAAGGCCGCAAGGCCAGACGGATTACCAGGATGCGTATGGAGAGCATGCTCTGACCAGCTGGCAAGTGTCTTCCTTGATATTTTCAACCTCTCCGTTACCCAGTCTGTAATACCTACATGTTTCAAGCAGACCACCATAGTCCCTGTGCCCAAGAATGCCAAGGGAACCAGTCTAAATGACTATCGCCCCATAGCTGCCTTGCCTGGTTCACCAAGTACTTCTCAGATAGAGTTCAGTGTGTCAAATCGGAGGGCCTGTTGTCCGGACCTCTGGCAGTCTCTATGGGGGTGCTACAGAGTTCAATTCTCGGGCCGACTCTTTTCTCTGTATATATCAATGATGTCGCTCTTGCTGCTGGTGATTCTCTGATCCACCTCTACGCAGACGACACCATTCTGTATACTTCTTTGGACACTGTGTTAACACACCTCTAGACGAGCTTCAATGCCATACAACACTCCTTCCGTGGCCTCCAACTGCTCTTAAATGCAAGGAAAACTAAATGCATGCTCTTCAACTGATCGCTGCCTGTACCCGCCCGCCCAACTAGCATCACTACTCTGGACGGTACTGATCTCCAATCCAAAATTTAATCTAGAATCGGCTTCCTATTTCACAACAAAGCCTCCTTCACTTATGCCACTAAACATACCCTCGTAAAACTGACTATCCTACCGATCCTTGATTTTGGCGATGTAATTTACAAAATAGCCTCCAACACTCTACACAGCAAATTGGATGTAGTCTATCACAGTGCCATCCGTTTTGTCACCAAAGCCCCACATACTACTCACCACTGCGACCTGTATGCTCTCGTTGGCTGGCCCTCGCTTCATATTCGTCGCAAAAACCCACTGGCTCCAGGCCATCTATAAGTCTTTGCTAAGTAAAGCCCTGCCTTATCTCAGCTCACTATAGCAACACCCACCAGTAGGACGCGCTCCATCAGGTATATTTCACTGGTCATCTCCAAAGCTAACTGCTCCTTTGGCCGCCTTTCCTTCCAGTTCTCCGCTGCCAATGACTGGAACGAATTGCAAAAATCACTGAAGCTGGAGTCTTATATCTCCCTCTCTAACTGTAAGCATCAGCTGTCATAGCAGCTTACCGATCATTGCACCTGTACACAGCCCATCTGTAAATAGCCCACCTGAAAACCTCATCCCCATATTGTTATTTATTTTTGCTCTTTTGCACCCCAGTATCTTTACTTGCACATCATCATCTGCACATCTATCACTCCAGTGTTAATGCTAACTATTTCACCACTATGGCCTGTTGTCTTACCTCCCTAATCTTACATTTGCACACACTGTATATAGATTTTTCTATTGTATTACTGACTGTACGTTTGTTTATCCCATGTGTAACTCTGTTGTTTTTGTCGCACTGCTTTGCTTTATCTTGGCCGGTTCGCAGTTGTAGATGAGAACTTGTTGTCAACTGGCCTACCTGGTTAAATAAAGGTAAAATAAAAATAGCACTCACATCTGTAGCCAAGAAATGTTTTGAAAGGCTGGTCATTGCTCACGTCAACAACATCACCCCAAACATCCACTCCCAATTTCCCCAACATATCCACAGATGACGCAATCTCTATTGCACCTCACACTGCCCTTTCCCACCTGGACAAAAGGAATACCTACGTGAGAATGCTGTTCATTGACTACAGCTCAGCTTTGAATGTCATAGTGCCCTCATCACTAAGCTAAGGACCCTGTGACTGAACACCAACCTCTGCAACTGGATCCTGGACATCCTGATGGGACGCCCCCAGGTGGTGAGGGTAGGCAACAGCACATCCGCCACATCCCCAACATGGGTGCAACCTATCATGGTCCAAACACACAAACGCAGTGGTGTAAAGTACTTAAGTAAAAATACTTTGAATTACTACTTAAATCGTTTTTTGGGGCATCTGTACTTTACTATTTATATGTTTGACTATTTTTACTTCACTACATTTCTAAATTTACTCCATAAATTTTCCCTGACATCCACTTGTTACATTTGAATGCTTAGTAGGAACAGAAAATGGTCCAATTCATGCACTTATCAAGAGAACATCCCGGGTCATCCCTACTGCCTCTGATCTGGTGGACTCACTAAACACACATGTTTCATTTGGAAATGATGTCTGAGTGTTGGTGTACCCTTGGCTATCTGTAAAAAAAAATTAAGTGCAGTCTAGTTTGCTTAATATAAGGTATTTTAAATTATTTTTAATTTGACTTTTGATACTTAGAATTTAAGTAATTACATTTACTTTTGATTGAAAAACTGTTAATGACAATTGGATACTTTTTCAACCACTGCACATTCATGAAGAGTGCACAACACCTACAATTAGACCGTTGTAATCCCCTCAGAAGGCTGAAAAGATTTGGCATGGGCCCTCAGATCCTAAAAAATTCTAAAGCTGCACCACTGAGAGCATCTTGACTGGCTGCATCACTGCTTGGGTATGGCAACTGCTTGGCATCCGACCGCAAGGTGCTACAGAAGGTAGTGCGTACGACCGAGTACATCACTGGGGCAGGGCTCCCTGCCATCTAGGACCTCTATACCAGGCGGTGTCAGAGGAAGGCCCTAAAAATGGTCGAAGACTACAGCCCCCCCAAGTGTCAAAGACTGTTCCATCTGCTACCGCACGGCAAGCGGAACCGCAGCACCAAGTCTGGGACCAAAAGGCTCCTGAACAACTTCTACCCCCAGCCACAAGACTGCTGAAAAGTTACTCAAATGGCTACCCGGACTATTTGCATCCCCCCTTTTTTTGTTGCACTTACTCTCTTGCACTTCCTCTATGCGCACACACTGGACTCTACCCACACACTTACACATACTACATGGACACGGCAACATTGCAAATGCTCACACACATGCATATTATTGATACCACATACGAGCTCACATAGACACACATTCACACACGCTTCTGCTACTGTTTATTATCTATCCTGATTGCCTAGTCACTTTCTCCCCTACCTACATGTACAATACCAGTCAAAAGTTTGGACACACCTACTCATTCAAGGGCTTTCTTTATTTTTACTATTTTCTACATTGTAGAATAATAGTGAAGACATCACAACTATGAAATAACACATATGGAGTCATGTAATAACAAAAGAATTGTTAAACCAATCAAAATACATGTTATATTAGAGGTTCTTCAAAGTAGCCACCTTGATGAC
This sequence comes from Oncorhynchus mykiss, assembly GCF_013265735.2. Classification (NCBI taxonomy): domain Eukaryota; kingdom Metazoa; phylum Chordata; class Actinopteri; order Salmoniformes; family Salmonidae; genus Oncorhynchus; species Oncorhynchus mykiss. The sequence goes on along the minus strand of NC_048570.1, from coordinate 68,490,242 downwards.
AACTTTACACACTCTTGGCGCTCTCTCAAACAGCTTCATGAGGTAGTCACCTGGAATGCATTTCAATTAACAGGTTTGCCTTGTTAAAAGTTAATTTGTGGAATTTCTTTCCTTCTTAAAATGCATTTGAGCCAATAAATTGTGTTGTGACAAGGTAGGGGTGGTATACAGAAGATAGCACTATTTGGAAAAAGACCAAGCACATATTATGGCAATAACAGCTCAAATAAACAAAGAGAAACAACACTCATGGCAATAACAGCTCAAATAAACAGAGAAACGACACTATCATTACTTTAAGACATGAAGGTCTGTCAATCTGGAAAATTTCAATAACTTTTAAAGTTTCTTCAAGTGCAGTTGCAAAAACCATCAAGCACTATGATAAAACTGGCTCTCATAAGACCGCCACAGGAAAGTAAGACACAGATAAGTTCATTAGAGTTACCAGCTTCAGAAATTGCAGCCCAAATAAATGCTTCACAGAGTTCAAGTAACAGACACATCCTCATCCTCAACATCAACTGTTCAGAGGAGACAGGCCTTCATAGTCGAATTGCTGCAAAGACACCAGTCCTAAAGGACACCAAGAGAGACTTGCTTGGGCCAAGAAACATGAGCAATTAGACCGTTGTAAATCTGTCCTTTAGTGTGATGAGTCCAAATTTCAGATTTTTGGTTCCATCCGGCGTGTCTTTCTGAGAAGCAGAGTAGGTGAACGGATGATCTCCGGATGTGTAGTTCCCACCATGAAGCATGGAGGAGGGGGTGTGATGGTGCTTTGCTGGTGACACCATCTGTGATATATTTAGAATTCAAGGCACACCTACCCAGCATGGCTACTACCACAGCATTCTGGTTTGCGCTTAGTGGGACTATCATTTGTTTTTCAACAGGACAATGACCCAACACACCTCCAGGCTGTGTAAGGGCTATTTAACCAAGGAGAGGGATGGAGTGCTGCATCAGATGACCTGGCATCCACAATCTCCCGACCTCAACCCTGGTCTGGGATGAGTTGGACCACAGAGTCAAGGAAAAGCAGCCAACAGGTGCTCAGCATATGTGGGAACTCCTTCAAGACTATTGGAAAAGCATTCCAGGTGAAGCTGGTTGAGAGAATGCCAAAAGTGTGCAAAGCTGTCATCAAGGCAAAGGGTGGCTACTTTGAAGAATCTAAAATCTGAAACATATTTCGATTTGTTTAACACTTTTTTGGTTACATGATTTCATGTGTTATTTCATAGTTTTGATGTCTTCACTTTTATTCTACAATGTAGAAAATAGTCAAAATAAAGAAAGCCCTGGAATGAGTAGGTGTGTCCAAACTTTTGACTGGTACTGTATACATACGTACTCTACATACGTACTCTATACACACACACACTCTACATATTACCTCAACTACCTCATACCACTGCACATTGACTCGGTACCGGTACTCCTTGTATATAGCCTCATTATTGTCATTTTATTGCGTTACTATATTTTATTTAGAAAAAAAAATCGTAGTTTAACTTTTCATTGTTGGGAAAGGACACGTAAGTAAGCATTTCATGGTAGTCTACACCTGCACGTGACAAATAAAATGTGATTTTTTTTGTAAACAAGCGCTGTAAAATGCAAATATGGCCGTGTGGGAACCCTAACCCTATAAAAGGTGTGTAGTAATTTAACCTTTAAAAAAAGTACAATTATTTCTTGCTGATATGAAAGATACGTTCTTTATGTTTCAAAAACTGTTCCGCAAGTGATATATTTTAGCGTTCAGAACGAGCGTCTGGGCTTAAAACTCCCCAGGCCAGAAGATACTATTGTCAATAAGAGCTAAAAGTAGTTAGCGTCTATGAATGTGTAACCTCGAGACAAGCATTACTTAGTTATCATAATTTAGGAAACCAGTTGAATGACACACAGGTTAACCCCCATCCCGTGAGATGGGAGAAAGGATCCCTAGGTGGGCATTGTACGACCTTCAACCTGTTGTTCACATTCATGGATACAGTGCCTTGCGAAAGTATTCGGCCCCCTTGAACTTTGCGACCTTTTGCCACATTTCAGGCTTCAAACATAAAGATATAAAACTGTATTTTTTTGTGAAGAATCAACAACAAGTGGGACACAATCATGAAGTGGAACGACATTTATTGGATATTTCAAACTTTTTTAACAAATCAAAAACTGAAAAATTGGGCGTGCAAAATTATTCAGCCCCCTTAAGTTAATACTTTGTAGCGCCACCTTTTGCTGCAATTACAGCTGTAAGTCGCTTGGGGTATGTCTCTATCAGTTTTGCACATCGAGAGACTGACATTTTTTCCCATTCCTCCTTGCAAAACAGCTCGAGCTCAGTGAGGTTGGATGGAGAGCATTTGTGAATAGCAGTTTTCAGTTCATTCCACAGATTCTCGATTGGATTCAGGTCTGGACTTTGACTTGGCCATTCTAACACCTGGATATGTTTATTTTTGAACCATTCCATTGTAGATTTTGCTTTATGTTTTGGATCATTGTCTTGTTGGAAGACAAATCTCCGTCCCAGTCTCAGGTCTTTTGCAGACTCCATCAGGTTTTCTTCCAGAATGGTCCTGTATTTGGCTCCATCCATCTTCCCATCAATTTTAACCATCTTCCCTGTCCCTGCTGAAGAAAAGCAGGCCCAAACCATGATGCTGCCACCACCATGTTTGACAGTGGGGATGGTGTGTTCAGCTGTGTTGCTTTTACGCCAAACATAACGTCTTGCATTGTTGCCAAAAAGTTCAATTTTGGTTTCATCTGACCAGAGCACCTTCTTCCACATGTTTGGTGTGTCTCCCAGGTGGCTTGTGGCAAACTTTAAACGACACTTTTTATGGATATCTTTAAGAAATGGCTTTCTTCTTGCCACTCTTCCATAAAGGCCAGATTTGTGCAATATACGACTGATTGTTGTCCTATGGACAGAGTCTCCCACCTCAGCTGTAGATCTCTGCAGTTCATCCAGAGTGATCATGGGCCTCTTGGCTGCATCTTTGATCAGTCTTCTCCTTGTATGAGCTGAAAGTTTAGAGGGACGGCCAGGTCTTGGTAGATTTGCAGTGGTCTGATACTCCTTCCATTTCAATATTATTGCTTGCACAGTGCTCCTTGGGATGTTTAAAGCTTGGGAAATCTTTTTGTATCCAAATCCGGCTTTAAACTTCTTCACAACAGTATCTCGGACCTGCCTGGTGTGTTCCTTGTTCTTCATGATGCTCTCTGCGCTTTTAACGGAACTCTGAGACTATCACAGTGCAGGTGCATTTATACGGAGACTTGATTACACACAGGTGGATTGTATTTATCATCATTAGTCATTTAGGTCAACATTGGATCATTCAGAGATCCTCACTGAACTTCTGGAGAGAGTTTGCTGCACTGAAAGTAAAGGGGCTGAATAATTTTGCACACCCAATTTTTCAGTTTTTGATTTGTTAAAAAAGTTTGAAATATCCAATAAATGTCGTTCCACTTCATGATTGTGTCCCACTTGTTGTTGATTCTTCACAAAAAAAAATACAGTTTTATATCTTTATGTTTGAAGCCTGAAATGTGGCAAAAGTTCGCAAAGTTCAAGGGGGCCGAATAATTTCGCAAGGCACTGTACTTGATCCAACTGACCTTGCTTATAAGTATTTTCGTTCATGCGGTCCCTCGCTGGAACCTGTATAAAAAGTCAAGAAATGTAAAAAAATATAGAAATATGATTGATGGACTTGGACTATACTTTTTAAATTCAGCAAAAGTGTTCTACAAGGATCATCTTAATCTAATCATGGCAACAGCATTGTAAAATGTAACATTAGCTCTCAACTTAAGCCAGTTTCTGTTTATAAAGGATTACGATGAGTGCACTGTATGATAATTGGGAGGATATGTCCTCTACCAAAAGATCTTGACCTTTTTGGGAGGTAGTTTACTTGCCCTGGGTTCAAGCCTTGATTCAGCTGTTCTCCCTCAATTACCATACATTTACAAAAATCAATGAACTACCACATCATTGGGAATTTTAGATGATTCTCAGTTTAGTATCAGCGAGCTAACAACTTCAAAAACAGACAATGGAGTGAGACATTGTATTTACCAGACCAATTACACAGTTTGTTGTTGCACAGTAGTCTGTTCAAGTTGGTTCATTACGTAATGGAACATTCTCACCAGCAGAACATTCTAATTGGGAGTGTTTTTTGCAGACAAGCTCTTTTAGCCAAATGGCAATCTCTCCTCTTGCCATTTTTACAATAGAACTACACGGAGTGTACAAAACATTAGGAACACCTTTCCTAATAGAGTTGCACCCCCTTTTTTACAATAGAACTACACGGAGTGTACAAAACATTAGGAACACCTTTCCTAATAGAGTTGCACCCCCTTTGCCCTCAGGACAGCCTCAAAACGCCAGGGCATGGAATCTACAAGGTGTCAAAAGCGTTCTACAGGGATGCTGGCCCATGTTGACTCCAATGCTTCCCACAGTTGTGTCAAGTTGGCTGGATGTCCTTTGGGTGGTGGACCATTCTTGATAGACATGGTAAACTGTTGTGTGGAAAAAACCCAGCAGCATTGCAGTTCTTGACACACTCAAACTGGTACGCATGGCACCTACTACCATAACCTGTTCAAAGGCACTCAAATATTTTGTCTTGCCCATTCACCCTCTGAATGGCACACAATCCATGTCTCAATTGTCTCAAGGCTTAAAAATCCTTCAACATGTCTCCCCTCCTCTTCCTCTACACTGATTGAAGTGGATTTAACTTTTTTATTTAACCTTTATTTACAAGTGACATCAATAAGGGATCCTAGCTTAAACCTGGATTCACCAGGTCAGTCTGTCATGTTTTGTGTACACAGTGTATATGAATTAGCATAAGGGCGATAAACAGTTCACAAAAACTAGAAGCAGACATTTTTTCCAGCTCTTCTACAAGCCAACTCTTATCAGCAGAGGCTTGAAATCTATAAAGACAGATGGTGCTCGTGATGCCAAATGTGCATCGTTTTCTTATGAGCTGCATCAGGCTGTTTACAGATTTGCCACTCTCTGGAACATCACCACCACATTTACATCTAAAATGCTAAAACGTACAAAAAACATAATTGGGAATACACTTCCCACACGTGGGGGTTCTGTTCATGTTGTGGTACTGTAACATTTTCTATAACCCCTATGGAACAGGATTCAAGAAGATCAGTTCAAACCAGTCTTCCACTCATGTGACTTAATCGACTAGAATAGATATAGGATCTATGGAAAGTGGCATTTGGCACGCCATATCTTTTTAGTTTCATATTGAATAACATAATAAGCTATGGTGAGGAAAAGGACACTGAATACCAAAAGTGGGATTAACAGTAATGTAAATACATATTTATTTGAATATTCACTTTAGTCAGCTCTGGGGATGAAACCTTTGTGGGACCAAACCAGAAGACTCTAGCTGAGTGTAGGGAATGTCAATGCATGTAGAGGGTGGAAAAACAACAATTGAAACCAAGATATCCAAGTACTTAAAAAAAAGTTTATTGGTTTTTAAAACCCTTTAAAAAAAATCTCAACATCAGTGAGCACTTTCAATTAAAAAAGAAGGAAACTTTGCTGAAATGCTATAGCAACTTTATCAAATTACTGTACGGTCTGCTGTACACTAGACAACAACAAGACGGCATAGGGTATTTCTACAGATCTAGATGAAGAAGAGGGTTAAAGGGACTTTATACCAGGTCTGTGAAAGGTACAGCACAGGACTCAGCTACCCCTGTGCACTTAAAGAAGAACAGACAGGATTAGTCTTCGTTTAAGTACAAACATCAGTGCTTATTTTCAATGGTTTCTGAAAGAAAAAACTATTTCACAGAGTTACATAAAAAAAGTAAAAACATCTAAATAAAAAGAACAGATTCAAAACCTGAACATACAGAACAAATATTACTCTGAATTAGTAAACATCAAACAATGCAAGTAACTTGTGAGTCGCTATACCTTTCTGTTCAGATTGACAGGACCAATCCTGAATTACAGCAAAGTGGTTACAAATACTTTGTACAATAGAATTCTACAAACATGCACACATATCATTTAACAATGTGAAAGATTTATTTGAGAATATTTGTTAAAATGTTTCTTTAAATTGAGTTTCATATTCTCATGAGAATGAAGTAAAAAAAAAAAAAAAAAGTATCTCATTGAGATTAATGTACATTGCTACACAAGACAATTAGCGTTAATTTTTTTAATTGACACTTCTGTATAGAATTTTTTCACGTAGTTAAGCTCTTTAAAAAAATATTTGGGGAGCTTCAATTGATGCATTTGTCCTAAAATAGGTGCCAAAGCCTGGGTTCATTAAATGTTTAGTGCAATAACATGAACCTTCAAAGCTGGTTGAAATTTTAACCATGACATTCCGATGTCCATTGCAATGTTCTGGGCACAAAATCTGTCAGAGAAAGATAGCTATGCAACCTGGTAATATATAATACTTTTTTTAAATACCCATGCTATTTTCTCACTCGAAGCAGACATTTTCTGTAAAAAGCCAACCAATATAAATCTCAGGAAGCAAACAAAAAAAACAAGTTTAGAAAAAAACAGCATTATCTGTACAAGAAAGGGTGCCAGCAGCCAAACACACAAGCACAGTTTAGCTGGCTCCTGATCCAAAATCACCAATATAGCATTTCAGAGGGTGCAGGTGCACAGAACCAGTTTAAGTTATAACAATACAGTGTCAGAGCTTTCATATGTACAATCTGTGGGATTCAAAATGAGAGGAACACTTCAACTGAATTAACCCCAATATTGTCCTGCTACATTGGTTTTTATAAACCAGAACAGTAGTGTGGTTTTCAGCATGTTTTCCAGTGCTACAGATCAGTTGCCAGTTTCAAAATTTCCTCAAATTATTTATTTTCAACCATCCTACTTGAAATAAGGACAATTCCAAATGGCCATATAAAAGGTATTTGACGGATGTCAGGCAAACAGGCAAATGCTGGGAATTTTGTGGGTTCTTCTTCTAAAAAAAAAAAAATCCTATTTAATGCTTTTTTCTCTCTCACTAATTAGTTTTTCTTTGGTATGGATATAAGGCTCAGAAGATTAAAAGCTCATAAAAACCACAGGATCTGACCAATTAGCTATTCCCTTTATGAGTTGCATGCCTTATTCACACACTGTTCTTCACTATACTATAAGCCATTTAAACCTGCAATAGATGACCCGTACTTTACCACTAAATGCCTTTTTTGACTCCAGGTGAAACACGTCCCTTCACTGTTCGAATAAAATGCAGTGCATTAATGAACTCAACAAGAACATTATTCAAGAAAAGGACAATTTATACAAATGTTTATGTAATTCTGTATTACAGTATTCCATAGTATTGTATTTTCTACTGGATCTAGACTAATGTACGGGGAATAGCTTTCAATGTATGACAGTAAATTATGCACTTTAGTGGCTTTTTTTATAGGAAGGACTTTGAATATCCAATGGCATAATATGTTTGAATTTACCATAGAAGGAAAACTAATTTAATTTAATCTAAATGACTTCATATCCATCACATGTTTTACTGAATGTATGTAACACATATGAAACAAATAAAAAGAGAAGTGGAAAACGACATACATTTACATAAACCTGCAGTAACCTACTTTGACAGTAGCAGCCGCTTTGATAAGTAAAAAATGCATAGTTTTAAAATAAATCAGAACCAGGAAAGTCATTTTTCCCCAAATAGATACATGACTGAAACAGGGCAGGGTCATCTCCAGTCAATATACTTTGGTATAGGGGTGTCATAAGGTTAAATTCCTATTCATATATTCCTCCACTTCCTTAAATCAATATATTTATGTTAATTAAGATGATACCTGCTAAATAGTCACAAAGGTAAATAAAACAATCCCCACCAGTGCCCTACACAAGTCTTAAAAAAAATCGATATAGGTGAAAAAGGTCATCTTCTGCATTATACGTTTTAAGTACAAGATTTAACTGTCTTTTGAGCTCCATCTTAAAGTCCATCCCCTTTAGTTCTGCAGCCACTAAAGTGCAAGCTATCCCCATTACAGGTCTCTATTATGATTGTTTTAAGTCTCATAAACCCACACTATTCCAAACAAACCAATCCTTTCCTTTTGACACTGGGGAGCTCAAATACAGTAAGAACGTCAGCAGGGCAAAATGTGTGTGAAGCAAGCCTAAAAAAATGACACCATTAACAGATAACATTTGTTGTTCTTCAGCTACCTGCTCTCAGTTTCGCTGTACTCAAAGTGCATTAACTACTGGGGGACATGAGGAAATTTGAAAAGGTGAAAAGCCATACATCAATCAAATTTCAATTTCCTAGGCTATATTTTTTGTACCATGCACACTGGAATTTGAGTGGTCAATATCTTATTTGTCAAGTTTGCATAACGTGTCAGCAAAATGGACAATCAGACATCTTCTGACAAGTTTAGTATACAGACAGTATATCTTGACCTTTAAATCTATAGTTTGAATAATATTCTGTAGTCACACAGATTCCTTTTCAAACAGCTGCCGTTTTCCTACTTGTAAAAATACTAATTCTGAGAGAATGGAACTAGTTTGCCTCAAGATCATTGCAAACAATGTACGTTAAAAGGTCCAGTTTTTATCTCAATATCAAATCCTTTCTTTAAGTACCTTACTGTGATTTAATTGAAAACAATGGTCAAAAAGTAACTAAAATAGCTTCTTGGCAAAGAACAAATTCTCAAGCAAGAATTTTGCTAGGACTGAGTGGGGAGGGGAAACCTAAAAACTAGCTGTTATTGGCAGAAGGTTTGGAACTCTTATTGGTCTATTAACTAAATGTACTGCCTGGTGATGTCACCATGCAGGCCAAAAATCTCACCAAAACAGGCTGACGTTTCAGGAGGTCTTTTCAAACAGCTCCTACACTAAAAAGGGCAATATTTAATTTTCACAGTATTATTCCAACCTCAGTGTGGAAATATATAAAACATGGGTCTTTAAGTAGACCAATGATCATTTTTATTTACAGATTATGGGGGAATTTTTTAAACCATTGATTTGTCTTGCACCTGGAAGCACCTGCAATCCTTAAGAAGACTTGAAACAATGAGAAACATTAGTACCACTGCATGCTACTGCAAATTCCCACTCAAGGTCATGTACTGTACATACAATAGTCTCGGTATCTCAACTCTTCATTGAGATGGACAGGGGCATATTAGGTGAACATACACCCCATTTAACATTCTTGCACAACAGTATGCTTCTAAAGCAGTTCCAAATGATTTGTCTGATACATCTGAATATAGACTTTATCTCAATGGAAGTAAAACAATTTACAGAGGGAGGAAAAGTTACCAATTATTTGCCAAACCTCTTGTTTTAGTCAAGAGCTCCTGAACAAAAATATTAACCAAAATGATAGATGTTTGTAATCTTTAAGAGATCTCTTCATATCTTCTGTGTCCTCCTGAAAATGTAAAAATACTTGTTCTACTACTGTCTTGATTTAAATGCTCTTGAATGACTTGATGTCTAAAGAGGGAGAAATGGATGAGTCAGCACCAGCAATGAGCTGTGAGAGAAAACCAGCATATTTGTAAGAGTGATCATTTATGTTCAGCCTGGCACTTAGACTGGACAAAAGTCATTGTTTCCAGAGTGTTGCAGTGTGCTATACAATGTCAATGTGAATAATTACAAAGATGATTTTTTAAAAACTATTTCACCCTCATGAAATAAAAGCAGAGCCCATATTAACCCATTAACCCGACTGTGGGCTGGTCTTTACTTTCCAGCCAATCAAATCCATTGGAATTCGCAGTCTCGCTGCAAATCTGCTGGAACAGCGGATCATTCTTCAGTTCCTCCAGTGTAGAGTCTTCATATTGTCCCTGCTGCTGATTGGGGTCAAACAGAAGGTTTGTGTCCAAATTGTTCAGGTCATTGATGCTACTGGAAAGATCAGAGGTCAGTCGAAAATCAGACCCCACAGCGTTGAGTTCTGACACCTGTCTCACGAGCCGATTGCCAGGAGTAAGGCTGCCGTCCGCTAAGAGGTCTTTAACAGTGGTACTGAAATCTAGCTGCTGCTGTTGAAGTTTCTGGGCCACTAGCATAGGCTGGCTCTGCTGATGCTGCTCTTCTCCAGTAGCTGATTGTGCTTGGCTGTCACCTGCTGAGAGACTCATCTGTTCGTTCCTAGAGTTCTTCATGAGGTAACCTGGCTTCTGAAACTCGTACGCATTCGGAGCGTTGGAAGTCAGAGTCTGGTAGTTGGCACTGCTGGGGAAGCTGGGTGTGGTCTCTAAGATCTGGGTGAGGTTCATGCGGGCTGTGTAGTTGGACGGCAGGTTGTTGATGCCCAGGCCCCGCACCGCGTCGTCACTGTCCCCGTCCATCTTGCTCAGGAGCACGTTGGTGATCTTTTTGCTGTTGGTCTGGCCCTGCATGGGCAGCACCTCTGTCTGCATCATCACATTGACAGGCACAGACTGGCTCCTCTGTGCCATGCTGCTGACGCTGACGTCCCCATGGCTGTTGGCGAAGATGTTGATCATCTCGGGGATCACGGGGGAGGTGAAGGGGGACACTACTGTTCGGGGGATGTTTTGCAGGCCCTGGTTGCCACTCAGGTTTCGCTGTCGCACAGCAGGGCTCACACTACGACAGCGGAAGGTCCCGCCTGCTGAGGATGTGCTGGTGGCCTTGTTGTCCAGAGGGGCGGGCACAGCGAAGCCCTCCTGCTTGTTCAGGTTGGCCATACTGGCTGCCTGCTGCTGCACCGGAGAGATGGGTGTCAGGCGGCCGTAGTGCCGCGTCTGAGACTGATAGGACTGGCCAGGGATGGCGAAGGCATGGGGCTTTCGGAAGTGGTCGTCAACCAGGTCCTGATAGCTGGGGAGGATACTGATGCCGTTGATGGAGTTCCCCCCGCTGTTGTTGTAACCATTGTTCATCCACTCCAGTTTGGCCTTGTCTGGGTGAGTAGCCATGGGCCTCTGCATGGGCTTGACGGGGCTACTGGAGACAATGCTGCCGTCGTGGTAGCCTGTAATGCTGGAGTTAATGGGAGTGAAGGCAAAGGGGTTCCTGCACTCCACAGGGCTGGGGGGCACGCTGCCGCTGCAGTTGGAGTGTGGAGTGCCGATGGGGGTGTGTCGGCTGCTCCCCAGGGCACTGTCCACCGGGGTGGTAGGGGCCATGCGGGAGCAGGGACTCTCCCTGGTCAAGCCCTGGCCTCCTCCCATCATCTCAGAGGTGGGTGTGGGAGTTGGGGTGGGGGTGTGGACAGGGGTGGTGCTGCTGTGTACTGATTGGTAGTAAGGGGTCACTGTCTGGTTGGAGGACATTATGTTGCCCTGTATTACAGACTGATGGCCTTGCACCGTCACATCAGCTCCGAAGGCCTGCAGACTGCTGTTGAGCTTCATCTGCTCCTCCATCTGCACCAGCTCCTCCACAATGCTGTCCTGGGTCATATCGTCATCATTGAAATGGAAGTAGTCCATGTCTGTCTGCATGGAGAGCTGGCTAGAGTCTGGGGCCTGGCCCATCATGGCCAGGGGCTCCATGACCGGTGTGGATGCCTGCTTGTGGTCTGTGATCTGCTGGGCGTAGGCCTGCTGCTGCGGTTGTTTACCTCCCTCCAGCTGGCCCCCGACCCACATGGTGTTGCTTAGGTCACTCACAGCAGACTGCTCCAGTAGGGCAGAGCTGTTGGGCATGGATTGCATGTTACCCGTCATGTGCTGCTGGTGCTGAATTCGTGCATGACCAGCCGGGGCACTAACGTTGCCGATGCTACTAGTGTCCATGGTGGTCGGAGTGTCTCTTCTCTGCACGGAGTTCTGTGGCTTGACAACAGTCTGGAAGCCTCTGGTTCCGATAGGGGAATCAGAGAGTGACAGGATTCGAGTTGGGACAGTGGAGTTCAGTTTCACAGTAACTTTACCGATGGCTGGTGCACTTTCAGGTCTGACCGGGGTTCCTGCCCTGGGGAGTTTCTTCACTCCTGCACCAATCCCATGTCTGTAACCATCGGAACCCCCAAGAGGCTGCTGGGAGATGAAGACCCTTTTGACAGGCGTGGGATAAAACTCTGGGCCGATGCCTGGGCGCTTCCTGGGGCTCTTGGAGGCGATGAGTGATGTGGCAACAGTGCCGCCATTGGGTGACAGAGTGGTGCTGGTATTCTGATTGGAGACCGTCAAATACAAAGTGCTTTCGTTATTGGTGTTATTATTGCTACCAGCTGTAGCTGCCACAGGGTTGTTGCTCAAAGAGGACTTTACGTTGCATTTGGTTCCAGCCATTGCCTCCAGTCCCAGGGAGCCTTTAGTGTGAGGCGTGGGCACACTGGCAGCCCTTGGTACAGCTCCTCCAGCCCTCTGCCCCCCTGCAGCTTCCTGAGCCATAGTAAGCCTGCTAGCACCCAGGGCCGGACTGCCCTCACTTATGGCTTCACCCTCCATCATCTTGATGTCGATGGTAGGGGTGGTGGTGGCCCGGCCTGACCTGGCTAAGGGGGACAGGATGGGCGCCGCAGAGCCACTCCTGGCCCGTGGGCTGGGTCTGCTCTCCTCCAGGGCTACAGTGCTGCCCATGCCAGCAGAGGCAGGCCTTAAGGTGGTGTTGGTTAGGGTGGTTGTAGTACTGCAGTTGGGAGCCAGGGATATGGTAGTCATCTTGACCACGTTGACAGAGCTGATGTGGGGTGTGGGCTGCATCACGGTCTTGATGGGGCTGTTGGTGATGAGCAGGGTGGGGGGCGAGCGCAGGGTGATGGCGCTGGTGGCTGAGGGTTTAGGCAGGATCTGGGCATACCGGTGCCGGGCAGAGCGGTCCCCCACAGGGCTGGCTGGGATATTCTGAGGGGTCTTGGGACACTTGACTGGCTGCATTGACTGGGTCACCACTTGGAAGTTGACAGGCAGAATCTTGCCCTCCGAAGTTCCCACAGGACTGGGGGACATCAGCTGCCTGCTCCTTTGTACCTGCATTTACAGCAAAGCAAAACATGACACAAAAAAGTATTAATAAGATGTAAACGTATGCAACACCTTCATAACTGCAGTTATGAATAGCTTCTGTTGCATGTGATATAGGCAACACAAAGTTGTCGCTTGTATAGATGTGTAACAGGAACACTGCAAAGACAGTGGGATATATTGAGTAAGCTTAGACAAACAGAAGTAGAATACCAGCTTGGCTTACCGTGATGGGGCTGGGGACTGCAGCTACCATAATGCCAATGGTGGGATGTGGGGAGAGCAGGGCTGGGCTTCTACAGGTAATGGAGCCGACCCCAGGCGTGCCCCCGTCAGCCCGCCTGGCCTGAGCCTCTCCGGGGAGGGGGGAGTGCAGCATCTGCTCCTGCTGCTTCTTCTGGATCTTCCGCTGGAGCTGCTGCTTGGCATCGATGGAGGGAGAGGGCAGGGTCTTCACTTGGGACTGGAAGGAGTGGGCTTCAGCTGTGGGTGCAAATGCTGAGGATGGGAGTGGCGTTTTAACTCCTAAAGGGAGGAGACAGAGGAAGACAAACAGGTTAACACATATTTTGGGTAAACAAATTGTCACGGTCCTCCTAGGCAAAGCAACTTCTATTTTGCAGGAAGCATAATTATCAGACTGGGCACACACTGGTTGAATCAATGTTGTTTCCACATAATTTCAATGAAATTAAACCAATGTGGAATAGACATTGAATTGACATCTGTAACCAATGGGATGGCTTTTAGGGACTGACAGGAGGAGGTAAGTAAATGCACTATAGCAGGTCAATGAGAAGAATCTGCCACTAGATGGAAACATTTCACTGTTCACCATACATGAGGCAGTGAAAGGAAAAGTGAAGTTTGACTATCAACACATACAGTGCATACTGACAGTATTCAGATCCCTTGACTTTTTTACGTTACAGCCTTATTCTAAAATGGCAAAGCAAAAACAGGTTTCTATACATTTTTGAAAATGTATAAAAAATAACAGATACCTTATTGACATAAGTATTCAGACCCCTGTCTATATAAGGTCCCACAGTTGACAGTGCATGTCATAGCAAAAACCAAGCCATGATGTCAAAGGAATTGTCCGTAGAGCTCTGAGACAGAATTGTGTCGAGGCGCAGATCTGGGGTACTGAAACATGTCTGCAGCATTGAAGGTCCCCAAGAACACAGTGGCCTCCCTCATTCTTAAATGGAAGCAGTTTAGAATCACCAAGACTCATTATGGAGCTGGCCGCCAGGCAAAACTGAACAAATCGGTGGAGAAGGGCCTTGGTCAGGGAGGTGACCAAGAACCCAATGGTCACTCTGACAGAGCTCCAGAGTTCCTCTGTGGACAAGGGAGAACCTTCCAAGGAGGACAGCAATCTCTGCAGCACTCCAACAATCAGGCCTTTATGGTAGAGTGGCCAGACGGAAGCCACTCCTCAGTAAAAGGAACATGACATCCCGCCTGGAGTTTGCCAAAAAGGCACCTAAAGACTCGCAGACCATGAGAAAGACAATTCTCTGGTCTGATGAAACCAAGATTGAATTCTTTGGCCTGAATGCCAAGCATCACGCCTGGAGGAAACTTGGCACCATCCCTACAGTGAAGCATGGTGGTGGCAGCATCATGCGGTGGGGATGTTTTTCAGCGGCAGGGACTGGGAGACAAGTCAGGATCGAGGGAAAATTGAACGGAGCAAAGTAGAGAGAGATCCTTGATGAAAACCTGCTCCAGAGCACACAGGACCTCAGACTGGGCCGAAGGTTCACCTTCCAACAGGACAACGACCCTAAGCACACAGAAAAGACAACACAGGACTGGCTTTGGGACAAGTCTCTGAATGTCCTTGAGTGGCCCAGCCAGAGCCTGGACTTGAACATCTCTGGAGACCTGAAAATAGCTTTGCAGCGACGCTCCCCATCCAACCTGACAGAGCTTGAGAGGATCTGCAGAGAAGAAGGGGAGAAACTCCCCAAATACAGGTGTGCCATCTTGTAACGTCATACCCAAGAAGACTCTAGGCTCTAATAGCTGCCAAAAGGTGCTTCAACAAAGAACTAAGTAAAGGGTCTGAATACGTATGCAAATCAGTTTAATTTTGAATACATTTGCAAAAATACCTAAAAACCGTTTTTTGCTTAGTCATTTTAAAAATAAGGCCGTAACAACAAAATATAGAAAAAGTCAAGGGTTCTGAATACTTTACAAATGCACTGTATTGTATTGTCACCTGTTGGTGTACCAGTCATGACCGTGAGGGCTGCCACAGATTTGGTGCCGATGTAGTGGCTGTTGAGGAGGAAGCGAGCCAGGTCCTCCACAGCATCAAACTGGCGACTCAGCACCTTCTGGGCCCACTCACACACCAGGCCACAGGCCGCAGAGCGCACCTCTTCCTCCGCACTGCACAGCTGACCTGAGGCCTCCAGCACCTCACACTGAAGCACAACATGGGCACATGTACAGGTGTTAAGAATTAAAGTCATATATATCCCTGTATTACTTTTAGTTCAATATGAAGCCTCAAAATGTGGTCCTTTTCTTAACACGTTACATTAAATAAAGTTATGTTTTGGTTGGACTACAGTTAGGCAAAAATTTCTTATTTAAATAGATTTAAGAAAATAAATAAGTACGGTAAAGACCTTGAGAGGAAGGCAGACAGACAACTTACCCCGTCCCCTGTTTTATGTAACTCCAGGTTCGGTAAAGATGGCATGTGGACAAAGGCTTTCTTCCTCAGTCCACTATAGCAGTATGTGAGCAGAGGTTAAGGTCAAAAAAACTGAACTGTCAAACATTTAAGAGTTAATTTATGGATTTGATAAAATGTGTTGCTTGTTTGTCTGTAAAGAGCAGGGCTTTAGGGACCATTCTAGACATAAGAGACTGGGATTTCCCCATAGGATAGGGTAAGAAACATACAGTGCCTTGCGAAAGTATTCGGCCCCCTTGAACTTTGCGACCTTTTGCCACATTTCAGGCGTCAAACATAAAGATATAAAACTGTATTTTTTTGTGAAGAATCAACAACAAGTGGGACACAATCATGAAGTGGAACGACATTTATTTGATATTTCAAACTTTTTTAACAAATCAAAAACTGAAAAATTGGGCGTGCAAAATTATTCAGCCCCTTCACTTTCAGTGCAGCAAACTCTCTCCAGAAGTTCAGTGAGGATCTCTGAATGATCCAATGTTGACTTAAATGATTAATGATGATAAATACAATCCACCTGTGTGTAATCAAGTCTCCGTATAAATGCACCTGCACATCCCAAGGAGCACTGTGCAAGCGATAATATTGAAATGGAAGGAGTATCAGACCACTGCAAATCTACCAAGACCTGGCCGTCCCTCTAAACTTTCAGCTCATACAAGGAGAAGACTGATCAGAGATGCAGCCAAGAGGCCCATGATCACTCTGGATGAACTGCAGAGATCTACAGCTGAGGTGGGAGACTCTGTCCATAGGACAACAATCAGTCGTATATTGCACAAATCTGGCCTTTATGGAAGAGTGGCAAGAAGAAAGCCATTTCTTAAAGATATCCATAAAAAGTGTCGTTTAAAGTTTGCCACAAGCCACCTGGGAGACACACCAAACATGTGGAAGAAGGTGCTCTGGTCAGATGAAACCAAAATGGAACTTTTTGGCAACAATGCAAAACGTTATGTTTGGCGTAAAAGCAACACAGCTCATCACCCTGAACACACCATCCCCACTGTCAAACATGGTGGTGGCAGCATCATGGTTTGGGCCTGCTTTTCTTCAGCAGGGACAGGGAAGATGGTTAAAATTGATGGGAAGATGGATGGAGCCAAATACAGGACCATTCTGGAAGAAAACCTGATGGAGTCTGCTAAAGACCTGAGACTGTGACAGAGATTTGTCTTCCAACAAGACAATGATCCAAAACATAAAGCAAAATCTACAATGGAATGGTTCAAAAATAAACATATCCAGGTGTTAGAATGGCCAAGTCAAAGTCCAGGCCTGAATCCAATCGAGAATCTGTGGAAAGAACTGAAAACTGCTGTTCACAAATGCTCTCCATCCAACCTCACTGAGCTCGAGCTGTTTTGCAAGGAGGAATGGGAAAAAATGTCAGTCTCTCGATGTGCAAAACTGATAGAGACATACCCCAAGCGACTTACAGCTGTAATCGCAGCAAAAGGTGGCGCTACAAAGTATTAACTTAAGGGGGCTGAATAATTTTGCACTCCCAATTTTTCAGTTTTTGATTTGTTAAAAAAGTTTGAAATATCCAATAAATGTCATTCCACTTCATGATTGTGTCCCACTTGTTGTTGATTCTTCACAAAAAAAATACAGTTTTATATCTTTATGTTTGAAGCCTGAAATGTGACAAAAGGTCGCAAAGTTCAAGGGGGCCGAATACTTTCGCAAGGCACTGTACCTCAGGGCAGAAGGTCAGCTGTCACTCAGACAGATCTGAGGAAGCGCCTTGTCACCCGAAGCTGAGACAGCTATCTCCCAGTCAGCATCAGTCACTAGTCACTCCACTACTAATCCCTCAGCCCCTCAGGCCTCTCACACTCCCACTGAACCTTCTCTTCCCCCTCCAACCTTCGGAGCTGTGACCAACTCCACTGCCAAAATAAGGCACTGTGGATTTGTGGTGAGAGCTAGACTTTTATCAGATTCTGGTGTGTGAGAGTGTGACAGCAGGTGCTCCCTGCTGAACACTTGCATACACTTAGGAGGTGTCTCACACAACCAGGCAAAGAGCTACTCAGAGTTATAGCACAGTTATGAATGACTCACACAAAACAAATAATAAAATAGACAAACAGGTCCAAGACTGTGACCTTGAATTAACTTGTACCTTTGTAGAGTGTGTATTACACTTGGAAAAAGAAAATAGTTCATTTAAAAAAGGGAGATATAGATGACGAAGCAAGCCACAGCTCAAGATGATCTGATTTTACTTTTGAGTTTCAGTTGCTATTGCAACCACCATATAAAAACAAGGTCTATTTCAGAAAGACTCTGCATTGAAAATAAAAACTGCATGCATATGCAAGTATTTTATACTATTCTATTTTCCACCTCAACAAAATAAGGACGAAGTCACTTGTCACTTTACTAATTTAACGGACGCTAATCTCATTGGAGACTGTATCTTTGCCAAGTCTAGAGTCGTGATCTCATGGAAAAGACATTTCACAAATTGTTTCCTGAAGGTCAAGAACACAGTGATTCCCCTAAGTGTCTCTGTCCTACTATACTACTCTCCAGGCAGAGGCCGCTTTATTTGATTTAATTTCAGTTCTATATTTAGAGGCTCCATGAACTGACACAACAGATGTTCTGCGACCAGAGTCCAGAGAGGCCAGATTGTTCACTACAAACGATTCCAGTGAAGGATATTTTGATTTGCCTCTCATGCCAAGTCGACGTGCCTTCATGTTTGGAAATACATTTTTCATGATCTTTCCAAAGTCCGCCGCACTCAATGGGTGGTAGCAGAGATTGTCACAATAGCTCCTGAAACAAACAAACAAACCAGACAGAGGCAGACAGACAGACAGACAGACAAGGCATTGGAAATCTCAGTAAAACCAAATAAACTGTTAAATATCAAATAAAGACAATCATATCAAAACAGTGACATCTGGGTGAAGACGTTCCCAAAGAAATCTGAACCATTATTAGTACTTTCAATTGCAGTGAATGAGTAAGTCAAACTGTGTGTTACATAACAGTCACATAGCATTTCAGACTTTCCGTTCTAGTGTTACCAACACATGGTGCAAATCTTTTCCCATGCTTTCTGCATCTATTTATATTGCTGCTTTGGCTGGCAGTATGTAGATCCTTCATAGCTGGCAGTGTCTGGTAAAGGTTTATTTATTTAGTAACAGCCAAATGTTATGTACTTTCATAACATGTATCTCATGTCATAAAATAAAACGGCCATACAAATGTGTACCTTGTTCTTGTGAAAACTCTTAGAAGTAAAGTACTCATGGAAATCAAAAGTAAATCCATTTATTTCCACCTGGAATGGAATTGAACCTAAAATACCTGTACACAGTGCTATCAATATGTTTCTAAATTGGTGTGGTGTCCCTTTCCAGAACATCAAAACAGGACAGATTTTTGTTTGTATTGAACAGTGTTATTGATTTGAAAATGACCCGAGCTGGACAAAGTCCCCTTAGATTCACACTTCCCTATGTCCCCTTTCTCAGTCAGATACCCACTTGTACTCGTCATAGACCTCCTGTTTTGGCAGAGAGGTTTCTGGGTGTTCCTCTAGGTGATTGCGGATCCAGTTGAACGCGTGCATCTGCTGAGTGCGGCTTGATGACATGGAGCTCTGATCACTGCTAGAGAAAGCAGGAGAGCAGTATTGTAAATAACCTGACTGTCGGATGTACCTTTCCCACCACATTTTTCAAACCCAACCAACACACATCACCCTCATGTCTCTGTTGTAAGTGAGAGAGGTTTTATGTACCATGACAGTTCTCCAGGACTGGCAGACCCTCTCTCAGTCCTGATGGGCATCGTGTGGAGTGTTGGGGTGGAGGTGTTGAGGTGATGAGGATTAGATGTGGAGAACAAGTAGGAATTGATCATTGTATGATATTGACAACATCAATGAGCAGCGTGTGTGTGTTTGTGTGTCACCTGATCCTAAACTAACTTCAAGCCACTGCCCCTGGACACTTGGGGAGATGTGAGAGGATTGGATAAGTTCAAACAATATGGGGAAATTCCTCTTAGCCCATCAGAAATAAAGCTATTATAGTATTCCTTAGGCCTAATACATATCCAATCATCTCAGATCAATACACATTCCTAGGGAGTAGGGGTAGGGTCGATTTGGAATGTATATACACACACAAACACAACAGATCAAATATACATTAGAGAGAGAGAGAAGACAAATCTACATATTTTGCTAAAAGGTAAAATGTGAAGGGTTGAGGAAAGATGTTATTAATAAGTTATTAAGTAAGGACTTTCAATGAGAACACACACACAGGTGGTAGTCAAGTGGGAAGTCAATATCAAATCAATTTTTTTTATTTTTTTTTTTATTTTTTTTAAATGCCAAAGATTATTTTCTATTAAAAAGAGAATATTTGAACACACATCTAACGGGTAGTCCTAAGTGGGAATTCAATATTAAATCAATCAATGCAATGATAAAAATAAAAAAAAACAGCCAAAGCTTATTTGCGCTCTAAGGGAGAGAGTTTAGCATAACGAGCAGAGTTTGACATAACAACAGTCCAATCTAATGTTGACAAGCATTGTAGTAGATGTGGGGATGGGGTAGGGTGCAGAACATCTATATTATGCTACTAGGCTAATGGGGAAGATGAACAACAGGCTAAGTCATGTGCAAATGGCGTGGAACTACATGCAGACATGACACAAAACAAATGTTGTTCAATCAAATGAAAAAAAGGATAAATTACCTTTTTTCACTGTTGCTGGGACCAGAAGGCAACTTAAGGTAGAGGTAGAGTTTCTCGATGTCTGTAAACGTCTCCACATCTTTCTGTAAAAGCGGCGCACAGGGAAGAGGAGGGATTTAATAACAAACGTGTAACAAACGTGTTCATATATTTTTTGTCCAATAAACAAATTACTTGCATGGACACGTGTTTTCGTTTAGGAGTTTTAGTTCATTTGACATTTGGCAATGTGAAACCAACTGGACCAAATACATTAACATATAATCAAACTTATTCGAACTATAGTTCAAAACTGTGTGTGAAAAACACAACACAATGTTCAGGAACAAATACCTCCCCACACACAAGAAAACAAAAACATGGATGATCCAGCAAATGAGATTAGGGATGTAAAGGAGAGATTACAAAATCCAGGAAGAGAGGGAAAGGGGTGGAAATTGCCACAGAGAGAACCACTGATCTTGATGAGGTCTCGTTCAGAAGGATCCTGGATGCATCCTGATAAACAGTGCTCGAGCTAAGATCAATGTGGAAGGGGGTCAAGATAAAACAAAATTACACAAAAACCTTCAACCTCTTGGATTCTGAATGTTTCTAAAAACATGTGTGTGCAGTAAATACCACAGGGTGTTAAAGATCAACACAGGGGGGGGGGGGGGTCCTCATCCCTGCCACAATGACAAAAGCCATGAGGAAATCTCTTAATGAGATCAAACAAATGTTTCCAACGAGGGGACAGGGTTAGTGTGTGGTCTGAGTTCGGTTCGCTAGAATTCCGACTGTCCAGTTCCCTTTTGTAGGGCAATTGGAACACTAAACTTCCCAGGTTCCCTTGTCATTATTCCCGCACCACACACTAGACTACTGCAACACTGTTTCCCCAGCCATAAATCCTCACATTGGTGCCACAAAGAGAATATGGTGATGCGCAGGTTCGCAGAAAATAAGTGTGCCGTTTTTGGATATTGGACACTGTTTTGGGATATTGATTTTAGCGCTTGTCAAGGATGCACAGAAATACCAAAATGTGTGTGGAGTTTTTAATTCAGATTTGTTTGAAATGTGATCTATAAGCTAAGAGAGCTTCATAACTCGATTGTGTGGTTTGAATAGTGTGAGAAGACCTCATGAGACATATGATATCCGTTATTTTAAAGAGGACTATATGTGAAAACCCCTTAACAGAAGACCTTGAAGGAACATAAGGATAAATATGAGGTGATGGAGCCCTGCAATATCCAGAGGGGGTTGTTGCAGCTACCATGGGACAGTGTTATAACTTTAACAAACACTGATACCTGCTAACCTAACAAACAGACAGTCTTTGGGGGTGGAAAAAATGCATTTTAAAGTTCATTACTTTCTATTTCTTTTTAGACAGTTATTTGCGGTTAGTCAAATAATGCTGGAGGCAGACTTTTCCATGTGAATTCAGATGATTAGGGTGTCACACAGACGCCTTCGACTTGGGTAGCTGGTCTACAGCCCTATGACATGTTTTACAACACATCAACATACATTAACTGAGAAAACTGTTTCAGTATTTGGAAGCTATTTCACTGAGTGACTTTGGAAGGCATGCCAAAAATTTGCCACCAAAACAGAGGTAGCCTAAATCTGGTATTTGTATTTTCAGGGTTTTGAGGTGGGGGCAGAGGGCCTGGCACGTGCAGCACTGGGTCGCACAGATGTCGTGACAGGGGGGCTTTGGGGCTGTGTCACGCCATGATCTGATCTCCACTGCTCAGTGACCACCTCCACTCCCCGCCGGGCATTGCACTAGCAGCACTACAACAGCAAGTGGCCACACATGCCACAGATAAGTACAACTTACAACAGTAAACAAACAAGCAAGCACTGGATCACGCTTGCACTCTTACTCACTGTCGGTTTCTCGCTTAAACCTCCCTCTCAATCACACAGACACAAGCTTTGAAACGTGCTGGCGCGCACACACACACACACACACACACACTTAAGTCCCCGTGGATTGATGGGGAATTTAAACATTTTATGGTTGAGGGAGGAGGTAAAAGGAATGGCAAATAAGTCTGCCTGCACAACCGATTGGCAAATATATTGCAAATTGAGAAATCATGTGACTAAACTGAATAAAAAGAACAAGAAACTACACTATAAAACAATGACAAAGAATGATAGTAAAAAGCTTTGGACCCATAATAAATATAAAACACACATACACACACACCTAAGCTCAGCTGTGAAACAATACACAGACACAAAAAATAAACAAACCACAATTTGTATCTCACCCTCTCTCTACCCCAGTACTACGATGGATAATGCCAGTTGAACCCAACCCAGTTCAGTGTTTGGAGGATGGCTGGGCCCAGAGCTACAAACAGGAAACAGCCCTCTCCAACATGCTGCTTCAAAGGGAATAGGGAAGATGATAGGGCGGGGCAAGGGTGATTTAAATTCTGCTGGAGTAGAAGGCGGCAGACGAGAGACTTTGGCTCCAGGCACAACTCTCCAACACGGAGCTGGAGGACCCTGCAGGGGGAGGAGCAGGCTCACACATCATGTTCTGGATTCTTGATGAGCTGCACCGTAGTGGAGCTTTTGCACCAAAATAAAAAACATCCTCATCTGAAGGGGCCATGGTGCCTCTGTCTACTACACAATATTCACTGTTTTAAAACAGTAACCAACATGTGGTACGATTGTTTTGACTAGCACCTAATTATTCTCTTTTTTTACAAAAACAATTCAGAGGCACACTTAAATGAATAACGTTAATTTAACATGAAGCTGTGAGTTCAATGCACTATTAATTCAAGACCGATTGATGGACCACGACGACAGCATCTAAAAGCAGAAGGGATGCAGACAGTCCCATGGCATTTCAATGACCCAACCAACCCCCCATAGAGGAAGTCATCGGAGGTAGCAATAATCCGAGGAATACCTAATCCGGGGGCTAGCAGGGCGGAGCGGGCAGTTAAGCTCACGTAAACAAGCTTTTGTTTAAATGGTGTCTGCTGTAGGACACCAACGCTAGGGAACATCAGACCACCAGACCAGTGCTTTACATTGTGGTGCGGACTGCAGTGGACAGCCTGAATGTCCAGAGCAGCATCTCTGACACCAACATTATGGAAAAGAGTTAAATACCCAACACATGACCATAAAGAGAAGCTCTGGGTGCCATAGCAAGGAGGGGACAAACATTCACACACACACACAACACAGAGATGTTGACAAACATGTCTTGACGGCATGAGTGCACAGAGCCAGACAGCCATAGTCGGATCTGGGGGGGGGGCGTTTGTGCACAACGTCGGCAGACTGAGATAAACTGAAATCCCCTTGTCGTTAACCCTTTCCCCTGGACTGGCCTCTGCTAGCGGAGTGGTCAGCAGCCCACATCAAACATAGCCACAGCGTACATACACACACACAGTGCTCCAAACCCTGTTCAATTGGTTTCTAAGAATAGACGCATTCGCCCCTCTGTCTTTTCTATTCGCCTCTTTGTTGCTAGGGGAACGGGAGCTCACCAATGGCTAAAGTTATCAGCCACTGAGCAGCGTAAGCGATGGGGGGGGGGAATAAAAATGGCTCACAGACAGACGTCGTGGAGCCAACTGGACTCTCCTTTTTAGAAGGAGAGTCTCATGGAGTGGAAGAGAGTAAACATACACGCTGCTCTACATTACACACCCTCTGTCAGACAAAGGAGCCATGACTACTATTGGTCCTTCACTGGCGGAGCACAGGACATCACACCCTGCTGCTGGCAGACAAGCCCCACTACTTCACACAGCATACTTCCAAAGTGGAAGTAAGGACAAGTCCATGTTTTTCAAATACTCAAACCAGACTACAATGAAAGACCAATACAAACTCAACTATGTTTATATGGACAGGGTTGGGGAGTAACGGATTACATGTAATCAGTTAGTTTTTTTTGTAATCCCTTACATCTAACTGTAATCCGTTAAATTAACAGTAAAAATATTGTAATCAGATTACAGATACTTTTTAAAAAACTAGATGATTACTTAGAGGATTACTTTTAAATTCAGAAAGGATGTTTGTGAAAAACAAAACAAAAAAAACACTTGTTTTCTCAATGACATTCAAATCAGTATTGAAAAAAGGTGCAAGTTTATGTTTGTTCCACCTGAGCGAGTCTGACAAGCCTGAGACCACATGATGACACGCCAAATGTGTGATGGATCGCGGAAAAGTAGCAGGAACAGGCTTTTGCGGGCTACAGTCCAAGCTGTCTTCCAATGGTGCAACTGCTGTCGGGCATCCAACGATTATCCAACTTGAATAAACGCTTGTAGGTAAGGATGACAGCAGTGGTTTAGTCTACGGCAATACGGATATTGATATCTACATAGCGTATTGATGTGAATTACACTGCTACTCTCGCATTTAGCCATTTGTGCCTTATGGATTGTGGTTGTTGTGGATGGCTGTTCAAATATTAAAATATGTATTTGAACCCAATAATGGTTGAATTCAAGAAGTTTAAGCTGATTATCAATCATTGTTTTTGAAACCAGAGGACAGAGTAAAAATAGCAGCACAGTGCGGATCCAAGCCTGTGGAATACAAGTCTGCTTTTTTTCTCTTCGGTAGTGCTCAAAGCATGCCATTCCATGAGCACAGCATTTCTTTTTCAACTCGAATCAATGAGCCCAATCAGTTCTCCATGATGACAAAATCATTAACAACAGAGTAGGGCTGGCTAATAACTCCTTAGTTTTGGGGTCATGCTCAGGTAAAACAATTTGGCTAATTTATACTTCCAAGTCCTATTCTTGAAGATCAAGGGGTATAACATTTATTGGAATGACTGGAATTCTGATAGACTTTGGTTTTTAATGTAAATATATAATTTAATCGTATTATTATATGTAGTAGAAAGCGATGGGTTAGAAGAAGCCTACATAACCAATCCATAAAGTAAAATGTAACATCCATATATGGCCAGCTATGTAAACTTTAACATTGATTTATCCTGCAATAGATGTCGTTCAATTGGTAACAACATTTTTGTCTTCTTCTAATGCCTCTTAAGGGGAAAGTAATCTTAAACAGAATGGAATCAGATTATATTACTGAGTTTGGGTAATCCAAAAGTTACGTTACTAATTACAACTTTGGACAGGTAACTAGTAACTAACGGATTACATTTAGAAAGTAACCTACCCAACTCTTTGGGGCGGCAGGTAGCCTGGTTAGAGTGTTGGACTAGTAACCGAAAGGTTGCAAGATCGAAACCCAGAGTTGACGAGGTAAAAATCTGCCAGTCTGCCCCTGAACAAGGCAGTTAACCCACTGTTCCTAGGCCGTCATTCAAAATAAGAATTTGTTCTTAACTGACTTGCCTAGTTAAATAAAGGTTCAATTAAAAAATGAAATATGGATACCAGTAGTCATCACTGCTTGGAAGTACAAGATCCCTCACTGTTGGCAATGGTTTACTTTCATTACCGCTGGTAATTAGTTCAGTATCAAAGTTTTATCCCATCATGCAAGTGATAGTGATTGAAATAATTATGTCGTAGCTAGGCAGGCTTTGGGAAGAGGACCTGTGTCTTCTGTATTGGGCTGGCCGATATGGCCTAAAAATCTTCTCGATTATGGGCGATTCACAATATATGTCTCTATTTATTTGTTTTATCTAAATAAGCTTTGATGTACAATTAAAAAGGTAAAATACCTTGCATTTCAAACAGTCAGGAATAATCTAATGAATTCTGGGCTTGTAAAATTACATCTAGGCTAAATCTAAGCCTTCCACAACCATAAGACCGACTAATAATTGAATTATTTGATTAAAATAGTTACCTTTTTTTTTGCAATAATCATTGATCTGGATTTCAAGTCTATGAAAATGCCAATTTTGTTACAAATGTAACCAGAACCATGCACATCCACTCATAATGACCAAATTCTGGTAGCAGGCATTATAGAAAATTAACACGTCTCATAAACAATCTCAAGCACAAGCCTACGTGCTTGAGATTGTAGCCAGCTAATCTTTATATTTAAAGTCTAGAGTACTTGGATCTATTTGCTTGCTAACAAGGTAGAACAGTTGAACTGTTATGAATACACCCTCCGGTCCGTCTCCAACTGTTTGAACGACATAGCCTGTTCACTTTGTTTAGATGTTAAAATCAATTGGCCTACCTGGATAAGATGCTTATCTCTCAGAATGAGAACGGGTTGCCAGTTCCTTATATAAATGTGTATTTTCATGCTCATTGAACATTTTTAAAACCCAGACTAGACATCTAGCACATAACAGTATGTGACTAAAATGCTGCTAGCAGTAGGTGGTACCGCAATGTCTCGCACGACAGAAACTGAGCATACATTTTCCACAATCATGTTCATTGAGACTCTCGTTTTAGTAGGGTCTGCTCTGTTCTAAATTTTGGGAGTTGAGACATAAAACGGTTATCGTTAGAAGGGGAAATCTATCAATTCTGTTGGACCAAACCTAAAATGCAAATAGCAAGTTGAAACTGCTTGTCAGAGAGGTTTAAGTGATCTTTCGGCTTTGTTGTTGTGAGTGGCAGGGGGGGGTCTTGGTGTCTCTGGCGAGTGTGAAGGTGCAGTGTACACAGCACTGAAGGATCGAAGGAGACGAGACCAAAAAGAAATGCTCATAAAAACATTGTGCTAAAACATACATTCAAATTAATTCCATATATTACCCAGCCCCACTTCTGCAGTCATTCAACATCAGCCACCTACAGACCTTACATCTCTGAAGTCCATTTGTACTTTGACTGGCCTGGGTCAGAAGACCCAACAAACTACAGCAAACAGCACCCTTCGCAGGGCAAGGGTCCACACTTGGATGACAATCCTAAATGAGTCAGTGTCAGCACACAGTCTACACTCCCCTGCACCTTCACACGGCCAAGGTTAAATACCCATCCACCACCATCCATAATCATATATCAGTCCCCTCGGTACCAGCAACATCAACAGAACAATTATAGCCTGGTTGTATTCTCACGCCAACAACAACACTATAGCTTTTTGTTGGGTGAAAGACAAGTTCATAAATGGCAGTTACACAACTAGCTATGCTATGTGTCGGCAAAACTGAGCTATGGCGTCAACCCGACAACTTTATTACCGAGTCTGATACCATCTAGGAGAATGAGCTAGACGTGAGAGGAACCCTGATTGGTTGTGTTGAGGCTCAGAGAAATTGAAAGCTATTAGAGGAAACGATAACACACAGGGAGATAAAATGGTAATTAACGGGTTAAGCCTCTGGTTACATTGGCTTGCTACTGTACATGATCTACTTTGTCTCAACCACCTGGCAGATGACCTCTCTCTCACATCACAAGAACCATTAACCTCAGTCTTCCAACTAAACCCAAAGCTCTACAGTGAATGAATATTCACACAAAGTGCAGCTATAACTGAGGACATCTGAACAGAACCAGTTCGATATGAGGCCAGACACCAGAAAGAGATGCATCATGCAGACCCTGATGGTAGAAGACTATATATATATATATTACTAAGACATTAATAGTGGAGCGTGGGCTGGGCATTAGTGATTCAACACACACAGAGATGGGTTACTCCACTGAAAGACTAAAACGGCCACCTCTCCCCAGAGACCACTCTCACATCTCCATAAGACACAGTCTGAGGCAGGAAACAACCACAGTGTATCAACACAAGTTTCATTATTGATGTGTGTTCTACTTATCACCACCGCTGACACATTCAAAGTCTGTAAATGAAAACAGAGGGAGAGAGAGCGGTTAATATTAGACGCTAGTGCTTTCCCATGTCCTCTAGAAATCCTTAAGAGGCAAAGAAAACAAAGTCTTTTCAGAATTGAAAAACACAAGACCCATGTGGAATACAACTGAAGGCATTAACCTTTAATGAGCGTAACTGATGCAAGGTGGCATGTGAGATCGCAACATTTAGCGCCGTAAAGCTGACTGGAGCACGGGAGCAGACTGGAGCAGACTGGAGCACGGGAGCAGACTGGAGCAATGGAACTCATGCGTGTATTGCCGACTCTGGCACCTGCCATGAACATGGAGACTTGTGTGACACTTTAGGGCTCCAGGGATTCTGGATTCTGCACTTAACATTACACGAGACAGGACTTTAACCACTGGGATTGGGGTCCCCTTTCACTGAGGAGAGAGAGGCAAGACAGGTCAATGACAAACACCCGTTGACCTCCTTATACAGTGGGGCAAAAAAGTATTTAGTCAGCCACAAATTGTGCAAGTTCTCCCACTTAAAAAGATGAGAGAGGCCTGTAATTTTCATCATAGGTACACTTCAACTATTTTGTCTTTACACAGCTCAGTGAAATCATAGGATAGGGTGAGGTGGCTTGGGGATAAATGTCCTCAGTGATTCCCCATCTTAACAGACATTCAGATAGAGGCGAACAAGGCATCCGCAGGGAGGCATGTAATGGGTCTTATTGCTAATCCTGTCACATTCAGAATATACAGACCAAGGTGGCATTTGCATGGCTCTGAAACATAATACTACTTCAAACACCCTTGGGCCCAGTTCAGCTGAGATCTCCCTTCATTCAAATGCCACACACACACAAGTGCGCAGGAACGCACACTCACACGTACACACACACACACTTAGCGCTTCAGACTTAGCTCAGGAAGTGTATTGAAGCATTAACAAGTGATGCTTTAATAACAATCAGCTTGGATCACCAAGTTACCCAATTGTAAATAAAAATAAAAAAAATACCATAATTTGCAATCACCATAATTTGCAAATAAAATTCATTAAAAGTCCTACAATGTGATTTTCTGGATTTTTTTCTCTCTCATTTTGTCTGTCATAGTTGAAGTGTACCTATGATAAAAATGACAGGCCTCTCATCTTTTTAAGTGGGAGAACTTGCACAATTGGTGGCTAAATAAATACTTTTTTGCCCCACTGTATGTGTAGCCTGAGTGCAAAACGCAGGCTACAATGTGGCAGTGGTGGTGGGTGATTTGATTGCTTTGACAGGTCTAGCCGTCTATCCTCAACATACCTGTTGGTAAGATACACCTCTGACAAGCTGAAGCCCATCCTGCAGTATTGACAGGTTTCCCAGAGTAACTAGAGTGTAGCCTTGACCTCTGCTCAGTCTCCTGCCGGCAATGCACTGGATCTTACCTTAGTGTTGTATAGCACCCATCTCTATTGACATGCAAAATATTTCTATACTTGGTCCATTACAGTACATAGGCTAAATCCTCACGTGAACACACGTAAACATATTGAACTTTCAGGTAAGCCATGTGCTGCAGATGTCAATAGGAGATTTGTGTGAAAGTTTGACTGAGTTATGTTCAAGTATGTCAAGGTGGGTTTTAGATGATAATGTATGTTCAATCACACCGTGGTTGACTGAATTTCAGTTGAAGGCCAGAACCTATGAGCAAAAACACAAAGGGCTAAAAATATGAGGTGATGACAAAGAGACATGACCACTGGTTTGGTTACAACACCAAACACAGATGTAAATCATTTCATCCCATCTTCTGGAGACCATTACGAGCCAAATACTGTGTAGTATAACTATAGGACTCATGAAGTAAGATTAAATGGGTTAGTGGAGTTTCAGTGAGATCATTCAACAGGACAGAGCAGTATTTTGTCAGCAATAGCTGTTTCATAACAGGGCTACTTTCAGCTCTGACATCAAGTGTGGTATAAATAAGTCAAACATAGGACCACCTGTTTAAATACTACATTCAGAGTAGATGGCAATGCTGCTTCTCTTCATCCTCTAACAGTCTCACAACACCGGCGAGGAGGTGAGATAAGCACAGAGATTACATTTCAGACACCTAAAATTGACCTTACCTTATGCTTACCTTAAGTCAAAAACCAACCTTAAAGTATAAGAATTGTGAACAGTGCATACATTGTGGTTAAAGGCTTTATGACAAGGAAAACTCACCAAAATATTGTCCACCTTTGACTGTACAGATTTACTGAAAAAAAAAGAGAAACATAGGACAAATTAGTATGACAAGTATAACGTGAGCACCATGCATAAACCGGATTTATTAATAAATCATTGTAACCTAAGGCATGAGACAACCCTCCCACCCGCTTCTCCCTGGTCATAACCAATATATCCCAGGAACATGTTGTCTTATGTAAAAATAGATACAGACACTACATAAATGTCCTATAGCACTCAATGCCTATTAATAACACCTCCCTCAGAAAGTCCTTGACAGTCATTGAGGGGACTTCAATCCAGTACCCGGGCCTAATCCATATAAATAAGTACCGTAAGATCTGACTTGACCTCAAGGCAATGTCATACCGCTAGAAACACAGAAAAGAAAGTCAACCTATCATTAATTCATCCCACAGCATATTAGTCAAAGGACCTATAAAGAGACAGACAAGCTCTCTCAGACAGGCAGTTAAAATCAAATAGAGAAAACGGACTCACTGACTGTTGGTTACAATCGTTCAGACAGCCTGCTACAGTTCCTCACAGTGAAGTGAGCGGAGAGGCTGCTAATGCTTTACAGTCAGAGATTATCGTGGCCCTTGCTGAGTCCGCCCACTCAAAAACAACACACATCTACACCCATAGCCTGAATTGACCCAATTTCCTCTCCATAGCCTTCAGAAATATCACGTGAGGCAAGGCCAAGATATTGGTGTGAACCACAACACAACTCAAAAGGTTGAGAGATGCCGAATTGTAAAAATTATCACTCAGTGTGTGTGTGTGACTACACATTCTGCAGCTCAAGAGGTGCGTGGTCCATGACACTTCTCCAAATGAACCACATGGTAAATCCCTCTCTGTGTGGCTCAGCCCACATTCAAGTCAGTTTACCTGGACAACATAGTAGGAGATGGTAAATTGGCTCTCATGCAATGGCATCTCATACTACTAAGAATCAATGCAAGAACTGGTCATAATGAGGCAGGCTGGTCCTATTTGATAATCTACTACAATGAAGGGGCAGAACCTAGGACTTACTTACTTGTTAAGTAAAAGTAAAGGTTAGGTTCAGATGTCAGGTTGTTGCTGTGTGATATGGGGCCAGGTCAGACTGAGGGGCTGTTACTAGGTTACTCAGGGCAGGGCAGAATCAGGAGACTGTTATTAGTGGTGACAGAGAAAGTAAGCTTTAATGGACTGTTACTAGGTGATGCCAGGATTTCTCAGTGTTGATAATAAGCAGGTCTGCCAGGTTCCTCTCATTAAGCTGTTTCTAGGTAAGGCCAGGCAGGTACCGAGAGAGCGACTCGTTAAGTCACTGTTGCTGTGGGGAGCTGGGAGGGGATTGGGAAAGGGGAAGACAGGATTTAGATTCTTCCTGCCAGCTCCTTACTGCACATTACTCCAGTTTTAAATGTTCTGCAGCAATTATACCCCAAATTCTGGTCATACAGAGCCTGAGTATGACTTAACAAGCTCTGCCCAGAATCACTTAGTCTGGAGTAGAACCTCACTTGGCAGGGTACACAATAATGTTGATGACTGGCATTACAAAGGGGGTTTAGGGGTAAATCAACCTGCAGTATAACAATGGCACAGATTCCTCTGACATTATTATAAATAAAATAAAAAATTCCTGTGGGTCAGAGTCTGAGTTTGTGTTCCTATAGAACAGCCATCCTTTCCTGTCCCTAAATTCTGAGTTTGGTGATTTTCATGTGAAACATGGACCCATTACTATGCAATAAATGTACGTTGAGACTGAGGAAGTCTGGTTTCTAAACACATCCTGTTGAACCCTGGGCTGGCAGTAGACTAGCGCAGCTCTGAATGATGAACCCACTCACCCTGCCTATGTTGGCCTAATTCATCTATATCCAAGTTGCACTAGGTAAACTTCAACATGTCTGATCTAATTATTTTAGTGGCATGCACCAAACACCACAGCTTGAGATTTACATGATTGATTGTATATATTTGCAGGATTTTGTCTCTCACAACAACCTTTCTGCACTAAGCAGCTAACTGCTGCGTGTATTAAATTACCCGTAGCTACCCAGTTCAGAAACCCTTGAATGAACTAATGTGCCTACATCTACCACACAACGGGTCTTATTTCAGCCTTTTAATAAATCATTTTGAAACGTTGAGAAAGATGAGTAAGTCAAAACACAAATCAACATTCGAAAACCATTACTGGTAATATGATATGAAATAATAAACACTAAACCTAAAATGTTACATTAATAGGGACTGTGTGTATCGTTTTTTCCTGAAAAGCACCCTGATTACCAAAGGCAGCAGAGCAGACTGTTTGTGTCCCCCCCCCCCCCCCCCCCCCCCCCCCCCAGCTGGCCCCTCTTGCACTCCCCCTACTGAACGTAAACAACAGTCAGGGCCGCCAGGAAGGGGCAGCCTTGGCTGCTCACTGTCCACCATCTTGCCTCAATATGGCTGCTTCAGGGAGAAAGAGGATTGCCTGACATTCACCTCTAAACCTCAGCAACCGCAGACAGTGGCCTGACACTGGGGAAGGCTGGAGTATGAAAGCTGTGCTATTCTGAATTATCAACGTGGGTAAACCCTCCAACGGCGAGCAGACATCCAACCCTGTTGAACCTCTCGGATCTCATAATCTTCCACTAGAGTGGTGATGGTGAATCTTAAACTGAAGCCTGACATACCATCAGAACAGCCACCAAATTGAGTGTGGAGCAGATACAGTCCACTACAGTTCAGAGTTTCAACTGAATAGCACAACTGGGAGTTAAAGTTCATAACAACTGGCCTATACATCAGATCTAACATAACTTTCAAAGATTTAAAGACAGTAGGTCAACTGTTAAATATAGCTACTACCAAAGACGAGACCTAGCTCCACTCCAGTCAGTCAAATGTTGAAAGTCACCATTTACCCACACAGAGGTTTTTTCAGGACACAGACAGTCTCATGGCTGGTGAAAACTCAGTGAGTACAGGCTTAACTGATTGTCAGTGTACAGCTCTATATAAAAAAATATATTATATATAATATATAAATATAATATATAATATATATATTTTTATATAAATATAATATATAATATATATATACATATAATATATAATATATATATTTTTATATAAATATAATATATAATATATATATACATATAATATATAATATATATATAAATATAATATATAATATATATATATATAAATAAATATAATATAATATATTATATATATATATATATATATATATATATATATATTACCTTGTTACCTTGGCACCTTGTTAGTGTGCAAATACTCCCAAGCATAGGAATGTTGTGGGTCTCCCAACTGCATTAATTAGGACGAATTACGGCTGACCTCATTTAGTCGACATGCTGTTGGTCGACCAAAATTTCTTTAGTCGAGCAGTAGCAAACACTAAAACCATGGTGTACAAGACAACTGTCTGATTTGCGCGTCTGAGTGGACTAATCCATTGTGCAGGCCGTAACAGTACATCACTCTAAAACATGTGCTACTGAAATTGTATATGGTTAAAGACAATGGTGCAACATTAATAAACCCCAACCTAATTAGGTCTATAATCAATAGCCTAACTGTTAAAATGTGCCTGGCTTCATAAAATCATCCATATATAATCTATAGAAATAAGAAATCCTGCTTCTGTTGCCTATTTGAGTGTTTGTTTAATAGCCTACTGATTCCGTGAGCACCAAGCATCACGCAACCACAACCATGTCGGATAATTAGATAGACCATTTCACAAATTGGACTTAAATATATATATATATATTTTTTTAATATTTGCTATCCTGTAATAAAGGCTTTACACTTTTTTTTTTTTTGTTAGAACGGCATCTATGGTATTACTTAATTACATTTTCAGATAAATTATAATAACCCTCCTTTTCTTGATCTCATTATTATTACGATGATCATTATAATAAGTAATGTTATTATCATTAGAAGGCAGCCTTGTAGAACCACCATTGAACACGCTCTAGGCCTAAGAGAGCATCCCGTTTAGTCTTAACTTACTTAG
This sequence comes from Oncorhynchus mykiss, assembly GCF_013265735.2. Classification (NCBI taxonomy): domain Eukaryota; kingdom Metazoa; phylum Chordata; class Actinopteri; order Salmoniformes; family Salmonidae; genus Oncorhynchus; species Oncorhynchus mykiss. Next base: position 68,455,737 of record NC_048570.1, on the reverse strand, counting down.
GCCTGTTTAAATACTTACAGTGCATTCGGAAAGTATTCAGACCGCAGACTTTTCACAATTTGCTACGTTACAGCCTTATTCTGAAATTGATTCAATTGTTTTCCTCAATCTACACACAACACCCCATTATGACAAAGCAAACAGGTTTAGAAAATGTTGCTAATTTATATAAAAAAAAAAAAAATAAATAAAAAAAAAAAACAGTATTACCTTATTTACATAAGTATTCAGACCTTTTGCTATACGAGACTAAATTGAGCTCAAGTGCATCCTGTTTCCATTGATCATCCTTGAGATGTTTCTACAACTTGATTGGAAAATTCAATTGATTGGACATGATTTGAAAAAGGCACACACCTGTCTTTATAAAGGTCACACAGTTGACAGTGCATGTCAGAGCAAAAACCAAGCCATGAGGTCGAAGGAATTGTCCGTAGAGCTCCGAGACAGGATTGTGTCGCGGCACAGATCTGGGAAGGGTACCAAAACATTTCTGCAGCATTGAAGTTCCAAGAACACAGTAGACTCCATCAATTCTTAAATGGAAGATGTTTGTAACCACCAAGACTCTTCCCAGTTAAATAAAAGGTTATATTTATAAAAAATAAATACAAATAATAATACTTATTACTTTTTTCAGCGGCAGGGACTGGGAGACTAGTCAGGATCGAGGGCAAGATTAACGGAGCAAAGTGCTGAGAGATCCTTAATGAAAACCTGCTCCAGAGCTCTCAGGACCTCAGCCTGTGGCGAAGGTTCACCTTCCAACAGGACAACGGCCCTAAGCACACAGCCAAGACAACGCAGCAGTGGCTTTGGGACAAATCTATGAATATCCTTGAGTGGCCCACCCAGAGCACGGAAATGAATCAGAACGAACAGCTCTGGAGAGACCTGAAAATAGCTGTGCAGTGACGCTCCCCATCCAACTTGACAGAGCGTGAGAGGATCTGCGAGAAGAATGGGAGAAACTCCCCAAATACAGGTGTGCCAAGCTTGTAGCGGCATACCTAAGAAGACTCAAGGCTGTTATCACCGCCAAAGGTGCTTCAACAAAGTAAAGGGTCTGAATACTTGTGATCAGTTTTGTGTTTTTAATACATTTGCAAAATGTATTTTCGCTTTGTCATTATGGGGTATTGTGTAAATTGTTTTTTCCCCCCTCAATTGAATTCATTTTAGAATAAGGCTGTCACGTAACAAAAATGTGGAAGTCAAGGGGTCTGAATACTTTCCGAATGCACTGTGTATAGGCTACTGTATCAATCATTCATGTCATCACACAGCATACGAGTCATTCATGATTTGAAATGCAATCAAGCATTTTAGTTATAAAATAAAACAAAGCAACCCTTGAAAATAAACCATTCAATTTCGGCAATTGCATTCACAAACGCATGTGACTGTTTTTAGTCTTTACTGTAATAAAAGGCTTTACAAAAAAATCTAACATTACAACATACTCTCGGCTACGCTTAGAATGTATTTAGTGGCGTCTCTTGATCTCCAGTATTTTCCACAACTAGTCAAAATGTATTCCACACATCTGATTTCCCCTTTACCTCCCGAGCAACCAGTAAATAAACATTCCCCCGTTTAGAGTTTGTCATGTCCTCTGCATCCATTTTGCTGCAATATGTGTTATGGTGATCGGAGTTTGCTACAACCAATTTATTGATGTGATGATATGCTATAGGTCAGGCCCTATTGGTCTATGTATTGCGATGCATACATGTATCATGTAAAGATAGCAAGGGTTAAGGGAAAAGGGAATGTTTCCCTAAACAAATTAGTGATTTCAGTAACAGAACTTTTCAGTCAGAAATGACTGGTCGAAAGAACAGAGGACTCTCGGCCGATTAAGATTTTTTTTAGTCGGGGACAGCCCTAACAAAACTGCATACATTTTTTAACAAGTTCAACAACGAGGAAAGGGTAGTGTGTGTGTATCAGGACAAGGCATACACACAAAACGAAAGAAAAAAACAACTTCTCTAGATAGTAGGCCTACCTCCCTTCAATGTCACTTAAAATAAACTAATAAAAATGTCCTTCAAGCACAGAGCCAGAAACAAAAAATGACCCGTAACACATTTTCAAATGACATTCCTGACATTTGTTAAGTGTTCTTCTGTTGCCTTTGAATTTACAGGCCAATCTAATCTTCAAATAATGTGATGTGTTCACAGAAATCAAGCCACAATGCTTGTTCTGTTGCGTCGCAGGTTTGTATCAGATTCGCTCCAAGCACAAACCAACTCTAAACTGAATTCCAAAAGGTCCTTGAGAGGAAGGTGAGAACGAGGGGGAAAAGAAACAATATCTTATCATGCTTGGTGGGAATTAATCCATTAAGGGGTCCTCACCACATACCTAAATTTCCTCCTTTATTTGTTAGTTTAATTTAAATTAAGGGCTAACCAAAATGCAGGGGATTGTTTGTGGGCCCATCCAAAGACAGTCATTCAGTAATCTGGCAAAAACAAACCTGATAATAAAATGCTGACTAGTGTAAAAATGGAAAAACGTCTTATGATTGCATTCCCTACAAAAATAGACAGGAAATTTCACTCAAGATATAGAACCGCACCAAAACGCAATTAAGGACCTCCAAGACGACAAAGAAATTCTACCTTCGACAGTAGCGGTGAAAATTTCTATAAAATTCTGCACTCCTGAAAACAGTCTCATGTTTGCCGGTGGTGAAGCTAATTATTAAAAAAAAAAAATGTTTACCCCTTTGACTCCCCAATTTCGTGGTATCCAATTGTTGTAGTAGCTACTATCTTGTCTCATCGCTACAACTCCCGTACGGGCTCGGGAGAGACGAAGGTTGAAAGTCATGCGTCCTCCGATACACAACCCAACCAAGCCGCACTGCTTCTTAACACAGCACGCATCCAACCCGGAAGCCAGTCGCACCAATGCGCCGGAGGAAACACCGTGCACCTGGCCACCTTGGTTAGCGCACACTGCGCCCAGCCCGCCACAGGAGTCGCTGGTGCGCGATGAGACAAGGACACCCCTACCGACCAAGCCCTCCCTAACCCGGGCGACGCTAGGCCAATTGTGCGTCGCCCCACGGACCTCCCGGTCGCGGCCGGTTACGACAGAGCCTGGGCGCGAACCCAGGGACTCTGATGGCACAGCTGGCGCTGCAGTACAGCGACCTTAACCACTTAACCCGGGAGGCCCGTGAAGCTAATTTTTAATTCTCTTTGAAGACTATCCTCATTGTGTTTGGATTTCATCCCCTCCTTCCAACAACTCAATGTTTATATCCCAGGACAAATTAGCTCGCAACAGCAAGCTAGCTAAATAGAACAAATTATTTAACAAGTGCAAGCTAGCTAGCTAAATTGCCATAAAGGTTTAATGCTTTTCAACCTGTCCCCAAATTAATGTAATTGGTTCAGAGTTTGTTTTCATATTTGAACCTGCGTGCCGTGATCGTGTTTGGGGTGGGGGGACAAAATACATTTGCGCACGAGCATAGCCGGTTTGGGTTCCGTGTTACTCAGACAACCCCCTCTACTGGTTCACAAGGAAACATTTGCATATTCAAATCTCACTCTCTCCTAAGATTTTGCATTTCTAGCCAAAAAGAAGAAGAGTCATGAAAAAGCAAGCAGCTCTAGCTCTCGTCACTGTATCTCAATGCATTTAAATTGCCATCGATAAAATGCAATTGTGTTCGTTGTCCGTAGCTTATGCCTGCCCATACCATAACTCCACCGCCACCATGGGGAATTCTGTTTACAACGTTGACATCAGAAAACCGCTTGCCCACATGTGGTCTGCGGTTGTGAGGCCAGTTGGACGTACTGCAAAATTCTCTAAAACGATGTTGGAGGCTGCTTATGGTAGAGAAATTATAACTAAATTATCTGGAAACAGCTCTGGTGGACATTCCTGAAGTCACCATGCCAATTGCACACTCCCTCAAAACTTGAGACATCTGTGGCATTGTGTTGTGTGACAAAACTGCACATTTAGGTGGCCTTTTATTGTCCCCAGCACAAGGTGCACCAGTGTAGAGATCATGCTGTTAAATCAACTTCTTGATATGCCACAAATGTCAGGTGGATGGATTATCTTGGCAAAGGAGAAATGCTCACTAACTGGGATATACATTTGTGCATAACATTTCAGAGAAACAAGCTTTTTGTGAGTCTTGAACATTTCTGGGATCTTTTGTTTCATAGGACCAACACTTTAACCCCTTTTTCTCTCCAATTTCATGGTATCCAATTGGTAGATACAGTCTTGTCTCTTCCACTCCCGTACGGACACTGGGGAGGCGAAGTTCGAGAGCAGTGCGTACTCCGAAACACAACCCAACCAAGCCGCACTGCTTCTTGACACAATGCCCACTTAACCCGGAAGCCAGATCACCAATGTGTCGGAGGAAACACCGTACACCTGGCGACAGTGTCAGCGTGCATTACGCCCGGCCCGCCACAGGAATCGCTAGTGCGCGATGGGACAAGGACATCCCTGGCGACCAAACCCTCCGCTAACCCGGACGAAGCTGGGCCAATTGTGCACCGCCTGCCCATATCATAACCCCCACCAACACCATGGGGAATTCTGTTTACAACGTTGACATCAACTGCCAAATCAATCCTCAGTCTCCCACTGACTCGAGAGACATGCAAAGCTCTCATCGTAACTTTCCAAAGGGCAGTCCAGCACCACCAGAACCAAGCCAAGGACAGATCTTTTCCATGGGAGGCAGCATTTACTTTTGTGCCAGATCTGCAAATGTAGATCATAGGTATCATCTATCACTCAGGCTGTACTAACATTTAGCTGTACTCACCCAGTCAAGTGTAATATGCACCATTCAGGACGGTAACCTGTAGGTAACATTAGGGCAATTCCATGGTAACAGAATGATGCCATAACAGATTTTTCACCTTAATATGCATGCCAAAGAACAAACATTGATTGCAAAGTTAATAAACAAACCATAAAAATCTATGCACAAGAACCACTATATTCCACAATGTCCACTGACAATGTTACAAAAACACATTTACTTGAAGAACAGTACAGATAGAAAACTTTACAACAGAATGACAGTAAAATCTCTCAGTTTTCGTGACCAAGTTCTCCAAAAAGTCTTAATCTACTCTGATTTACAATTCAAATGACAGCAGAAATAATGAAGTTTCAACTTTGATGTGAAGTGGATTAACACCTAATAACAGAATGACATCTGGGTCCCTGATTTGTACTATACAGAAATGCATAATTATTAGGAATGTAACGATTCACCGACATGTATAGATATGTACAGTTGAAGTCGGAAGTTTACATACACCTTAGCCAAATACATTTAAACTCAGTTCTTCACAATTCCTGACATTTAATCCTAGTAAACATTCCCTGTCTTAGGTCAGTTAGGATCATCAATTTATTTTAAGAATGTGAAATGTCAGAATAATAGTAGAGAGAATGACATAATTCAGCTTTTGTTTCTTTCATCACATTCTCAGTGGGTCAGAAGTTTACATACACTCAGTATTTGGTATAATTGCATTAATTGTTTAACTTGGGTCAAATGTTTCAGGTAGCCGTCCACAAGCTTCCCACAATAAGTTGGGTGAATTTTGGCACTTTCCTCCTGACAGAGCTGGTGTTACTGAGTCAGAATTGTAGGCTTCCTTGCTCGCACACGCTTTCGCAGTTCTGCCCAAACATTTTCTATAGGATTGAGGTCAGGGCTTTGTGATGGCCACTCCAACATCTTGACTTTGTTGTCCTTAAGCCATTTTGCACGGGATGGCAGCCTCATGTTGTGGGGTGCTTTGCTGCAGGAGGGACTGGTGCACTTCACAAAATAATGGCATATTGAGGCAGGAAAATTATGTGGATATATTGAAGCAATATCTCAAGACATCAGTCAGGAAGTTAAAGCTTGGTCGCAAATGGGTCTTACCCATTTGTGACAATGACCCCAAGCATACTTCCAAAGTTGTGGCAAAATGACTTAAGGACAACAAAGTCTAGGTATTGGAGTGGTCATCACAAAGCCCCTGACCTCAATCCCGTATCAAAATTGAGGGAAAAACTGAAAAGCGTGTGCGAGCAAGGAGGCCTACAAACACCAGCTCCGTCAGGAGGAATGGGCCAAAATTCACCCAACTTATTGTGGGAAGCTACCCGAAACATTTGACCCACGTTAAACAATTTAAAGGCAATGCTACCAAATACAAATTGAGTGTATGTAAACTAGAGGTCGACCGATTATGATTTTTCAACACCGAAACCGATTATTGGGGGACCAAAAAAGCCAATACCGATTAAATCGGATGATTTTTTAAATTGTATTTGTAATAATGACAATTACAACAATACTGAGTGAACACTTATTTTAATTTAATATAATACATCAATAAAATCAATTTAGCCTCAAGTAAATAATGAAACATGTTCAATTTGGTTTAAATAATGCAAAAACAAAGTGTTGGAGAAGAAAGTAAAAGTGCAATATGTGCTATGTAAGAAAGCTAACGTTTCAGTTCCTTGCTCAGAACATGAGAACATATGAAAGCTGGTGGTTCCTTTTAACATGAGTCTTCAATATTCCCAGGTAAGAAGTTTTAGTTATTTTAGGAATAGGACTATTTCCCTCTATACCATTTGTATTTCATTAACCTTTGACTATTGGATGTTCTTATAGACACTTTAGTATTGCCAGTGTAACAGTATAGCTTCCGTCCCTCTCCTCGCTCCTCCCTGGGCTCGAACCAGCAACACAACGACAACAGCCACCATCGAAGCAGCGTTACCCATGCAGAGCAAGGGGAACAACTACTAGAAGGCTCAGAGCGAGTGACATTTGAAACGCTATTAGCGCGCGCTAACTAGCTAGCCATTTCACTTCGGTTACACCAGCCTCATCTCGAGTTGATAGGCTTGAAGTCATAAACAGTGCAATGCTTGACGCACAACGAAGAGCTGCTGGCAAAACGCACAAATATGCTGTTTGAATGAATGTTTACGCGCCTGCTTCTGCCTACCACCGCTCAGTCAGATTATATGCAACGCAGGACACGCTAGATAATATCTAGTAATATCATGAATCATGTGTAGTTAACTTGTGATTATGATTGATTGTTTTTTATAAGATAAGTTTAATGCTAGCTAGCAACTTACCTTGGCTTACTGCATTCGCGTAACAGGCGCTCCTTGTGGAGTGCAACGAGAGAGAGGCAGGTCGTTATTGCGTTGGACTCGTTAACTAAGGGTGCAAGATTGGTTCCCCCGAGCCGACAAGGTGAAAGTTGTTCTGTCCCTGAACAAGGCAGTTAAACCCACCGTTCCTAGGCCGTCAATGAAAATAAGAATGTGTTCTTAACTGACTTGCCTAGTTAAATAAAAAAGGTATAAAAATGTATTATATATTTTTTTAATATCGGCAAATCGGCACCCAAAAATAACGATTTCCGATTGTTATGAAAACTTGAAATCGGCCCTAATTAAATCAGCCATTCCGATGAATCGGTCGACCTCTAATGTAAACTTCTGACCCACTGGGAAAGTGATGAAAGAAATAAAAGCTGAAACAAATAATTCCCTCTACTATTATTCTGACATTTCACATTCTTAAAATAAATTGATGATCCTAACTGATCTAAGACAGGGAATTGTTACTCAGATTATATGTCAGGCTAATGTGTATTTAAACTCCCGACTTTAACTGTAGGTATTTTCTCAAAACTGCATTGTTGGTTAAGGGCATGTAAGTAAGTATTTCACTGTAAGGTCTACTACACCTGTTGTATTCGGCACATGTGACACAAGGAGCGCCTGTTACAAAGAATCGTCTAGAATGTAATTGTATGCTGTAGCGTTAAGATTTCCTTTCACTGGAACTAAGGGGGCTTTTCCGAACCTGTTCTGTGAGCTTGTGTGGCCTACCACTTGGCGGCTGAGCCGTTGTTGCTTCTAGACATTTACACTTCACAATAACAGCAGTTCACAGTTGACTGGGGCAGCTTTAGCAGGGCAGAAATTGTACAAACTTGACTTGTTGGAAAGGTGGCATCCTGTGTCAGTGCCACATTGAAAGTCACTGAGCTCTTCAGTAAGGCCATTCTACTGCCAATGTTTGTCTATGGAGATTACATGGCGGTGTGCTTGATTTTATACAACTGTCAGCAACGGGTGTAGCTGAAATAGCCGAAACCACTCATTTGAAGGGGTGTCCACATACGTATCTAGATACTTTTGTATACATAGTGTATCGACTCGTCTTGAAAGGGAAAGATGCACATCCCTAATAATTATAGATTTGTGATGTATTCATTGTGATGTATCCTGAATAGGTACACAAAAAAGGTATAAAAATGCAATATCCTCCTTTGCATGTTCGGTTATTATTTTACACATTGGCTATTATTCTAATATCCTCCCCCCAAACAAGACCACATTTGGTTGGTACGGACTAGAGGTTGATCGATTATGATTTTTCAACGCCGATACCGATTATTGGAGGACCAAAAAAAGCCGATACCGATTAAAATCGGCCTATTTTTTGTTTTGTTTGTTGTAATAATAACAATTACAACAATACTGAATGAACACTTATTTTAATCTAATATAATACATCAATAAAATAAATTTAGCCTCAAATAAATAATAAAACATGTTCAATTTGGTTTAAATAATGCAAAAACAAAATGTTGGAGAAGAAAGTAAAATTGCAATATGTGCCATGTAAAAAAGCTAACGATTTCCTTGCTCAGAACATGAGAAAATATGAAAGCTGGTGGTTCCTTTTAACATGAGT